>NC_080441.1:2245766-2553393 GCF_028018845.1 Melospiza georgiana
CTTGTCTGGAAGTGATGTGCAGTCAGTGAAGGGGCTCCCCTGAGAACATCCAGCCTCTACATTTTAAAAAGGAATTAATTATCTCCTGGCAATTGATGCTACAATAAATTGATATTTTAGAATTAGTCTCCGCTTTCTGGTGGCTAAAATTAGGTGAATTGGATGTCACCTGCTGTGATATAAAAGCTTAATAGTCTTGTTTTTTTGTTTTTTGGTTTTTTTTTTTAATTTGAAATATTTCTAATGTAACATTTGGATGCAGACAGGTGACACACAGGGGTTTTTTGTTTGTTGTTTGTTTGTTTGTTTGGGTTTTTTATTTTTAATTTTTTAAATTTTGACTCTCTGCTGTGCTTTTCAGGGACTGCAGAGTTACCACAGCTGTATCATTATATTAGGAATTGCCACATAATTTGGGCCACACACAGAACATAACCATTAACTGGAGTTATTAAATGGGAGAATGACAATGGGTTTGTTGAGCAGCATCATTGCTCATAAATGCTCCCTTTGTTATCTGCTATCATCCACTGCATTTTTCTCCCAGAATGAATAACAGTTAAGATCAAAACAATTATGCCAAATGTTGAAAGTAATTGTACAATATCTATACTCAGACAGAAGATTTATGATAGATAATAAGAACATGGTCAAAATACAATTACACATACAATTTGTTTTGTAGTACATGGTTTTGTGTGTCAAAAAATGCTTTAATTCAAGCTTTCTTTTTTGTTTTGTTTTCTTAATTTTTTTAAGTGTCCACTACTTTGAAGATAAGCTAAATTAAATTGCATTTATGAATTGCAGGCCACCTTTAAGTGGGAATTTCTCCATTCCCATAATAAATGAAGCAAGAAGGCTGATGTTTCTGCTGCTACAGTTTGGAAGATCCCACTCAGGTTTGGCTAATTCTTTCCATTTTTTGTTGTCTTATTTTAAGATATTCACACTGTGGAATCGATCCATCATTAATAGGAAATTTTCCTGCCACAACTGGGGTCTTGTGGGACTGGGTGAGACATTATAGCAGAGAGAGAATCTTAATTTATGAAGGGTTAGGATTAAGGGACTGGATAATTATTTCCTGTCTTGTCATTATGTATGGAACAATCTGCAAATGAACACTTTAAAACACCATGATTGCCCCTTAACTGATGTTAACAATATTTCTGTTTCTAGCTAACCTGTACAACTGGATCTCTCATTAAAACCTGGAGAATTTTCTGGGTTTTTTTGGTTAGTTTGTAGCTTCATGTGATCAGACCTAAGGAAGCATGTAGAAATCTCTGGTATAGAAGGGATTAATGGAGTTTTTATGATCATAACTTGCTTCCTGTCACTGCTGTTATTTCTGTGTTATCTGGGGTCTGATGTTAACCTCTGTGAGAGAATCATTTAACACCATCATCACATTATAGGGCAAGTCTCTGTGCCTTCCAAAACACGAGAATGTGGTTACTAATTGTTGTGTGCTGTTCTGAGCGTCTCCAGGATGAGGTGAGAGATGAGGATTGACTCCAAGTTCTCAGAAGGCTGATTTATTAATATAATATAATATAATATAATATAATATAATATAATATAATATAATATAATATAATATAATATAATATAATATAATAGTATAGTATAGTGTAGTGTAGTGTAGTGTAGTGTAGTGTGGTATAGTATATAATAGTATATAATAGTATGTAATATAATAGCATATAATAGTATATAATATAATAGTATATAATAACATATAATAGTATATAATATAATAGTATATAATAGTATACAATATAATAGTTTATTATATTATATTATTAATTAGTTTATATTATTAATTTTGTTTTTATTTTAGTTTATATTATTAATTATATTTTATATAATATTCATTGTACTATATATATTATATTATATTATATTATATTATATTATATTATATTATATTATATTATATTATATTATATTATATTATATTATATTATATTATATATTACATTACATTACATTACATTATATTATATTATATTGTTATACTAAAACTATACTAAAAAAGATAAAAAGATCAGAAGGCTAGACAAGAAAAATAATAAAATCTCATCACTAACCAGTCTCGACACAGCTGGACCGAAATTAGTCATTAATTAAAAACAATTCACATAGAACTAATCAAAGATGCACTTGTTAGTAAGCAACTTCTAAACCACATTCCAAGCACTCCAATAATTATTGTTCACATTTCTTTTCTGAGGCTTCTCAACTTCTCAGGAGAGAAATCCTAGCAAAGGGATTTTTCACAAAGTATAACAGTGACATGAGAATTGTGCTGCACCTGCCAAACGCTGTTTATTAACGTCTGTTCTGAATTTTTGTGCTGACTCCTCCTCGCCTCACCCTCACTGGGATGTCACAGACTGGGATGAACTGGGAGTGTGCAATTCCCTGCTGGTTTTCCTGGCCAGCAGAGGCTGAGGATGCCCTGCAGCTCTCCCAGCACTTTCCTGCTGCCTCAGTTAAAGCAGCTTCACTCCCTCTGGAGCCATGAACTCCCTGCTGGAAAGGTGGAAGGAGCTGCTGGGGAGGGAGAAGGAGCTCTGGGTGCCAGAGGTGCCTTTAGCAGAGGCTGAGCTCCCATGCAGGGTGAGCTGCCTCTGTTCTTCCACGCTGAGATGCTCCCACTCTGTCTGCTCACGCTGACAGGTCTGAAAATGAATGATTTTCCCTCAGTCGTGATGGATACCTTTCCCAGACATATTGTAGCATAATGGACAAATAACTTCTCTTAAAGACTTGTCATATAATTTGAAGGGGGAAAAAATTGTGCCCGAGACAGATTTTTCTATCTATATCCTCTGGGAATAATGAGACCTTAGAGCAGAGTCTAAGGCTAAGAGTTGGTTCAAAATACTATGATGTGATGTGCCCTTATCTTCTCTCCCAGATAAGACAGGCAGACTGTTTCTTGCACAGAAAATCAAAGAGCAGGCTGTAAAATCATAGGAAATAAAACCCGACAACTGAAATCTTTCCTTTCCTTTGAAAAATATTTCTTCCAGATATTCTCTTTTATTTTTCTCTCCTTGGTGACCCCCACTTACCTAAACTGCAGTGACCACAGCTGAATCTTAAATAACTCAGCTGAGTGTGGAAAATAGAAACCCCATACGTAATTTTGGGTATTTGTGTTGTTGTTAAGCTGTAACCTCGTGCCTGAGTGAAGCACAGTGGAAGTGCTGGTGTCACCCTGGGTTTTTAAGATTTTCTAAGCTTTCTGATGTTGACATTCTTGTAGTGAACTTTCTCACACACTTTCTGTGAATAACTCATTGTTTTGCATTCCTTTATGGAAGAGGGGAAAATTGATGGACTGTTGGTTTGTCCAGTGTCATTGGAGAGGTGGCACTGTCACCCTCCAATCCACTGTCACTTTTGGAAACCTATAAATGTCGGAGTCAGAAAATAAACTTCCCTTTTTTCCTTCACCTTGAGAACAGCAGTGTGAGCTTGTGTTCTTTCATGTCCCATAGTGACAGTGCTGGGACCCTGACAGCAGCCTGGGGGCTGCAGAGAGGGCAGAGATCTCTGAGAGTGTCCAGATTGAGCTATTCCAGCTCCAGAACATCAGGAGGGACAGAGAAAATGAGAAGCTGAAGGGGCAGTAGCTTTTAGCTGAGCAGATTTGCCAGTTAACCAGCCTAAAATAAATGTTTGGGTGACTTTGGCTAATGCTTCAGGTTTAGATACCAAATGTTTGTCCAACACAACCCCCAAGAAACCATTTCCCACCTGTTTGGTTGGTGTGCCAGTGGATGTTTGGCCATACCTGAAAGATATTCAAAAAACTTTATCAGGCACATCTAAAAGTTCACCCCAGGTAATTTTTTGACTGGTAGATGCATGTAACAGTGGGTTCCTCACCTTCCCAGGGCATCTTCCTGACCTCAAGACTTAGAGATCCTTGTGTACATGACCTATTGTGTCATTCTTAATTATGCATAGGAAAAATCAATCTTTGGTTAAAGATGTTACTCCCACTCACAGCATATTCAAAAATCAGACCTCATGGTTCAACCATACCTCTTTAGTTCATTCTGCATTTGATATTCCTTTCAATTCCCTCAATTACATCCTGGTGGCTTTTGAGATGTGTCCACCTTAGCCCAGAGGAATCCCCATGTGAGGAAGGAGCAGCACCTTCAGCCAGCAGCTGAATTGATCCACACCAGAGCCCTGGTGGCTCATGGAGAGCCCTGTGTTGGTGTCAAAACCATTTTCCCTCCCTAAGGCCATCAAGTCTGTCACTATAGGACACCAAATAAAACAATGTGCACACATTGCAGTTCTCAAGGTAAAAAAGGGAAGTTTATTTTCTGACTCCAACATTTATAGATGTCCAAGAGTGGCAGTGGATTGGAGGGTGACAGTGCCACCTCTCCAATGACACTGGACTGACCAACAGTCCATCAGCTTTCTCCTCCTCCAGAAAGGAATGCAAAACAATGAGCTGTTTACAGAAAGTGTGTGAGAAAGTTCACTACAAGAATGTAAACATCAGAAAAATTAGAAACATTAGAAAATCTTAAAAAATCAGGGTGACAAAAGTCCCACAGAGCCCACGGAGAGGAGCTGCTGATGCCTCTCAGGGTTCCAGGAGCTCGTGGTGGGCTCAGGAGCTGCTCTGTGTCCCAGCCCCTGGATCTAGAGGGAAGGATCATTCCCATGATGCTGACAGCCCTGCTGTGGGAGGAGGCCAGGGGCTCCTCCTGGGAGATGGTTGGGATGTGTCCAAAATGCCACTGCCCTTCATTTGGTCTTTTCCATATTTGCTTTTCCATATTTCCACATTTGCTTAACAAACAGTTTAGAGCAGGCTGAAGGACAGGCATGGAGAAGGTGTGATACATGAAAAAACATCTGAGGAAGCTGGCATCTGTCAAACCCCATTAAGTGCCTCAAATGTGAGTCCCAGCAAAGGCTGATATTTGTTATAAATCTGCATGTTGACACAGACACAGCATTGCACTCCAAAGCGTGGGGTCACTCTGGGTCCATGGTGCCTGTGCATGGCAATCCTCCTCTCTGCATATTTCCCTTACAAATTGCTGCCTGGACCTGATTAATTGCTTTTTGTTCATTAGCAAGAGAGTCCTGGTTATTTCCAAGTCTCTCAAGGTTTCACATTCATTCCTTATTATTCTTTTTTGAAGTTATGGGAAGAGATTGACCTGTGGAGGGTGAAACAGAGGTGTCTGTTGTGGAGAGAAATGTCCAGGCTGACTTCGTCTTTATTTGGTTTTTATTTGGCAAGGGCGTTGGATAATCCATACAAAAAAAAAGTCAACTAAAATTCCAGAAATATGTTTCAAAATTTGTAAAGAAACAGGCATAAAGGCCTCAAAAAACCCAAAATACCAAAAAACCCCAAACCTCCCTGTTATTTTGAAATAACATCTCATCTAAAGCTGGTTAAAACTAAATAGCAGGTTTTAAGGTTAAAGTATATAGCTAAAAACAAAGGTTCATTTGACTCAAAACAACATCTGTTGTTTGTTCTAAGCAAACTAGAAATTGATTGACCCAGAATTGATTAAAAATTGTAGTCTCTCACCAAGCCAAAAACTAATAACAATTTTTTCACAGATCTGGAGAAGTGCATCTTAACATTATAAACTGAAATATCTGAGCTCTATGTGAAATCACATTACAAAATCCCTATTGCCATTTATGAGGAAAATTACTGTTTGCAGCCCCTAACCACTTCATATATGTCATTTCTCTGGAGATGATATGATTTTTATTTACTGGAAAAGTGTCTCTGATGAACAGACTGTAATTAATTAAACACATTAGTCTGTTTTGTTTAAAGTAAAACCCAGACTTCCAGGATGGATCTGTTTCTAATAGAGAAGATGTGAGTGGTCCTTGCCCAGACTACAACAAAACAAAACAAACCAGAAAAAAATGAAGCAAAACAAAAGTGGAACAAACCAAGAAACCGAGATTGGAAAAAAACAATAAAATTATGGTTTTTCTTCCCTCCTTCACTGTTCAGTCAAAATATTCTTCATTTTAAAGAGTTTCTTGCCTGATAGGAAAAAGAAGAATTTTAATAGGATTCTGTCCAGCATCTCCCAGCCCAGGACCATGGTTCTCTATGATGTGTAAATCCCTGATACCTGAATTTTCCTGGAGGGTTTCCTACATTGGTAACTGGGATGCAAACAGGGTAAGGCCAGAGGCTTCAGGTTTTGCTGCCTAACTCAAGCCCTTCATTAAAAGGCTATTTGAAGAAACCTTCAAATAAAATAAAATAATAAAAATAAATAAATAAAACTTAGCACTGAGTGTCTTTAGCAAGGGATTCACTGGGAATTAAAAACCCTGAATTTCAGCTCTTACTGTTGCTACTTGAATGGCAGTGGAATTGGAGTCCCCAAATTAAATCATTGACCACGACCCTCATTAAAAGTCAATATTTATGGAAATTAATGCATTCTGGGATCTGAGAGATTGAACTATTACTCTGAGCACAGAAAAGCAATGCCTATTTCTATGGCATATACAGCAGTATTTTCATAGTTCCACTGAGGCAAAATGCCTCAATTATACCTTCACTGTCTTACAATGAGCTGTTTGTAAATCTCTGAAAAAAAATTCAGATTTTCTTCTTTTTTTATGGGTTTTTTTTACAAAAATGGAAAACCCATTCCTACAAATGTAAACGTGAGGACGAGCCTTAAATAAATCTGTTTATGCCACCAATTTTTCAGGTCTTCAATGGCTAAAATGAGTGAACAGAAATGCAAACCAGCTCTGGTGGAGGACAAAGAAGCCAAGTGGCCGTGGTTGCTCTGGTAACAAATTGCCTTTCTCCATGAGAGTGTGCAGGAATGCATGAACATGAGAGGGATATCTGTGTTTAGCTCCCAGCATATTTGTACACGTCCATTCACGTGTGTGTCCTTCCCTCTCCCACATCACTCCACATCTTTCATTACCCATGGATCTATGTGGGTTTTCTCCCTTTTAAACTTCATTAATCATCCTTGTAAATGGAATGCTTCCCTTGAGTGGCATTTTTTTTTTAATGTTAAAATTATATTATATTTGATTTGAAAAGCAACCTAATTAAGGTAGGCTTCCTGTAAGCCATTTAAGTCTCCTCTCCCTGTGGAATCCTGGAACATTTAGAAAAATAATGAATTACATCTTATATAATCTTTATTGCTGCTTTTTAGGATGAATAATATATTCAGTTTGGGCTGAAATAACATATCCCTAAGGTACAATCTGTTTCCACAAATTAGATTGGTCCCTCACATACAAGATTATTAAGCATGAAGAAGAAAGTTATTGGGTTCCCTGTGCCCCCTAGGAATGGCATTTTTCCCTTCACAGCTGAGCTTTAAATGTAGCCCAATGCAAGACAAATCTGGTAAATAGTTAAAAGAATGCTGCAGTCGCTTGGGTTTACCTGTTAACCTCGTTATTTAAAATTCTCCTCCTTTTTATTTTGAAGACATGATTGATGTGCACAGCTCAAAGGGGAACACAAAGAATGGGAAAACTGCTGAGATTCCCTGTTTCTATGGACTCTGGATGTAGTTTTAGTTCTCTTTCTAACTTTATCCATCTTTTAGTTGATTAAAAATCTCAGTGTGATTTACTCTGATTGTCGAGGAAGGTTTCAGTTATTATTTCCAGAACCAAAATGGGATTATACTGTAGTATGAAGCAGAGAGGAACATGTTCAACACAGAGTTACCATTAAATAATTTATAAGTCTCATAGTTCCTCTGGAAAAGGCTTGAATAATGAGTTATGTGATGAATCATGGAAAATGATTTGCAAAGGATGGAACAAAAGGATTTTTAAACAAAATCCTTGCCTAAGATAGTCTCATGGTTCCCAGTTGTTTTCTCTATAATTACATTAAATAATCATTTGGTTTTTTTCCTGAAGGTGGAGGTATATATTTGTTTCAAGTCACTTTAATAGGTTGAGAAGTACAAATACTACTGCTCAGAGCTAAAAAATCCTCTCTAATTTATTTTAAAACCACAGCTCTATTCTTGTTTATACTAAGTAAGTAACCTGGTAAAATGAGAAGTATATCATGCAGTATTTCTGTCATACCTGTCGATTCTGTTAAAGCATTTTACTTGAGGTACTGAAAAGATTAGACAGTAATTTTTCAAGTGTGCTGATAACTATATTTAAAAGTCCTGCTGAACTAGAACCTTAAAATTAGCTATATTTGAAATTAAAATCAATATGAAGTAATCCTTCTTCAACCTTTTTTAATTTTTTAAAGAATTTTCTGCCTTTTTTACTATTAAATATCCCTTTAGATTAGTTTCCCGAAGTTATCTTAGCCTGTATTCTGCTGGTACCTGAACTAAATCCCATCCATCCAATCTGTTCCATGCCAAAAGTAGTTTGTTCCACTCTGGTTTCGATGAAAAAAATGGATGTAGATAGATTTCTAGATTATACAAAACCTGAGGCAGAGGCTGGCTAGGATTTTAAATCCCATTTTCATCCAGCCTTGTATCTAGATTAAAAGATATGCCTGGTAAGAGCTGGGAAGATCCAGCATATGTGAGATCTTGCGTTGTGGTTGCCACCTCAGCCAGGAAAAAGAGATTTTAAATGAGCTAAAGCTGCAATTCCAAGCTCATTAGAACTTTTAGCTTCTTTCCAGATCAATAGTAATAGACCCTTACATAAACCTTGATATTTTTTCTCTTCTTTTTTCACCTGGAACAAACTGTGAGTATGAGTTTGCTGAACTTTGTTCCGGTGTAAGACATTCTGATGGAAAGGTGAGAATGAGCTGGGAGGCCTTGGCTCTGCTGCTCCTCCTCTGTCTGCAGAGCTGCTCACAGAGGGGAAAGCAGAGGGAGTCAAAATCCCAAAGGTGCCTGGAGAAGGACATGGACCTCACTGGGCACTGCTCTGGAGGAGAAAACTCACAGCAGTGCCCACAGCTCTTCAGCTGAAATACTGCAGAAATGGAAAGGACATTAAAAAAAAACCAAAAAAACCAAAAAACCCACTAGAATTATGGTTTTGTGGAGAAGAATTTTACATTATCTGGTACATGGATACTGGGATCTGTACCTAAAGGGACTGTGTGTCCATTTTTGATGGATAAAAACATTTTAACCCTGTGGCCAGACCCTGCATATTCACCTATTTAATGCAGCAATATATTCACCTCAGTTCGTAGCATGAGTGCACACACCTGAATAGAGCAACAGGATGATTTATACCTCTCTTATTTCTGTGCTTGAACATGGATTTGCTTTTCCTTTGGATTCGGTAGGGGTTTTTTTATTATTATTTTAGGAGAAAAGTTGACAGTTTTTTACCATAACCAAGGGGCTGTTTGGAGAAACACTCAGTGTGTGAAGCAGTGAAATGTCCCAGGAAATTGCTGTTATTCAACCCAGCCACAGCTGCAGCTGATTCCAGGTATTTAAGGAAGGAGGGGTAGAGGTTGGTGTGGCATGAGCTGGTTTGCAGTGATTTATGTTCTCTGTGGCCCCCGGATCCCAGAAAACCTCTCCAGGTACAGTAGAGCTGCATTGCCATGAAACCAAGTGTTTCTACTTGGAGGATGTTCTGAAACTAAAAAAAAATATATGTGTGTATATATATTATATATATATATATGTATGGGAATAGCTCCAGAGCTCAATGTCCAAAGCAGAGATCCTGACTGGGATCCTGAGTTCTTGCATTTCCAGGTTAATATGCAGCAGCTCACCTCTCTCTCTGATTGGATTGCTTCTGATAAGAAGGCTGTTGGCATAATTTTTCTGGTTTGTTTGAATTTTCATGAGTTGGGTTTTGCTCCAAGGCAGACTCTTTGCAAAGTCATTTTGCTTGGAATTTTCCTAGTTTAGATTATGGGCTGGGAGTTAGGCAAGGTGTCTTTGTGCTAAACTTCTTGGCATGGTTCAAAAACTTTATTTCTTATTTGATTTTCTTTGAATTTGTGATTTTTTCCTTTTCCAAACGATTTGTCTATGGCAGCTCCCTATTTTTCTTTATCACAGCTGTGAATTCAACATCTCTACTGCTGTGTCTTTGTGCTTTGAAACTGCAGTGGTGTCACCACAGGTCTGGGAAGGTGACACTTGCAGAGGGAACACTTTGGGTACTGTTTAAGAAACACTATTGTGTCTTAAACATAAACACCACTTATTTGTCAAAGAATACTTAGAAAAGAGAATGAGGAAATGGAGAATAGAGATGTTAAAAATGGAGTGGATGTTGTTTTGGTGCTGGAATGCCAAATCTTTGAAAATACAGAAAGCAGAATGGCATCCAGGCTGGTGATTCTGCACAGCAGCTCAGTCTGATTCCTCTGCCAGGGTTCTGGCTGACATTTAAATCAAATCATTTACAGAATCAGGTTTGATCACCATTCAGGAAATGCCAATAGGAGCTTATGACACTCAGGAGAATTGAGCAGGCCAAAGGGTTACCTGCAATAATGTTTATTCAAGTACATGTTCAATGTATTAAAGCTTTCTGAAGTTTCTGTTTTTGTTGTATAATTGAACTAATGCAATGTTGCTGGTACTTCACTCTCCTTTGGAGAGCTGTTAATGGTTGTGCTTTTTCATATAAGCCTACAATGCCAGAGAGACTCTGAATTTCATCTTGTGTCTGAAATAGGGTATGGATTTTCCCCAGTAAATCCTATTTCTACTGAGGCCAGTGGAACTTTTCCATGGGCTTAATGGCATTACATTTTTCACCTTTAATCTGTGCAGGTGACAAATAGACCATGGCTTAAACATCATATGACATTCTTCCAAAGTCATCAGAAAGCCTCTGAAACATCATAACCACAATTTCATACTGTCCATTGTATATTGGCCTTCCAGGAACTCGGATTAACACTCACAAGGACTCAGCAGCAGAAGAAATTATTCCTGCCTGTAATGAACATTTGTAATCTGAGCCCCTTTCTGCACTGGATTTGTAGAATTTCCCAGGTCCAGTTGCACTGCTCGTGTCACAGAGCCAAGGCTTGTGTTTCCTTTTGTTAGTAAGGTCCGTAAATCAGTATTCTGGAGTGGGAGGAATATAATTCAGAAATATTTTTCAGTTAATAATATTTTCTTTATCTTCAAGAACACCTCTTTAAG
Organism: Melospiza georgiana; assembly: GCF_028018845.1. Lineage (NCBI taxonomy): Eukaryota > Metazoa > Chordata > Aves > Passeriformes > Passerellidae > Melospiza > Melospiza georgiana. Next base: position 2,256,920 of record NC_080441.1, read on the forward strand.
CTGCTGGCAATGCTTCTGGAGGTGCAGCCAGGCTGGGTTTGATTCTGGGTTATTCAGGTTATACACTTTATTATATAAAGCAGCCCAGTAACTCCTCAGCAGCATCCCCAGCATATCCAGGTGATATTTCCCAACCCCAGCATCCAGGTGATATTTCCTGGCCTTCCCACCAGCCACGCTCTGTGGTGCTGCTGCGCAGAGTATTTTGCATGAAATGGAACGTGTGAACTCCTCAATAACAATATCTCACCAGGATGAATAAATGCCAAGGGCTGCTTTATATTGCAGTCAGTGGGATGCCCGGGCTGATAGGTTGCTTTTCTTCCCTTCTGACCATGTCCATGACTCCAGTAACTTTATATTTTAATGCCAGTGCCTAGTGCTTTTCTTTCAGTTGGTAAATACACTGAACAAATTGCAGAGAGCAACAAGGGAGATATTGGTTAAAATGTGGAAACACCTCCAGAAATGGCTCAGAATGGAATGGCAAAATATTTACCACTGTGCCTGAGCCACTTCAGTGCATTTGTCAGTGTGAGAGGAGGCATGGCTATTGATAATATTTTCTGCTTATTTGAGTGTTTTACATTGAAAAGTGGGTGATGCTGTTGAGACGAGTTTGTGAAACAAGAGCTCTGTGCTGGATGTGCTCACCAGGAGAATCTGGCTGCTCTGCCAGGCCCTTTGTGCTGTTTTTGTTCTCAAGCAGTGAAACACTGCAAAGCCAACGCAGGGGAGCAGCCCTAACCCATAAATAATTGCCTTTGTTATTACAAGGATGGCCACAGGATCAACAGTTGTGCAATAATCTCCTCATTTGGCAATAAACAGCCTCATTTGTCATTAGCTTAACGGTCCCAAAATTATGCTGACTAAATGGAAATATGCAAATTGATGTTATAGCTAAATAGAGAAAGTTTGGCAAAAATCAGTTTGATGCTGGGTGTTCATGGGATTTCTACAACTGTCACATGAATTATCACTCTGATATGCAGCAATATAACCATATAAATGATTTCTCTGAGATTTATAGCAAAGCTAATCTGTGTTCCTCTTGTAATTCATAGAGAGGAACAATCACATTTGCTCTGCCTGAGAAGAGGGAAAATTTGCATCTGCATTGACTCTGCCTTTTAGAGTTTATTACTCCCTTTCCTGTATTCTTTGTGCCTGTAATACTAAGCTGCAGGGGGATAAAATTTAGCAAAAAAAAAAAAAAAAAATTCAAATAGCTGTGCTATGTCTTTTCTTTGGAAGGTGTTTCTAGATGAAAGAACATTAGGAAAGGACGCACAGGCTTGAAATTTAATGACTGTACTTAACTATATTGGAAATAAGTGTAGATTCCAACCCCAAATCTGTGTAATGCCTATAGTTCCTGCATGGCACATTATATAAAGACATAAAAGGCAGTCTATACTCTCCTTTTATTTTAGAAGCAAATTGTGCCATAGAAATTGCATAACAAGCTGCCTGGATGAATGTTCCAGGCTCTCTTTAAGCCTGTAAATAAATGGTGTGCTCCTGGAAGATATGCAAAGTGCTGCTGTCACTTTTCCTTACGTCACCTTCTGAGAGCAAGGAAATTTGTTCCCACCAAACCCAGAAAACACCTGAGACAGTCAGGGCTTGAAATCTGCTTTGTTCTCTAAGGTTATTCCAAATGCCATCACCTGCAGTCCTCTCATGCTTGAGGTGGAGCTTATGTCTGAATTTAAATCAAGCTGTGCTTGATGCATATTCAGATTCTGTTTATTTGGTTTCTTCTCCTCTTGGTAAAGTTCTTGCAAGACCTTGAAGATTTCCTGTCACCTTGCAGAGAGACAATAATGTGCCTTTCTGTCCCTTTTAGAGACAGATAAATTGTTAATAAAGTGTTGGATAATTTTAAATTAGTGGAGAAGCAATTTTAGCTTTATTTGCAGAGAACTCTAAGTTTGCTGTGCTATTAGAAAAGTTTGGTCTGAAATGTGTAACTTCACAGGATCCTGTAATGAAGCTGTTATTCTTAACTTTTTCTTTGTTTAATTCTTGTTGAAAAGAGAATTACCATATTTTACGAGGGCTTTTCTTTATTGTAACTATACCTACTATACGTTGAGATGTAAGAGGAGGAGATTTTTAATTATATTTTTTTTTTATTTGAAGGGGTAGAGAAGAATAAAGTAGTGATCACACTTAAAATTGAGATATGGCCCCATCATGTTTATGGGAGACAAGACCAGGGGCCGTCTGTCAGGGCAGATTTGTTCTCTAAGATGCCATACATGATTTATGGAGAAATAATACCCAAATAGATATTTTATTGATCCCTTTGATGCCCAGCCTGTCTCTGGGTGGCTGCTGAAGCTCCATGCTTTCCTGTAGACGTGATACCTTTAAGATTGAGCTGGTGGGTTTTAGTTTAGAGCAGGAGCGACACTGGTTTATCCTTAGCTGGCCACTTATATGCTGATCATATTTTCAGTTTTGTGGCATGGCTGACTGCTCTGCAGCTGCTGGGATGTGCCCACAAAACCCACACAAACAGCAGTGGTTATTCAATATCATCTTTCAGAACCCCCCTGCAAATTGTTCCCACAGCAGAAATTCAACAGCTCAAGTTCTCAGCAAGGCCACAAACACCCAGGTCTGGCCTGGCAGTGGGCATTGCTGCTGTGAATTCACCTCTTCATCGTTACTGTGATACTTCCATTATTCATTAATGCCAGCCTTGTGCCATTCCCAGAAATCCAGTTTAATTTCCACAGCTCTCAGGTGGGAGCTGCACCCTCAGCCTGGCCCAGTGGGGCTGCAGGGAACCAGGAATGGACAAACCCAGTGCTGGAGGGGTCAGAGAGGGGCTCTCAGTCACACACACAGCTTTGCATCACAGCAACACATCTTGGGGAACTTCTAGACACAAATTTCACTTCTTTATCAGCTTCCCTTTTGGCTATTTTTTTTTTGTATTTAAGCATTTTTTTTGTATTTAAGGGAGACTGAAAATGAATTGTTCTTTTTGCCAGAGTGCGCAATTGGAATGTGTCATCCTGCAGGGTGTAAGTGCCTGTATAGCTGGAGAGGCACCAACTTCTTAGCAAGTCTTTTACAATGTATGTGAGATCGTGTGAGGTGGTTATAATTAGCTTCTACTGAAAAACTTTGGTGATATTTAAAGGGCAAATCCCATTAAAGATTTGAAACAGAAGGTACTGGGAACAAATTCCAGCTAGAAAGGAACGAGACAGCTGCAAGGAGCCATTTCTTCTAAAATCCCTTCAGATTTATGGAGTCTCACGTTCAGCACCATCAAACTCCCAGCAGCCACAAAGGAGGGGAAACAATTGATGCTGTCCTGGTCACCTGTGTGACCTCGTGCCACGCTGCCACTCCTCCTCACCCACGTGAATCACTCCAGAATTATCCCCAAAGCTGATTTTCCACAGAGCTGCAGCTTTCTGCTGTCCCAAGGCCAGTTAATCTTTTGGAGATGCTCCCTGCTGGAGCACACTGAAATATCCTGAGTGTGAGAGGAACCTGAGCTCTCTTTGTGTTGCCCGCTCCTGACAGGTTTTCCCTGCAGGTGCCCCAGATTCCAGGATGATCCATCCCAGTGCAGGGTGTGAGCTCAGGCACACAAATCCTCTCTGCCCCCACAAGAGGTGATGTCCTGGTGCCCTTTTGGGAAGGATGCTGAAACCACTGCAAGAAAGGAGCTAAAAAAGAGATAGAGGAGATAAAACTGTTCCCTGTTTTATCTCACCTTAATGCTACAAGGACACCTGCTTTGTCCCAGCCTTTTAGGAAGATGAAATTCTCAAATATCTGGAAATGCCAGTATTTCAATATTTCTAATTTTTTACTGCAGTTCCTTCTTCACCTCACCATATTCATACAGTGGAATGGCTGTTCTTGGTGAATAGGGGCAGACAAAAAAAGAGGAAGGTGGCATATCAAAAAAGAGCAGATTGTCTTGGCTTTCTTATGAAAAAAAACCCAAATAAACAGAGGAACAACCCCCCCAAACTACCACAACATAATTGGGATGGTAAATTATTAAGATAATTTCATTATCTTCATTCATTACATCCCAAAAGTAAGGCAGTGGGAACAGCAAAATCCAAACAGCTTAAAATGAAAATCAGAATGTTATTGCAAATCATGAGACTGTGAAGAGAAAAAATTACTACAGAGGCAATAAACTCTGTTATTGTTTGTGCTGTAAGAGCTGCCTCTAATTTCTTGGGCTAACAAACAATCCCATCTAATTACAGAAACATTCTTCTTGATTAGGGTTGGCTGGTCCTTGCTTGCATCTCGCTGTATTTCATGTGAGAGGAGCTGGGAGTTCTTGATTGTCTGACAGCCTTGGACAACTGTTGCTGCCAGTTTGCATTTCCAACCCCACAAATCTGAAATGAAACGCAGCTCAGCAACCTCTGCTCGTGCCCTTGCAGGGCCCCAGGGCTTCCTGCACACCTGTGGGGAAAGCCTCGCAAGGCAGAGCATGAGGGAAATTTGTGGTGTTTCCCATGAAAATATAACCAAAAGCATCTCCTCTTCAACTGAAAATCACTCTGAGAGGAAGTCTCAAAACCAGTGTTGGATGAGCATGGAAGGAATGAAGAGCTGTCTCTTTGTTGCATTAAAAACATCTTTTTTACCTCTTATAATATAACTGGAATAACAGTTGCTAAGATCTAAACTGCACTGTTGTTTTAACTTAAACATTATATACCCATGCTAATGGGATGGTTAATTGAGGAAAAATAGGAAATATATAATGATAAAAGAATTCTTTGTAATTCATCATTTTCTTTTCCTCATCTAGATGAGTTTTGCCATTAATTAAACCCCAAACTCTAAGGATTCAGTCACACAGAATGTTCAAAAATGGTCTTGTTCAGTCAATAAACATTTTCCTTCTTGCAAGGAATTTCAAACCTGATCTCAGTCGGGTCATGTTTAAGGATTCAGGAATTTTCCAATATTGTTTTGCATAGAAAGGCAGCATTTTCCTAAAGCTAGCCCAGTTTGAGGGGGGCCTGTTAGAAACTTTCCAGCTAGAAGGATTTTTTCCTTGGCAGAGAATGTGCCATCATCCTTGGATGAAATAAACCCTGATCTTGCTCGAGTTACTGATGCTGCCTGCCTTGGAAAGAGCAATCACCCCATGGAAAGCACAGCATTAATATCTGGATTATTTACCTCCATTTCCAGCTCGGCTCACAAGCCCTAGTACAGGTTCAGGTAGGTAACTGTGTCAATTCCAGATCAAACTGGGTATGTCTCCTCTCAGTGGAAATATTGTGAAAACTGTGCTTTTGGGCTCTGAGTCAAGATGATGGATAACACTTTCTGTTCAAGTTGGAAACACAGCTGATAAAATGAATGGGTAAAGGTCCCTCATGCTGCTGAAATACTGCCTTTTGCAGCACTCTGCTCTTCTGCTGGAGTCAGATTTTATATTTGTCAATAAGTTTTATTCAATGTAAACACGTGTACCTGCTGTTAGATTTGTATGAAGAGATTCACACATGCAGTGTTTATTTCTATAAATTGTGGTTTTAGTTATGCAGGTTGTGTATTTATACCAGTTTGGAGTCCAATATTTTGTGTGTGCCTTGATGAAACTACATCTTATAATATGTTTTTATTTAAAGTCAGTTTTGTAGTCAGTCTAAGCACTTTCTTCCTATTTCTATAGTAAAGAAGTGACAAGAGACCAGGACAGCCTGTGTCCTGAAAAGCAGCTGTTACCTACAGCTGGAGTCTTCATATCAGGCTTTTCACTCTTCATATAATTATACATTAGAATACTAGTTGTGAGAGAGTAGAGAACTTCACCCAATTTGTTAGGTCAAAAATAAGGCAGTCTGAGTCAAATTCATTCTCCCAGTTGGATTATATTTCCTGAAAACAGATAGAAAATAAATTATTCCTAATATGAATAGACTCAGTGCTAGATTAATTTACAGGAGTCCTCTTGATTCCACAGTATGGGTATTGAGAAGGGTTTTTTAAATTTTTTTTCTTGCACTTGGCTCAGAATGCAAAAATCTTAAAATTTAAACACCTTGGTGAAAACCTTTGGAAAGTTCCTGTGCGAGCTGCCTTTTTAATTGTTTTTTCTTTTTTTCCCTCTCAAATTAACTCAATTTTAAAAAATGAAAAAGAAACAACACCTTTCAGTTAGTTCCTTTCTCTACCTCATAGTTGTCTAGTGGTTTATTTTTGGGTTTTTTTTAAATGTTCTCAGATTTCCTCCACGGAAAGGCTGTGGGGAGTTTATTTTACATAATTTCTATGAGTAACTCAGTCTGCAAAATATATGTAAAGAGCCATCAGCAATCTGTCATTTTGCATCTGGAGCACAGCCCCTCATACTCCCTGAAGTATGAGAGTCCAAATTCATCCTGCTGCAGTTTCATTGGGCTGAGGGCTGATGCATTAAACAACTGCACAGAATCTGCCTGAGTCATTTGTTGTAATATTCCTGCAAAATATTCAGGATCTTCATTGGAGGCAAGGATACAGCACCAAAAACTGAGAGGGAACAAGAGAATCAGCTGCTTGAACTTAGATCTCATGAAAAACCTTGGGTTTGGCTCCCTCCTCTTTCCAAATGCCCGCTGAAACACTCCTCAGGTGTTGATCACTCAGAATCAGGGTGATGATGTCCCTGATTTCTTGGGGAATTTGCTCCAGTTTGCCCTGAGTGGGAGCAGGGTGAGCTGAGAGCAGTGATAGCTCAGAACCAGAGCAGTGATATGGCAAAAAGGCAGCAGTGATATGATAAAAAACAGGGCAATGATATGAATCACAAAAAACGGAGCAGTGATGTCACAAGAACAGAGCAGTGATGTCACAAACAACTGAGCAGTGACATCACAAAAAACCAGAGGAGTGACATCACAAAAATTGAGCAGTGATGTCACAAAAAAATGGCAGTGATGTCACAAGAACAGAGCAGTGATGTCACAAAACCAGAGCAGTGATCCCTGCCCGGCTCAGTGAACTGCAGGGGATTTTGGAGTGTTCAGGTTTTGTGTTCCTGCCTCAGAACCCTGACAAATTCCCCTCTGCATTTAGAGCAGGTCGGTGCCTGCCCTTGGTGCATCAGGGATTTACAGCCCTCAGATTTGCTCGGTTTTCATCCTGCCCTTCTGCAGATCACAGGGCACACCAAGGGGTGCATTGTGCCCACTATGAGCTGTGTATTAACTTAGTGCTTTTATATCCAGCCTTGAACAGAGGGAAAAAATGGTGCTTGAGGTCCTGGGGGTCTGAGTGAGGTGGAATGGCAGTGTCTGGAGAAAGGCAAATATTTTGTTCTCTCAGTCTTCTTTATTTAAAAAAAAAAATCTAAAGAAAGTGCCTGTGGGCTAAAGCATAATCTTTTCTGTTCCGTTTCAAACGAGAGAAAAATGGGAAATAGCAGGTAACAAAGTGAAAGTTAGACTCTAAAGAGTCCACCAAGTTCTTATTTTAATTATAGGTCTGTGTTCTCATGAAAGCCATGAGACAGCACAAGAGATCTCAGGGCTGTACAGACGGGGTTTGTCATTATCTGTGCCATGGCTGGGTTGTGAGGCCCCTGCTACAAAGAGACTTTCACAATGTTTTATTTAAAATGGCACATCATAGAATCTTAGAATGCTTTGGAAGGGACCTTAATGATCATTTCCTTTCAACCCCCTTTCCTGTTCAACTTCTTGTCTTACTAATTTGAGTGTTTCAACAATTGAAACACTAGTGTCACTAGATTTTATGCAGGAGAGGAACTTGGGGAACAGCAGGAGAGAGGACTGGCTAAAACTGGGTAAAAAACCTTGACTTCTTAGATATCACTTGCTAAATATCATTATTATAGATATAAATTTATTAGGCAGTATAATAGCCTTCTTTCTAAAAGTACATTGTGTTTATTTTCTTCACTTTTATTTTTCTTTACTTCAGTCTTACATGAATTTCCAAATTCACTCACAAGTGGAAGACAATGGTACTATACATTAATCTGAGAGATTTCTTCACTACACAGCAGCAACTGTTTGGCATGTCCTGTTATCAGGTCTCTGAAAAGGGAAACAGGAAGATTTTAGCATCTTTGCAAGGATTCCAAACACTGAGGAATTTTTTTTTTTTTTAACAAACACAGCAGTGCCAAACTACTATTAAAACATGCAGCATTTTCTAACAGTCAATCTTTTTTTTTTTTTTAATTTATTTAATTTTCACTGATTATTCCTGGTCCCATGTCATTCTTGTCTTTCATTCTCCTCTAATTGCTCCTTCCCTTGTTTTCAGTTTGCCCTTCTTGCTTTTGCAGAATCTCTTCCTGAATATTCTCAATATAAATCTGGCTTGAACAAACACTAGAAATGAAAATGTTCATTTTATCCCGGGACAGATATTATTCCCTGTTGGATGCTTTCATTTGACTTACCGCCCCCTGAAGTTTTAGAGCGTTTTGACAATTATTTTAATTCTGCTCTTAAAAAAAAAAAAAAAAAAAAAAAAAAAAAGAAGAATGTTACTTCACTGTGATTGGCAGTGGAAACTTTGCAGTTCATTTCCCAGCTGCAGCTAATCAGTCAGTCATTGCAGTGTGCTCCAGTGAGATGGCAGAAGCCAGCGCTGTTTTCTGAGCCTCCCAGTCATGAGGGCAGGACAAGGACGCTTCATGTGCCAAGGAATGAGAAGTGAAAGCTTTCACTTTGGCATGGGATGTAAAAAAACATAACTCTGGACCTTTACAAGCAGCTCCGTGTCTTAATGCTGGATCACCCCTGAAACTGCTCTCAAGCTGTGCTTTGACCACAGCAGGGAAGCGTTTGATTAACGACCACAAGAAAGAATGCGCTGAACAATGAGACATCAAAGGCAGCAGCTTCCTGACAGCACTCATTGAGCACTGATTAATGAGTGACACAAATGGAGAATGTATCACCTCCAGTGTATTTAAAAAGTCTAATAAGTATCATGAGGTGAAGTTCACAAGAGTCATTGATTGGTAAAAATAAAGAGCAGCACCTTTTAAAATATGTTGTAAAATTTCACATTTGGTCTGGCGTAAAGATCAGCCCTATAGGGTGACATGGGCAATGCTCACATTGCAACTTTCCTTTTTAATGGAAAGATCTTAGAATAGTTTAATTGGGGGGGAAGATCTATGTGTATTTCAATGAGCATTGCAATTTGAAACTCTTTCATGCTATAATAATAAACAGTCCCTATTTAATGCTCTTAGTTTTCATGGTAGCTAATTACTGCTGAATTTTCAATGGCAATACTGAAGAACATAAGGAAGAGCAGAAATATTACAAACATCAGTGATCTGAAATAAGGTGAGAGGTAACTGGGCATCATTAGCAATTCAGAGATGTTTTTATGCCTTTGGTTTACATCACTTAAAGCTAATGGCTCAAAGAACACATTCCATTGCCATCAGGTGCAATGTTCAGACCAGAGCTGTCTTTTAGTTTGGTTTTACTTCTTTCAAGCACTGCAGAATCCCATTCAGACTGTTTGAAGTGTGGTGATGGCACTGGGAGGAGTTCAGGAGCTCAAAACTGTGAGAGAAGTTTGTTGGTCCCCTGCTCCCAGCATACTGTTAGCTGGAGAAGAGAGGGCTCCAAGGACACCTTGGAGCATCACCTGGAGCCTAAAGGGGCTCCAAGAGAGCTGAGAGGGACCTGGGACAAAGGTGTGGAGAGACAGGAGAAGGGGCTGCCAGCAGGAGGGCTGGGTGGGATATTGGGAATAAACCCTTCCCTGGGAGGGTGCCCTGAGCAGCTGTGGCAGCCCTGGATCCCTGGAAGTGTCCAAGGCCAGGCTGGATGGGGTATGGAGCAATTTGGGATAGGGGAGGATGTCCCTGCCCATGGCAGGGGGTTGGAATGAAATAATCCTTAAGGTCACTTCCAAGCCAGGCCATTCTCTCATTCTGTGCTCTGCCATAAATGAAAACGTGCTCTCCACGTGGCTTCCACCTTTAATTGCCAATTGTTCCTTCTCCATCCAGCTGCAGGGAGCCAAGGCCAGGGCCAGAGATCCTCACACACCAGTGTGCTCCTGGTGGAGTTCACTGCTCTGAACTGGGTACAAAAGTTTCCTTTCTCTGAACTGGGCACATGTCACAGACATCTTTTATGAAAAATCCTTTCCTTAGGATTTTTCCTCCTGAGAAGCTGAGAGGCCTCAGGAACAAAATGCAAACAATGGTTATCTGCTGCTGTGGGATGCAACAGGTGCATCTGGGATTGGTCTCATGTGCTTGTTTCTAATTAATGGCCAATCACAGTCAGCTGGCTCAGATCTCTGTCCGAGCCACAAACCTTTGTTATCATTCCTTCTTTTTCTATTCTTAGCCAGCCTTCTGATCAAATCCTTTCTTCTATTCTTTTAGTATAGTTTTAATATAATATATATCATAAAATAATAAATTAGCCTTCTGAAACATGGAGTCAAATCCTCATCTCTTCCCTCATCCTGAGACCCCTGTGAGCACTGTCACAGGCACACAAGTTTCCCTTCTCTAAACTGGGTGCACACATTTCCCTTCTCTGAACTGGGCACACACATTTCTCTTTTCTGAACTGGGTGCACAATTTTCCTTTTCCAGGGGGGAAGAGCTGCTCCCACGCTGGGATCAAAGCTGTGGAACCCACCCAGGCAATAAGAGCAGGCACAGAGGTCCCACTCAGCCCTGAGCAGTTCCTTGGAGCTGAACAAGTCACCCAGGCACAGCTGGAGTGATGTTCTGCTCTCACAAAAGGAGGCCCTGGAACCCCTCTGCAAACCTTTAGCAGCAGAACAAAAATGAGGGCAGTGCCTGGGATTAGAGGAGATCGGATCCAGCTCCTTCCTCTGCCTCCAGGGGTTGTTAAATCTCTCAGAAGAGCCCTAATTAGTGTGCTATGAGGTATTCTATGGAAGAATGCTCTTGGTTGCTCCTGATGTTATTGCACTTGGCATTAAATAATTAAATCTTTGCTGGAGAAGAGATATAAGGGAAAGGCAAGGGGGTGGAGGGGGAGAGAGAGAGTGCACCAAGATGACTTTTAAACAAAATGTGTGAGAAATTCAGACTTGTATTCTCATTCCTATAAATACAACCCCATTTCCCACCTCACAGTCGTTTAAGGAGGGAACATGCATCTCCCTATCTCAATAGCCTTCAATCTACTAGACAATTAAATTTGCTTTTAATGAAATGTTGGGAGAATTTGGGGAGGGTTTGGAGCTCAGAGGCTCTGTTGGTGCTCATGCTGGTGGCACTCTTTCCCTGCAGGGAGGGTCAGAGATGCTCTGGTGGCCCTGAGCAGTTGGGTTTGGAGATAAATCCTCTCAGCAAGGCTGCTGGGGAGAGCAGGGCGTGTGGGAGGCACAGATTTATGGTGTGACCCTGGAGCCTCTGCAGTGAAAGCTGAGGCTGTGATGAGGCAGATGTATGGCTGCAGTGCTGAATTTGGTCAGGAAGCTGTGCCAAAAGTGTGTGAGAGCCCCTCAGCCTCTGCTGTGGGGGTCACTGGGCTGCTTTGTTATTTTGGGACGTGACATCAGATGGAGAAGGGCTGCTCTGTTCAATGTCAGTTCTGCTAAAAACATAAAATTGCACAGTTCAGGGGCAGTGTTCTGCTGTGAGGGAGATTTTTTCTGATTTTAATGCTGGGTAGAAATATATTTGTGTGTGTCTGCACATACACACACCAGAAAACTGTGCCTGGGAAATTATTTCTGTGGTGACAATTCTTTAATTGTATCTGTGGTCTTTGCAGGTGACAGCCTAAGTGTGTCAGGTTTTCAGAAACTGCATATTGAGGCAGTGACCACAATCATTAATTGTTATTTCTGGGTTTTTTGTAATGCTTTAATAAGACAAAGTTATACCTGAAGTTAATAGTTTTCTGTGTGAGACCTGAATATGTAATGTAGTGATGGGAAGTTCCCTTGTATCATCGCAAAGTTCTGCATTTATCAGAAGTTCTGGGGCTAGAAAGGAGAGATCTCTTCTTGAGGCTCCCGGCATTGCCTCAGTCAGGCTAAAAGCCATGTTTCAGTGCTTTTAAACCCAGAAAAAGGCAGTTCTAATTAGTGATGTTTGCTAAAGGCTTTCAAAGGCTGTCACAGGCTGAGGATGCTTGGGGGGTCAGGGGGGGCAAGGTCAGAGTTTCCAGCATTGTGATGCCATTAGTGCAGAGCACTTGAGTTAATCTGGGCTCTGTTAAGGCTGAGTTGAGCCCAGAGCTCAGCAATGGAGCTCAGAGTGCAACAAGCAGGACTTGGGAGCTGATCCAGAATCGGGGAAAGCCTCCCTGCCCAAATCTGGGCTTGGAGAGAACTTGCTGTGAGCACTTCTGTGTGCGCTGCTCATGGCTGGATACCCAAAACACCAAATCTGCTCTTCTGCTAAACGACCTGGCTTGGGTCTCTCTGGAAATCAAACTCCCTGCATCTTGCTAGACTTGCAAAGATTTGTGTTTGAATGTAATAGTGATCTTGATTTGGTACGCTCTTCAATCCCTCATTACCCAAAGAAGGATTTATTTCAGTAATGCAGGAAGTGATCTCTTTATATAATTGTATATTTTTTTTATTATTCCTCTGACTCAAAGGCACATTGTAAGTGCAAAATAGAAATTTTGACTACTGCAAAGGAAAGTTATTAAACTTCCATTTATCTGAATTCTGGCAAAACCTTTGGTGCCTTGTGGTGATATTCTCTGTCTGCAGCTGTGTTGTAGAGACCAGATGGCAAAGCTTTACACTTTTCCACACTCTTCAGCTGAGATGCTGCATGAAATTAAGCTACAATTACATTATGAGGAGTAGGAAGCTTCCAAATTTGAAGAAAATAAATGATTTTAAATGCTCTGTCTCTAGAGGATTATGATGAACCCTTCCAGTTTCAGTACTGCAAATTTTCTTTACTTTGAGGCATTTGTAGTGTGGCAGAAAGGGTTTTTTTGATGCAGTTGGCATTTGGCACTCAGTGTGGTCACTGCGGAATTGCCTTTGGGATTTGCAGGTTGTGACTCACCTTGTGAGAAGGTTTGCATCCCATCCTCATGTTCCTCTCCCTCTGCTCCTTTCTGAGCAGTCATTGCATTTTTTAATTGAACAGCAGAATCTTTGCATCATCAATCATTCTTCTCTCTTACACCATAAGAGGGAGAGATCACATCTTGATCATGATAATCTGCCAGACTCTGTCTCAGTTTGGCTCTGTGGTTTTGTCTAAGCACCTTCTCCTCTCCAGGATCTCCAAACTTATTTCTGCTTATTTCAAGAATTTATTGCTCTGACTGATTTTCTTTCTATTACTGTTTTCTACTCTTTTCTACTCTTTTCTATTGCTACTTATTTCTGGGAGCTCTTTCCAAGTGTTGGGATTTCACCTCAGCCAAAAGAGGCCAGGCCTTGCACAAAGGTGTCTGTCCCTTCTCACCTAAATGTGATTTATAATCTAGGTATATAAACATAAGGGCACCACATGAAGGCAAAATTAAGCTTAATATTGTACGAAAATTATCACTTTGTCTTCATTTTATCCTTTTATCCTGCATAAGTACTTTCATGACAACTTTTGAGAAGGCCAGTTCTCAGTGAAAGCTCTGGGTGTTTGCTGGAGAACTAATGACACATAAATCACTTCTCCTCCTTCTGCAACCATTGCTTTGCAGCTCAGAGTTCAAGGCTCTGCTTTTTCTCCTTGTGGGACAATTTGCACCAGCTGGGGCTGGGATTTGTTGACAAAATCTGTGAGGAAACTGATTTTGCTCAGGACAAAAGACACCAACTATTGAATCCTGTTTGCCATCCCATTGTGTTTCTGAGGTCTGTGCTTCTGTCACAGAGCAGGATTTCTGGTTTTGGCAAAAGAAGCACATTCTTCATTTTATTGCTGGCTGTAATTTCCTCTGTTATCAGTATAGAACATTATTTTCTTGTCTGTTCTGCTGCTCTCTGGTGCTCCCACATCCACATTTCTATTCACACTTCATCCACATCCATCTCCGTTCTTCTGTCACAAATCTTTCAGAGGGCATTTCAGCAATGAGCAAATTAAATTGCATTAACATATTAGCATTGTTAAATGCATTATATACCAGCCCTGAGATATCACCAGAGTTATAGAAATTGCCCTCCAGAACACAGAAACAACAGACTGAGCTGGATATTACCTCTCCCTAGCCAGACTGGGGCAGGTTTGCTTCTCCTTTCCTTCTGCTGTTGCCATTTTCCCTCTGAATATTAAAATCCCAGCTGTATTTTTAATTTTTTTAAATGTTTTTCATATATTTTTGATGAGGACTTCTGGAGTATATGGACACTTTTGGAAAAATGCATTTATCCAAGTGGTACTTAAAAGGTAGTGCATGAATTCAGCCTTTGCTACTTCATTTAGCCACGACATTCCCAAGCTTGCTGCAGTATCTGTGAGGAAGGAAGCAAACTTAATTGCAAAGTCAATGCTAAATTAATTTATAAGTCATGCACACTTTGCACAAGTATCTTCTTCCATGAACTTGAATTGTCACGTTAACTCAGTTTTCTCCTAAAGGGCTTTGAGAGTGATAATCTTATTTTCTCATCTAGTTTCACATGTAACAGAAATGAGGAACTACTGGCCTTGAGCATAAAATCCTTCAAATGCATAATGGTATTTTAGGAGTCTCAAAATATAGTGAGCTCGATGTTTTCTTTTAAAAAATACACTTGAAATGAATACCTGAAAAATATGCTGCATAATGAAATGAGATATGAAGTGATTGCCTTGAGAATAACTTACAAAGATGATTTTTGCCCTTCAACTCCTGCTCTATACTGAGCATTTCTCTCACATATTAGCTTCCAAGTGGATTTCATTGCCAGTAAATAATGAGTCTTTGAAATAGCTGGGAGTCAAGGAACTTCTTCTCCCAGGAATAAAGAGCACTTTTTTACACAATCCCCTCCACCCTGCAGCCTTATTGTGGGAGCAAGCTGCAGCTCCAGTGGAAAACCACTCGGGTTTGAATGGGCAATCAGTTGTGAGCCTGTCTGCATGCCCAAGGGGGAGGATATGCTCCTTCCCGAGATGAAGGGGAGAACCAAATGGGAAAAATCCCAGTTTCTCATTTTGCATGGCTGTGGTGGTAACAGAGGTGGAGAGTGCGGTTCTGCTGGCTGGGTCAGGGGCACAGCACAGGCAGAAACTGGTGCAGCACACTCAGGGTGGTTCCTGCTGCTCTCCTCCCTCTGCGGAGGCAATCGGGGTGATGCCAGGGCTCAGGAGGGCAGGTCTGGGTGTTTCCTGAGGAAATCTGGGGGTGAGAGCACTGAGGGCTGTGTAAATAAATACTGAGAGTGCAAGGGGAGTGCAGGCAGGCACGGGCAGCTGTCCTGCCACTGTCCCAGCACTGTTTGTCTCAGTGGGATTTATTGCTATGGTGGCACCCTGGAAACTCAGAAAAGTCATTGTGTGAGGGCAGCAAATCCAGCCTGAGCACCAGCTCTGCTGGAAACTGAGCTGGCTCTCATCAGGAAAAGTGTAAGCTGAGATTTCCATTCTGAGGGAGTTTAAAACGCTGGGTAGAGTGTCCTCAAGGATGTTTGATAGCACAGTACAGAAATAAATGTGTGCTCAAAATCCAGATCAGGACTTATGGCCTTGGGTATGTCTAAATTCATATTTGTGGCTGGAAGATGATGATCATAAGATCAGTGAGACTTTCCATGCACTGTGCTCAGCAAATTCTTCTTGTGTTATATGCTGCATAAGCCACGATAGGAAAAAAATCTAAAAATATTTGTAGATTCTAAATCAGCAATGAATGGGAAAAAATGCAAAAATAAAAAAAAAAAAAAAAAAACAACAAAACAAACAAAAAAAAAAACCAACAAAACTGATTTCAGGGGTTTTCTAAATGCGCTGAGAGAACACTGAAAAGTGAGCTTGGGTTTTGTCCCATTGAAGGAGTCTCCTGTTTCTGGCCAGCAAACTGAAATAATGGATTGAGAGATTCCTTTCCTGGTGCTTTCCTCTGGGTACTACAAGCAGGATGGTTGTGCAGTTTTCTTTTGTGATGAGGAACACATCTCTGCGTTAATGGTCGAGGAAAATGATTCTCTGAGTTTCCATGGGTCAGCCTCAGCTTTCTTTTTTATTTGTTTTATATAATAATGTTGTTTATGTGCAGAATACTTACCAAGGCTTGCCTGCAGAGACCCAGGTATGCATATTTTAGATGCCATGCTATTAAATCTAACTGGGATTCTGTTGCTTTAAAATAAATAAATAATTGAGCCTACTGCCCTTGTATTTGTCTCTTCCAGCCTTCTCCTGCTAACAAAGAGTATTATAAATGATAGCTGAATCTGGAAATTAGACAAGACTTCCCTTTTTCTTTTTTTTTTTTTTTTGTGGGTATGTTTTGCTGTAATGCATTTTGTCTGTTTACTGGCTTGAGGTCACTTCCCCCTGTGAGACTTATCTTTTTAATGGCAGTCATTTTTAACATGCACAATTTTTCTGTAAGCATGACATTCACTATCTCTATAATAACAATCATTTGGCTTATGATTTAAACCATTACAGCACTGTGCCATGCTGTGAGACTCAAATGCTGGCTTCACTTTTACATTGTTTATTTTCCTATCAGCATGTTGACAGTTCATAACTCTTGGCTACTTCCACGCTGACTGCAATTTCTGTGCAGCTTTAGTGGAAATAAAGAACTGCATCAGACAATTGTTTTTTTTGATTACTTGCCTAAGCATGCTGTAAACTTGGTATCAAGATGCTGAACTGGACAGCCACTCTGGAACATGGCCCAGATTTGCTGGGAAATGGGTGGGAAATATCACTTTTTAAAATATAGGGGAGGTGTAATAGACAAGGATCAATGAAAACCTTTTTACAACCTAAATAAAGCTGGGATATATTAAGTACTAAATTAATAGACAGATTTATTGTCTGGATAATTTTGTTTCCTCTCTCCACCCTTCTTCTCTCCCTCATTTGAGGGGCACTAATTTTGAAAGTTTAGTATGATGGTCTGTGAGTGAAGAAAATTTATTTTACAGGTGATGGTTTTGGGTTTTGTTTGAATTAGTGGAATTTGTTTGGATTATCTAAAGGTTCTGTAGAGATCTTTGCTCCCTGAAGGAATTTCACACATTTTTGCTGCTCTTCAGTTTTCTGAAGGAATCTCTGTATCCAGCAGGAACAGGAGAGGGCATTGCTGGTAAATCTCATCTCAGGACAAACAGGCTCTGGAAACTTAGCACAAAGTTCTGAGTTCAATGTGAAATAATGACTGGGCTTTCTTTTTTAAAGAAAGTTTAGTTTTCATCTCACATAAATACAGTGGGGTTTTTACAGCTGGCTTCCAAGGTGTATCTCTGCCACAAAATTCTCAGACACAGTTTGAGTCCTGTCCTCTTTCAAAGAAAATCTCTAAAGAACTTTTCACATGCAAAGGAATTATTTTTGCAAGTTATCCAACCCAAGGTGTCCATAGGTTTAACTTGGTTAATGTTTTATGATGCAGACAGTTTCTGATCTGCACATATTTATCTTAATGAGCCTTCCCTATAAAATAAACAGGAATATTCTGGTCTTCTATACAAGTGTAGTTCTTGGTATTGACCAAAAATATACAGAAAAGCCAAAAAAAAAATCATTTTATTACTCTCTTATTTCTTTTCTTGATTAGAGTTAATTTCTTTTGTGGCAACAGTTTTGTTATTAAAATGAAAAATAGAACGAGGGAGAACTTTGTGTCTTAAAGATGATTGAAGTTGCCTGTCACAGGCAGTGCAGAGGCAGAATTTGGTTTATGCAAAGATAAATTTGTTTAATAAAATCTCATTTTCCAGGCTTTAATACTAATGAGTTGGAGAACTTCTACTTTCAGATACTCCTAATGACTTGTGAGTGTGTTACACATGTGCAGTGTAACACCCATTACTTGGGTGTACAATTAAACTTCACAAGCTTCAGGAATTGTGTGATTATTCCCTTTTCAAGAAAACATTTCCAGTCTGTCCAGTTGTAGATAAAAAGCTTGACCTTGTGTTTTGAGCATTTAGTTTAAAGTCACGTCATCTGGAGAAGTCAGAGATATTTCAAAGGTTTTTAAATAAATCTGATGTCAGAAAACACAAAATTTCAGAGTGAGTGACAATGGTTATAGTCCAGTTTTTACATATGATAAATGTTTCATATGTATCTGGTATATTTTTTGGAGAAAATTGCAGGGGCAATTGTGGGGATTTCATCTGAGTCAACCTTTTTTAGCTTGCTGTTTTTTGGGGGTTTTTTTGGTTTTTTATGACATGACCTCTTGAGGATACACTCAGTGCCTGCAGATGAAAATGTTTGGTTTTTCCCTGATTTCTCATCTTCCTTATAAGTGTTTAGTGAATTTGTACAACATAAACTGATGATGTGTTTGGAAGAATATTTCATACCATTTTACACTCTCCATCATGTTGGTGTGGAAATAACCTACTTTTAATTTTTCTTTAATTCTAGCATCTGAATTGACATTCTTGCAAAAGTAAACAGGTAGGAGGATGGTAGGGCAGAACTTAATTTTGAAACATTCTTATTCCCCTTGATATTTGCCTTTTTTTTGTCTTGAAATTCAAATTTTTGGCATTGTGTTAATGCAGCTGTTACTCAGTTTGAGATATCTCTAACAGGAAGAAAGTGCTCTGAGCTGGGGAACAAAGGGTGACAAATGTCATTCTGCACATCAACTTTCCCAACACTACCCCTGAAGCAGACAGTACATTAACTTAAAAAAAAAAAAGCAAAAAAAAAAAAAAACATTTGAAGCAGTTCAGCATCAATATGTTATAAAAGTCTCCTAAACCTCTTGTCATTTGGGATAAGGACATCAATAATAGTCATTGTCAACCTTCATTACACTCAGATCATCCATTTTTGTGTCCCTCAGGATGTTTTTCATTGATATTTTCCCTGGAAAGAGAAAAGGCCCTACATCAAGCTAGTGCATAAAGCTTGATTCCTTTCCTCAGGGCTCTTAGTACAAGAGAAACAAATTATTTTAATTACTCTTTTTCTGTTTTGATTTCTTTTATTATTTGTTTGTTCGGTTAGTTTTTCCTCTGAGCTCCTCTCAGGTTCTTAACCTGTTCCTACATGCAGAATGTCCCTTGCTTATTAATCCACATTTAAAAAGTCCAAGAAAAAGGGAATATTCCACTTGCAAACACATAAAAAAGGGAGATGTTGAGAAAATTGCATCCATGCTTGCCTTTCTCTAGGGATTTGTCTCAATGTTGCTGATATTCTTTATTTTACACCTGCCTGGAGTTTGGCTTTAATGTCCTTGTTAGCTCTTGCAGGTGGAGTTACCAGCACCACCTGAATTCTTTGGGGTTCTTTTGGAAAAGACAACAAAAAAGATAAAATTCATGGCTATGGTTTGAATTTGAGATCTTTGCCAACACAGGAGGGAGGTGCAGGTGGTTTTGAGCTTGGATGTTGGTATTCAGAAATCAGTATCCTGAACCTATTTGTCTTTATCTAAAAAAGACAAAAAAAAATGTTTTCTATACAATGACCTATTTTATCAGACCTTGCTAGTGATTTTGCTAGAAGTAGATAAATATTCTCACAGAGAAAAAAAAAAAAACCAAACAAAAAACCCAAGAAAACAAAAAAACAAACAAAAAAAGCCCCAAAAATCCCAAGAAAAACAAAACCAAACCAAACAATCAAAAGGCTTATCAGGAAACCCCTTTGATCATATTTTTTTGTGCCAGGCAAAGAATTTGATGAATATAAAAATGCCTCTGTTCAATATAGGAGCTGGGGTACACGAAATAGTCCTGTAAAAATACGCATCAGTGGAGTTCCCCTTCATAATTAATTTCCCTGCTCGTTCCTGAGTTTTTACGCCTTTAGCTTTCAGGATTTTGGGGATTTTTTTTTTGATGAATTTTGACCAGCCAATCCCACTCCAGGTTTCATTAGCGCGGTGTTTGCAGAGCTGCGGAAATTTCTTTCTCTGGTGCCACTTTTAAGAGGCTCTTCAGGTGGTGGATGTACTCATGGTGCCTCTTTTGTCAGCGCAGGGGGCTTCATTAGAGCTTGAAAGGGCAGGGCCTGCCGAGGCAGAGGCCCGGGCACGGCTGGGCCAGCGGGCCTGCAGTGCCATTGTCGCCTGTCAATGCAGCCCTACCGCAGGCCGTTCCCACAACATCTCTAATTCTGTCCCCCCCTGACCCCTTTCATGCCAGAAAATGGTGGAATTGTGCAGTTGTGCCTTTGAAAAGTGGCGGAGAGCCTGGCACAATGGGTTCCTCGTGATATTGTGGGGAATGCCGAGCCGGGCCCACGGGGGTTTTCAAAGGGTGGAATTATGCTGATCATCCTGCAGGGCAGTTCAGTTTTATCTCCAATCCTACAAATAAAACGTGGGTGTGCTTTCCTTGCTGTTAAAGCCACTCTATAAAACGATGCATGAAGTGATTGTGAGGGTGCTGGCCTGGAAATACTCTGTATTTTTGCAAACAGCTCGAAGGCAGTGATGCTGTGTGAGCCTTTCTAACACCAGGGCACCCTCTGACCCAAATCCTCCGAAGGGACTGAGCTCTGTGAAACAACTTCAGGCTCTGTGGCATCAGAGCAGTGCAACACTCTCAGAGTTCCTTGTGTGTGTGAGGAAATTGGAGAGACAATATTGTTCTCCAATACAAATAACTGAAAACCGATGTTTTTCTCCTAGAGTGGACTGGATGTGACACAGCCCTTCCCCATGCCCAGCATGGGCACAATGTCCCTGAGTTACCTGAGCCATGTTTTGGTGGCAATGCCCACTCTGGCACCTGGCACATCCTGCAGCTGCTGCAGGGAAGGGATGGGAGGAGGGAAGGCACTGCAGGATCCTGCTGGGTGTAAGTTTAGGAATGACAGACAAGAACGTGAGCCTTGAATTGATATGCAGGTAAGTACTTCTCTTCCTCACCTCGCTTTTATACTTTGCTAAATCCAGATTTAGACTTGGTTTTCTTCTTATGGCACGGTTGTGAGGACATGTCATTTATAAAGCCTTGAATCTATTCACTTCTTTCTTTGTGCTCTGCCTACCCCAATTTAAAGCTGTGGTTACTGGGAGGAAGCACAGGGATCTGGGAGGAAAATAATGTTCACCTCTTGGCTTTCTGTTGTAAGCATAATATTCAGAGTGTTTTTTGCCATATTAATGTGTAGCTCATAATTGTTAATATTGCCAGTGATTTACTGATGAGCCTCTTAACTTTAAGCAATGCTGTGACTCAATCCCTTTCCCTGCAGCATTAAGAACTAATTTGACATTTGCTACAGGCAAAGCTGAAAGATGACTCAGATTGTCAAATGTCCTTTGTCCTCACAAATGCAAAATCCTCCAGCCAAGTTTCAAATGCAATTCCATTTTATTCTAATTTATTGTTCATTTCTCTTCCTGACACAGCAGCTCCCTAACGAGTCCCACATCACATCATTGCTTAAATGTTTGCTCACACAGGAATGCTGTCAGTCACTAGCACAGGACATCAGGATTTCTGATCAAACACCCTTTGGGAGCTCTGCCAACAATGGGGAAAAGCTGAACCAAGCTCAGGGAAGGGAAGGGCTAAACAAGACTCATTTGTATCCGGGAGATGGGATTATTTTAAATAATAACTCTGAAAACCGAGTGGAATGAGTTCATTTCTATGTACTTCTTAGAATGCATATTTTTAAAGGCATTGATTATAAGGTAAGTGGTGGATAAAATGCTGATACCAATGAGCAGAGCAGAAATGAACCATCAGAACATTCAGGCCTTCCTGGGGCTGCAAAGAATCTTGGATTCAGCCTGAAAATTACTAAAGATAAAATGAGGCATGATTCCTCTGAGGGTGAATCACTCCTGGGTCATCTGTATTAAAAGTAATGAGAGCATTTTAAATACTCATTTTTTTCTCTTGCATCCTTTTGAGTCATGATCTTGATTTTGTTTTAAAATACCCACAAGAAGAGAACATCAGTGGTTCAGTTTTACAAACAGTATGTTTGCTTTTAATTTATTCTAAAATATAATTGTTCTTTACACAATGTATCAAAGCCTCCATCAGTTCAAGAGGTAAGGGGCACAAAGGAATTGATCAATTTTAAATTCAAAATACTCAAATAGATTTTTCATTTTGTGTACCTCAATGAAAGTAATTAGATTTTTTTTTTCCCCTAATCTGAGAAGAATTTAATGACAGTGTATAGCCTTGGACTTCCCCTGATCTCTGCACTGTAGCTGCATACAAATCAATAACACACTTCACTCACAAGAGTTTATGTCCTTGTCAGCTCAAAATCCTGGTCACTCAGGGCTGTCACACGGGAGGTGAGCTTTGCACATCTCCCTGGATTCATCCTTCATCCCTTCATTTTGCACATCTCCCTGGATTCATCCTTCATCCCTTCATTTTGCACATCTCCCTGGATTCCTTCATCCCCCTGGTGGGGCAGGGAATGGGAGTGGCAGGGAAACAGCCATGGTTGTGGTTCTCTGCCAGCCCTTCCTTACCCCAAATCTTAAAAACGACGAGATCTTTCTCACAAATGGGGAATGTTGCACTCCCTGAGGAACCCCTGGAATTCCACTGCTCTGGGATATCTCAGGAGGAGCAGCTGGCTGGGCTTCAGCTGAACAGGATTCTCACTCTGGGCACTGAGTCAGGAGACCAAAAGGAAGAACAATTTATGATGATTTAACACAGAAATAACTCCCATGCATGGAGACAATGAAATATGGGCAGTGTTGTTTTGTCACTAACTTTTACGTGCCTCACTCTGAAATCACCTTTTAAGTTATTTCAATAGAATTCCCTGTGCTGTGTTTTAATAAGAAAACCAAAAAACTCCATCTCAGCCACTGTCTGAAACTGCAATATTGATATGGTCCACCATTTGGCTTTATGCACAGATTCTTAGTAATATTGATGGTGATGATGACGATGATTATATCATCACCATCATCATCCTATTCTGAGGTGAAGAGACTTCAGAAAGTGAATTCTTACTGAGCCTGAAAAGAGCTGTGGCCCCAAGTCCTGGACTCAGTGACAGGATCTGGATTACATTTCCTTCTATAGTATGAAAACTGAAGTTGTTTAACCCAGGAGCCTGAGGGCTGCTCTGTGTTGACCCAGAAACAGAGTCACAACAAGATCTAAACCCTTCCAGTAATTGCAGAATAAAAGACATTTATTCTGAAAAGGCAAAAGGGTTAACTCTGTTAGGAAATAACTCTGAGAAAATGGGCAGCCTGAAATGCAGCTGTTACCATCAAACACTACATGTGCTGCTTGTAGAATAAATGGGTTTACTTGGTACATATTCCTCACCTCTTTGGAACTAAGAAAAAGCAGCAATTCTGTTAAAACCTCTCTCTTCTCCTGTCTTGTTTCCAGGTGCTATTAAAAAAAAAAAAAATAAAAACATCAAAACACATTCCCTAAACTGATTGACTTTCATCAAGAGCTCTTTCAATGTCACAGAAATGGATTTCATTGGTGTTGACAGCCTGGCTTGATGCTTAGCTTGTATTGAAACCCTACCAACAGGAAAAGACTGCTGAGTTGAACATAATGGTCATATTAGGGGTTTTTGCAGTGCCTGTCTCTGTGGTGGATGTGATTTCCTCTATTTTGACCCCAAGAAGCTTTTACAGCAGCTCATTTAAAGTTCATGTCTCCAAAAGGAAAACAGTGGAAATACAGAAAGCGAAATGATCAACAGCACTTTTGTGTGGAGGAGCCCTCCCACCGGCCAGGAGCTCTGCGGGGAGCAGGGATGGGAAATCAGAGCTGCCCTTAAAGCACAGCAAATGTCTTTTCCAACATCATATACATGAAACTCCCCAGCACTCTCCCTCTCTGTAAACTGCTCGGGACAGGAGGGGCAGGCTCTAACGATGTGGAGAGTGCTCTAAATGCCTGCCCTCCCCAGCTTCCCCTGCTGCTGTTGTCTGTTGTGTGCAATGAGCATCCCCTGGCCTCCCCAGGGGCTCTGAATAATGCATCCATCAGCAACTTTCGCATCCTCTGAGACCGTTCCCATTTTCTGAAGCAGCTTGGTTCAGGGCTGTGGTTGAAACCGTGCACTGAACGGGTATTTTTATGTCGGCCACTCTGAAAGTCTGTCCCTTAATTTCCATGTGCTGTCATCTTCTTTTTCTGACCAGTCTTTGGGAAAAAAACAAACCCTGGAAACAGTCCAGCATCTCAGTGAAGCCATGGCCATTCCCCACGCTGGTGCTCTCCTCCTTGTGGTCGATCTGCAATGTCCAGCCATGCAAACCAGGGGAAGGAAATGAGATGTCTCCCTCATCCACTTGGAGTATTTCCTGGATGAAATTAAAGCAGGGCTTACAGACCATTTTTCTGTCCTTTTTTCCCCAAAGTCTGGTCAAGAGCAAGTTTCCAGTCAATAAATTCTTTGCATGGCCCCTCTGTTCTATTTCCCTTGGTGGAGGCATCCCCCCAGTGTGGGATAAAGAGAGGTGTCCTAAAACATCCTGAGTTGGAAGGGATCCACAAGAATCATCAAAGTCAATCTCTGGACAGAAAGTCCAAGAGCTGCCCATTGAATGCAATTCCATGGGCAGAAAGGAGCACTGCAAACACAAATATTCCACAGTTCCACTTTTGACTCCCACTCTCCTTAACCAATCCTGTCTGGAATGGGAAGGACAAACCCAAAACTCTCCGATGTTGCGGCAAGATGGGAAAAGTTCACAATTTACTGGCGTCAGCTGGGAAATGTTTATTCCTGGAGTTTGCTCATTTTTGCCAGAGAAGCAGAACTAAGTTACACTTTTGTCCTTAGCTATGACTTTTTGAGAGTGTGGCTCAGGCATGGCAGGAAACTTGTGTTTAATATTCCACTTCGGTGATGATGTGTGCAAATCTGTTCCCCTAACACCTTTTTAGATTATTTTTTTTTACACTCTTTTTTCCCCCCAGTTTGTACAGATGTAAACTTGTCAAGTGGGATGTGAGTCAAATAGTGTGGAGAAATACAGTTAATTGTTGAAAAATACTTTTAAAATGCTGTAATTTGTTACAAATAAGTTGAATTATAAACAGTAAAATTAAGCTTGGTGCTAATTTCTCTTGTGTTCCTCCCAGTTGGCAAAAATAGAAAATGGCTAGTCAGCTTTCCCATTGTTTACATAGTTTTGAGTTTTTAATTAACATAATCTGCTTATTGCAATGTAGCTGTTAATTGCAGCCAGTTGAAGGAGAGGGGTACAAATTGCTGTTTATGTAGTAGAAGAAGGAGCCAAATAATTAGGGAAACTGTTTCCCATATAGGAAATGACAATATTTTCTTTCTTTACACGGAAACATAAATAAATCTGTGACCAACTGTTTAGACACCATTTAAAAAGCACTGTAGCACGGCGAGGAACTTCAAAACATTCAAATTGGTTCATTTCTCCATCAACTTGCCTGAACACATTTTTCTTTTTGATGAAAATGAAACTTCTGTTAAAAAGAACTCTGTGCTGAATTTTAGGGATTTGGTGGGGTCTGTAAATTCTTTCTGGTCAGCCCCAAGATTATTCTGCAGCAGCAGCTCTGGGCTTTAAATATCTGAGACTAGCTTGAGTTTTTATGGGAATGACTGTCAGGGTCTGTGAGTGTTCCAAGACTATTTCAGTGTCTTCATTACTGGCAATTAAAATGATGACTGTTTAGGCACTGAGTATTTCTATTTGTTTTCCTCAAAAATGACGGGGTCTTAGCAAGGAAAAAAACATAAATCAATGGTTTTGGCAAAAATTCATATGATATGTCTGTCTGTAAGCATGCTTAATTACTGGATGTGACTCTGCAGGGGAATCTTAGGCAAAGAACCATTAATTTTGACTTTTTCTGCAAACCTAAGCAACAGAACCAATCCTAATTACAGAGCTGAGTTTTGTCCCAGCCATATAATCCACTGTGTGAGTTTTACTCTTCCTCACACTTGCACTGCAGCCAGATATGGCAAAGGTTATTAAGTATTCTAATCTCATAAACTAAAAAGGAACAAAAAGGGATGCTGCTAAGATGACTTGGTTCTCCTGAAACACAGCAAGCTTTGCTTTATGCTAGAATGAGCAATGATTAAGAAGGTTCGGCTGCATTATTAGAAATCTTTAATTGCAAAACGAGGAGCAGCTATGTATTCTGCGAAATGTAATCGAAATCACTCGCAGGAGCAAATTAAATATATTCATGAGGAAAAGTTCCAAATATTTTATCTGTTGACCTTTACCATGCACTGTAAAATTGGTGCTGTTGCATAACTTTAAAAACAACAGTGCTGCAATGTGAGGGCCCATTTAATCTGATGTGGTTTGGGATTTTGGATGCCACCCTTGATTGGCAATGCTGAGTGGGGGCATCCTTGTGGCTCAGATATTGCCCTTATGCCCACAATAATACCAATTTCTGATATTAATAACAGGGACAATGGTTATTGATCCATTCCAAATCACACCCTGCTTCCCTAGGCTTGGGACCTGAGTCAGGGAAATGGGTGATGAATTGCTGGCCGGATAAAATGGATCCTTGGAAGTAAAATTTATGCTTTGAACCTTCCAAATCATTGTTGCCATGATAATTTATTTCGCTTTGTGACAAAACACTGGGGTCTGCAGTGAGATTTAACTCAGGCTGATGCTGCTGAAGAATGTCCTGATGAATTGTGTGCAGCAGCTCAACAGGGGATAATAGATCCTGAAAAAAAGAAAAGTTCCTAAAATGACCACTAATGCTGTTTTTCAGGAGAAAGAGCTCTCTTATTTACAGGATGTGAAGAGGGGTGATGGAGAGCTTTTAGACACAAAGTGAAACAACTCTTAAAACATCCTAATGCCTTCAGAATACCACCTTGCCCCCGTCCTCCTGGTGCTTTATGATTCCAGTCTCTTTTGGTGAGAATGTTCCAATGAAATATATTATCCCTTTTATTGTAAGGAGGGAAGCAGAACACTTACCGAGCAATTTAAGAGATGCAAGTGAACCTGATCACTCCTGAAATCAAAAGAAGTAAAGAGAAAATTCTTTTTCCCCTTCTTTTGCCTGGTAATGAAAGTGAATACTTAGTTTTGGACTCCTTTCAGCATTCTGCCTCAAGAAATGAGCAGGGAATGGATTTTCCCATTGCTGCCCTCTCCCAGCTCAGAGCTCCACTCCTCCACCCTCTGCTCCACTTCTCTGGTGTGTCACCAACTTTTTAAATGGTTATCAGGAGTGGTTATCAGCCAGTGCAGCCCTCAGAAAGGCTCTCCTGTAACTGATGGAAGGGTGAGTGTGAGGAGGAGAATTGTGGTTTATGGGGGTCAGTATTCCTGGCATGCTGCAGAATTCCTTCGGTTTTGTCTCCATTTTCATCTGTCTGCATAAGTGGGTCATTCAGCCTTTTGCACAACAAATTCTCGGGATCAGGACTGCTCTCCTGCCCCCAGGGTAATTTGCAGCTTAAGTATCAGCTGGTTAGAGAGAGGGGAATTTAAGCAGGTCAAAACTGCTCCTAAATCAACATGGCTGAATGCCTTGTTTAAGTGAGGATAAGGAATACACGGGATTTATGCTGAAATCTGAACCAGGCATGGACTTTGTTAGTGCTGGATCCCTCCTGGCTGGTACTCACAGGCAAAAAGAATTAACAAAAATTGTGAAAAAGTACAAATACCTTCTTCAGCTGGAGCTTGTTCCTGTGCAAGCCTTTTTGTTTCCAGGGGCTGTGTGGTGAGTGAGTGACAGCCACCAGCAGCCCCTCTCAGGTGACAAGGGGGTCCATCACTCAGCTAATTTTGGGTATAAATTTTTATATATACATTATATATATATATATATAGTTATATTTAATATCTATACTTATATAAATGTATATATCTATATATATTTATATTTACATGAATTAATATAAGTATATAAAATTTTTATAAATATTATATATTTATATAATATTTATTTATAATAAGTTTATTATAAATATATAAAATGATATTTATAAAAATATTATTTATTTATTTATTTACACTGGTATAAACCACAGCACTGAGAGTTTGGAGCAGATTAAGCAGCACTTTCATAGGACAGCTATGAGACCTTTTTGCATCTTGCAGGTGAGAAGGAAGCTGTCTCTATGTGCACAATGCACTGTATAGGATTAATTCAAATTGCTAAGAAATAGACACAGGTTTTTTTTATATCCCAAATCAAGGGAGTGATTGAGATTGTGTCGATAAGAGTTTCTCAAAAACTTGAGGCATAAATGAAATAGTGGCTTGATGCAGTGGCATCTTTTCAATGCAGATGGATTCTGATGGTGAACAGGAACGTCCAGGAACACTTATTTTGTTTTATTTTCACTTTGAACATGTCTTGGCAATAAACAAGCCCTGTGAATAAATATACCTGCTGAAAGAGTGGAATGGGCTCCGTGGCACTGAGTGCTCCTCCCTTGCAGTGCAGCAGCTGGAGAATGAAGATCCAGCCACAGAGACACAGTTCCCCCCATGGAGCACTTTTGCAGCAAGAGATGGTAAAAGTAGGAACAAGATAAAATGTTATTATGGGGCCATTGGTCTTGTGTTACCTGAAAGGAGTGAATACAGGTGGCAGAGCTGGCAGAGTGCTGAGCTATCCATGCAGAGCTCAGTACTGAAAACAGCCTCATCAGATCTTTGTCCACATTTAGGGATGGGGACAGGAGAGCAGCTGACTTTTAGAAACTTTTAAGACTATAAAAGCTGTCAGGCTCCCTAAAAAAGCAAAGCTTGGATGACAGCTGTGACTGCATTCTCTATGAAAATAGGAATTTCTCTTAAAATTTAAAAAATTGCTTTCAAGCATCAAGTGTCCCTGCTAGGTAATATCATGGAGTTTTATTACCTGGTTTAAATACAGAGGTTCTGGAACAGAAGTGCTCACACCCAATTATCTATGGGGACTCCAGCAGTGCTGCTCATCCCAACCTGGTGACAGACCTGCCTGGGTGACACAAACCCTAAGCACATCTGCAGGGACTATTTTTTTCAATAATAATAATAATAATAATAATAATAATAATAATAATAATAATAATAATAATAATAATAATAATAATGGATTCTTTCCATCTGCAGTCTGTGTTTTTCCCCTTTACCCTTTGTTTTTGGAGTCCTTTCCACTCCGGGTGTTTTCCTGCAGAGGCACAGCAAGTCAGCCCAACTCATCCCTCACCACCAAATCAGTGGTAAGTCTGTCGGAATCAGCAATCTTTCTGTTTTGAATAAAGTTTTTAAATATTTTTTAAGTCTGAAGCTTGAGCACAGCACTTGTGCCACATTCAGTGCTGACAGTCAGAGCAATCCACTGACGGAAATAATTTGGGAGTAAACTGACAAATTCTGCCTGGTTTGGTTCCCTTTGTTTTCCTGCCCATGAATCATTCAGGGACTGAGTGAATATTCTCAGAACACACCTGACTTTCTCTCAGACAGGCAGGATTCTCTTTCTGCCTCCTGCTCGGATGCCTGGGTGTGATTTTGATGAAAAAGTGGAAACTCTTGGCTCTCCTCCCTCTCCCCTTCTGCTGAGCTTGCAAAGGGGATTCTCTGTGGCTGCCACTGATTTCCAGTTGCTTATCAAAAGCCCGGTCTAATCTAATCCAAAAGCTCTCCAGTGACAGGGAGTTTATATCACTGCTGTCTGGGAAGAGCTGATGCTCAAAATCCATATTTGGTTGTTTTATTTACATCTGCCTGGCAGCTCGCTGAAGGAAATGTGTTTGGGTGTAATTTTCCAGCCTTTTTCAGATCCAAAATGAGACCTTAGACAAAGGAAAATGCAATTTTTGGGGTGATGAACATGTCATGAGGAAATGAGCTTTACTTGCTTGTCCCTGGCATTAAATACCAGATAGAAAATGAAGCAGGTTCCAATCAAAGACTGATCTGAGGTGAAACCCAGCGTGAGACCCCTTCCATCACTCAAAATATTCAGAATAAATCAAGCTTGTCCATGGCCATGGGGTAGGAATATCTGTATGACTTTCAGCCTGAGTAAAAGATGACTTTTATATCAATCTGAGTTTTCCATTTCTGTCTCCCATGTGTTTTTCAGATGCTGTGGCTGTGGCTGGGTTTAAGGGTTGGATTTTTTCCCTTTCCATAATAATCCATCCTCTCTGGTCAATGAGATTAAGCAAATTGACACTAAATAAAAACTAATTAAATAACATTATTATCAATTGTTTATCCTCAGGGAATAGATTATAAAAAAAAATGTGGAAATAAATGGTGTCAAGATGCAGCCTGAATAATAATAACAATAACAATAATAATAATAATAATAATAATAATAATAATAATAATAATAATAATAATTTCTTGTAGCTTTTGGCTGCCAGTAGCCAGCCACCAGCTGAGTCAAGGTGCAGCCTCACCTCCTGCCCATTGCCTTTGAGCAGCAGCTATGGATTAAGTCTGACAGAGTGAAAATAAATGGGGGAGTGCAGCCGAAGCCAAGCATTTATCAATCCTGGTTGTACTCTTTGCAAGGCAAGCCTGATACAATTTAATAAGATAACAAAAAGCTTAACAGTGTCTCCAGGATGTCAAAATATGGATTTATGCCCTGTATCCAGGCTGCTGCTCTTAACCTGATGAATTTTAAGCTGTTTCAGGTTTTGGGTTTAGCATCCATAAGTCAGTAGGTGCAATAGGAATTATTTTGGGGTACTAAAGTGAATATCTGTGCATGCATATGGCAGGGCTATTTCAGGGATCATAAAATGGGGGGAAGAACCAGAGAAAGCATTGGGATAACAGGTCTGCTCCCTCACTGTGGGTCATGCTGTGCTTTACATTCTCCAAAAGCTTTGTTTCGAGCAGTTTAGGGATTAAACCTGTGAGTGCAGGAAGGGAGAGACCCTCAATAACCTGAAAGAATATTTCTTTGTCTTCTTTTGTTGTCCTTTTGGAACTGGAGATGTTATCCTGGCCCCTCTTTTCTCTGCTCTTCATTACATTTAAAATGAGCAAGCAAGATGCCGTCATCAGCAGTTATTCTTTCTATCCCTAATTTATTTTTTTATTTTTCACTGGTTACCAAGCCTTTGATTCCAATGACATTCCACTGTGTGGGTTTGGTGATTTTTTGTTCAAGAACCCCGAGAATTTTCACAGCACACAACATGTGGGTCTGTCTCTGCCTGCAGCATTTCTCTCCAATGAGAGAAAATTAAACAATTGCAGGTGGGCTTTGCGCCTGTGTGTAATAAATACTATCAAGATATCAATCATTGGCTAAGGTAACCTTTTGGACTGCACAGAAGGAATCCCTGTAGTCTCTCAATGACTATTTATCATTCTTTTCCAGAGCGATTTTGATCCAAATCGATTCTTTTCCTGTGCTGCTCTATTTTTATGCCCTAGTCCATCTTTAATATACACCATGGCACTATCTGCTCTTGAGTGTTTGATGAATGTACTCCAGCCACCACTGTTTTTTCATAGCAGCTCTCCATTGATTCTCATCATATCAGCTTTCACCACCGGCACCATTTGTTAGGATTCCTCCGCTGTTGGTTGGTGCACAAACACTTCAGCCCTCTCCCAGCAGCTCTTTTTGGGATTCTCTGTGGTTTCTTTGATCAATCCCATCTGCCCTGCTCAGGGGGGACGTGCCCCAGTTATTGCAGCTCTTCAGAGAGGTGGGGCAGCTCTGCCAGGCCAGCCCTTGATCTGAGCACAGGGAGCAGGAAATATTCCTGAGCCCAATTTCCAGAGCAGGAGGGGATGGTTAGCACAGACAAACCAGTCAGTTCTCTTTGTCAGAGAGGAAAGGGATGGTTCTGCCTTGATCTGTTTCAGAGATGATCAAAAACCAGATTAAAGGGCCTGAGATCTCTGCTCAGCCATGCTGCATCTGTGTGCTGGATAGCAATGCTGCCAGGCCTCCTCCTGCCCTCTCCTGCCTCCACCTCCACCCAAATCCATCCTTCCCTGCCTTAGGATGCTCCCCCACATCCACAGCTTTCCCTAACCCCACACCTAAGAGCTGATGGAATTTATCTGGGAACAAGTGGGTTTAGGCTGGGGGTTAAATAAAACAGGTGTGACGCTGTTCACAGGGGTTCTTGGATGAGGGAAGAGATGGGCATCTGACTCCATGTTTCAGAAGGCTTGATTTATTATTTTATGATATATATTACATTAAACTATACTAAAAGAATAGAAGAAAAGCTCTCATCAGAAGGCTGGCTAAGAATAGAATAGAAAGGAATGATAACAAAGCTTCTGTCTTGGACAGAGTTTGAGCCAGCTGACTGTGATTGGCCATAAATTACAAACAAACTAACATGGGCCAATCCCAGATGCACCTGTTGCATTCCACAGCAGCAGATAATCAACGTTTACATTTTGTTCTTCAAGCCTCTCAGCTTCTCAGGAGGAAAAATCCTAAAAAAAAGATTTTTCATGAAAAGATGTCTGCGGCAAATAGGTGCAGAATTTCCATCAAATGCCAGAGTTGCTTCCTTAGGCTGTGGATTAAATGGAATAGGTGCAGAATTTCCATCAAATGCCAGAGTTGCTTCCTTAGGCTGTGGATTAAATGGAATAGGTGCAGAATTTCCATCACGTGCCAGGGTTTCTTCCTTAGGCTGGGGTTAAATGGAATAGATGCAGAATTTCCATCACGTGCCAGGGCTGCTTTCCTGCTCCACATCCACTCCCAGGGAGGGAAAGAGCCCAAGGAATTCTCAGGGCAGCAAAATTTTGCAGTAAACAGCTGCATCTTATGCAGCAAAGAGCATTTTCCTGTTTGGGGAGCATCTGGAAAATACCTTGGAAGCTGCATTAGAAGGGAGAACCTTTAGTGGGGTAATCCAAGCAGCCATAACTTTAAATTGTTTAAGAACTGAGCAGCTGGAACATGCAGGAGCTGCACTTTCCATTCAGCTCCTCTGTTCTTTGATTGACTTACAGCATTTTTGCCCCTGATTAAAATTGTTAGAGTATGATTTTCCAGTGCTGTTTTGTATAATAAATCATCTGGTATAAACCAGCCATGGTGATGAGTGCTCCTCTGGAGTTTGATATATGAGGCACCAGGCTGTATTTCTCAAATCTATTTTAATCCACTGAAATGAAAATTTTACTATTGTTAAATGCAATTTTTACTGACTTACAGAAATATTACTAATTATTGAGGAGTTAGGTCAAGTCTTTCCACTTTAGCAAAAGTGGCAATAGATCTTAGTGATGTGAGAGCTGATAATCATCTTTTCTTTATAATATTTAGGCAGATTCTAGATGCATTTATCATTTCATCAAAACATCTGTTTTTGAAAACAAGAAAAGGAATGTAATACATAAATTCAGTTGCATTGTAATGAGAAAAAAAAAAATTAAAACCAATGAGATCTACATGTTTTACATAAGTTCAGCACTCTTTCTGTTTACATACGTTATTCAGTGGGTTTAAAAAGCTTTTCTCTCCAAAGCAGGGGCTGATCTTGTTCTCACTCTCCGTGAAGAAATGTCTCTGAAAGAAGCCTGTAAAAGTTGTAAGGAGAGCAAAGTTGACCAAAGGTTGAGGACAGCAAGTGGTGAAAAATGGCATTTCTGCAGAAGAAAAGAGAAACTTGGACAAACCAAGATGCTGGACCCACTCGGGACAGGTTGGTACTGAATAACAAGCATTAAATGTTTTTTTTTTTTTCATTTTTTCTGAATGTAGCTCTTTGTGGATGGTATGCTTAGAAGTAAGCAAACAAAAATATGTTCTATCAACAGGCGTTCCCTTCCTCTTATCAAGCTTATTAAAGGAGCCAAATCCTTCCAATTCAGACTGACCTTTATGTGTTTCATTTTAATTTAAAAAAGCCCTGACTCTGGTTCTCTGGGACTGTGGGCTAAACATTAAGGTGAGCATGGAGAGAGCCCAGTTTTAAAGAGTACTGAGATAACTGCATCCAGTTCTGTCTCAGATCATTGCTTTAAACCCATATTTCTCAATTGCATGCAGTGCCTTCTATCCCGCCTGAAATTCCTTTTTCTTTCTGCACGAGAGCAGAAAAGGCAAAGTGGCTGAGGTCACCTGGCCCCCTAATGAAAAATGGATGTGGTCAGAGTGCCAGAAATGTGACAAAAGCTTTTGGCAGGGAGCAGGCGGGCCCAGGGGACAGGAGGGGGCTGCTGGGGACACGTGAGCACTTGTAGGAGATGTGGGGACCTCGTCCTGCGGTCACCTGCAGGGAATGGAGCTGGCACTGAGCGCTCAGGGCACAGCCCAGGAACCCACAGGGGGCTCAGAGAGCCAGGGAAGAGCTGGGAGGAGGAGAGGGCTGGGTGGAGGGTGGGGAAATGCCACTCCAGGGTTGGATGGAAGGTGCTGAAATGCCAGTCCAGGGCTGGATGGAAGGTGCTGAAATGCCAGTCCAGGGCTGGATGGAGGGTGGGGAAATGCCAGTCCAGGGCTGGATGGAGGGTGCTGAAATGCCAGTCCAGGGCTGGATGGAGGGTGGGGAAATGCCACTCCAGGGCTGTGGCTCTGTCCAGGCTGAGAGGGAGGGAAAGCAGAGCCCTGGGGAACTCAGAGACATTCACAGCAATGCAGCAGGGAAGGAGGAACTGGAATGGATGAGGAATTGGGATGAAGAACTGGGATGAGGAATTGGGATGAGGAATTAATTGGGATGAGGAATTGGGATGAGGAATTGGAAGGAGGAATTGGGATGAGGAATTAATTGGGATGAGGAATTGGGATGAGGAATTGGAAGGAGGAATTGGGATATGGAATTAATTGGAATGAGGAATTGGAAGGAGGAATTGGGATGAGGAATTGGGATGAGGAATTAATTGGGATGAGGAATTGGGATGAGGAATTTGGATTAGGAATTGGGATGAAAAATTAATTGGGATGAGGAATTGGAATGAATGAAGAATTGGGATGAGGAGTTGGAATGAGGAATTGGAAGGATGAATTGGAATGAGGAGTTAATTGGAATGAGGAATTGGAATAAGGAATTGGAAGGAGGAATTGGGATGAAGAACTGGCACGAGGAATTGGAATGAGGAATTAATTGGAATGAGAAGTTGGAATGAGGAATTGAGATGAGGAATTTGGATTAGGAATTGGGATGAGGAATTAATTGGGATGAGGAATTGAAATGAATGAGGAATTGAGATGAGGAATTGGGATGAGGAATTGGGATTAGGAATTGGAATGAAGAATTAATTGGAATGAGCAATTGGAATGAGGACTTGGAGCTGCAGAGGATGGAGCAAGGAGCAGGAGCCAACGCTGAGCGTTGTGAGGGATCAGATGTGCCATGGGATAATTACCTGAGCAGCTCTCAGGTGCACACAAAGCTCTGTTCTGCTGCTTGGGAAGTCAGATAATTTAAAGGACGCCTGTGAGAAAAGCCCTGGTAACAAGAGGCTGGCACTTGGAGTTTTTTTGTTGTTTGAACAATATTAAGGCTGAGCCAGCACCTCATCATTTCCCCGAGCAGTGGCCTATTGTAAGTCACAGATTACAGCTCAGAGAAGAAAAGAAATACAAATAGTAGGATTTATAGAAAGCAAATAGTCATTTTGTCTATTAAGGGAGAGTCAAACTCAGTGCAAGGGAAGGGTGAAATCAATATGCTGTAACTCATAAATGTAAAGGCACTATAGAAGACATATGAGATGATTTGAAGGTGAACTCACTACAATGATCACTTTATTTTTAACACAGTAAGTAGTCTAGTGGTTTCAGCAGCAAATCTGAGAAGTTTATAAAATGTAATAAAACTCTCAGAAGTCAGAGCTTTTTCTTGGGTTACATCACAATGTTTTTTGGAAAGAAACACTGTCAGCTGTGTATCAGATCCTTCACTGCTCTGGGTTTCTCTTTCTGTGTTTGTTTCAGAATATTAATAGAGCCTTCTTCATTTGATTAATCATTAAAAGAATTGCTGTGATTTCTTTTGTTCCCTTCACAGGAATCCATGCAAATGCAGGTTTGCACCTTCCTTCTCATGATTAACAATTTCAAAGGCATGGTCTGTCTGTTTATTTAATTTTTTATCCTGAAATGCAAACTCAACAACAACATTATGCACATTGAGGAAGTTTTACTTCAGATTCACTTCAGTCTGGTCCCTGGGACTAAATTCCCATTTACAGCTGATGGTCCATCATGTGAAGTAAAGCAGAATAAGTGGGAAACTAAGTTCCTATATGTAGGTATCTTAAGATTGAAATACTTAAAATAATAAAGATCTTGAGACAAGATAATCCAAGTATTGAAATAAAGATCTTGAGATCTTAAGCTACTGAGATTCATTGAATTTCTTGCTTATTCTTTATTTCAGGTTATCTGCTGTTTATTCCTTTGTGAAGCTAACAGGTCTGGATAATCTTCTTTTAAAGGTAACATTCTAAATTATAATATATTTATATTTATTTTAAACTATTGGAAAACATACTTACAAATCTGTAGTTTCTCAGTTTTGCCTTCGAATGCCTTTCATTTCTTTGCCACAAAGAGGGAGTGAGAAGCAGGTAAGAAAAATGTGATTATTTCTCCCTGAAGAGGACTGCAGGGAAAACCCTGAGATGGTCCTGTGTGTAGAAAGGACCTTTGGGCTGTGAGGAGCAGCACAGGACAAGGAATGGATCTGTTTGTCCCCAAGTGCAGGGAAAAGCTGAGATCAGAAGCCAATCCATGGTGGCACTTGATGTGTCAGCATCTCATGGGAAACGAGGAGTTGGAGGAGAGGCCTCCAAGGCACGTGAGAGGTCACCTGGGAAGTGACAGAAATGGGGAAAAAAATAAAAATAAGGAGAAAAAAAAAAAAAAAGGGAAAAGTACAAAGAGAGGAATAGAGAAATGTTCATTGCAGGAGTGTTTCAGATGGATGTCACTGAGCCAAGCCTGGAGCTGTGGAATGTGCAGAAAGGCGTTGCAGATGTGAGATGAAGGGCAAAGCTCAGTGGGTGAGCACAGGGCTGGGAGGTGCCAGGCTCTGGTTTCCTCAGCAAGGACATTCCTCCTGGGCCACCCAGCTCATGGTCCTGTTTTGGGAACAGCAAGCTGCAGATTCCTCTGGGAGAGGAGCAGAATCCCAGAGACAGAATGTTCTCATTATCAAGGGACCTGCAAACACCCAGCTCCTCAGTGACCATACAGGGATGGCAAAAGTGACCACAGAAATGTCCTGGGGACAGGCTGGGACACCTGGGGACAGCAGGGCTGGATGAGAACCCCCAGCCAAGCCAGGCTGCTGGTGGATGGCTTTTGGCACCTTCAGTTTCTCACAAATCTGCAGCTCAAATAGAAAGTCAATAGCTCTTTGTGCCTTACCCCTTTACCAGGCCATCTCAGAGCAAAGTGCTGCTCCAAGTGCAATTCCATGAAGAATTGCCCAGGAAAACCAAGGAATGCTAAACTTAGCAAAGATAATGCTTCTGAAAGCTAATGGAGGGAGGGAAAAAACCCAATCCCAAGGGCAAGGCAGAGCTTTTCACACACCCTGCAAAGCAAAGGGACAGAGATGCACATTTCATGTCCCATCCCTGCAGTCACTCCCCAGCCCCATCCTGATGTGAGGAGATCCCTCAAGAGTTAACTCAGCCAAGGGAGCTTTCAGATCAATCCTCCTCTCTCCAGCCATGCCTCCCTCCCGATCAATAGTGGCTGATGAATTCTCTGTCAGGCCCACAGCACAGCCACGATGGAAACCCTGCTCTTTTCCAAAGTGCCTTTGCCAGCCCCTTGGACAAGGGTGCACAAAGCTGAATTCCTGCTGATGCTGCACTGCCCTGCTCACCTGCACCTTCCTGCCCATGGAGGGGTTAGCGAGGGCTTTGCTGGTTTATTCAGAATTAATTCAAACACACAATCCGTGTAGCTCTCATCTTTAATAAAATCTAGGGGTTTTATTTAGATTCTCTTGTCACAACAGACGAGAGGATCTAAATAAAAACCCTAGATAAAAACAATCGCAAAATTGTTCTTTCAAAATAATGCTCTGATAATTGGATATTTTCTCTAAGTGTAAAGTTCTGTAAGCAGTGCAAGCTATCTGAATTACAGCTGAGTTTTTCTGCAAAAGCTAGGAAAAATTTAAAAGTTGGAAAGATCGGGTGGTTCACATTCATAAATCAAATCCCTTAATTGCACTGAAGTAGTAAAAGAAGAAACACTTTTGTTAACTTGAAAGTTAGGATGCCCTTTTTTGGGAATTCAACCCTTTTTGATGTACATATGCCCAGTAAATCTACGCCTGATTCTGATCTACAGTAGCATTGTCCATAATTAAAAATATTTTACAAGATGCTCTTTCAAAAATCCCCAGTAATTAATAATAAATATCTCTTTTCATCCACAATAATGAAATAAAACTGAAGTTACAAGCACAGCACTCCAGCCTGTGCAAACAGACTTGGCAGTTCTGAGTACAGATTTGTGTCTGGAAGGATGCATTCTCCTTGAAGATGTTTGTGCAACCTACTTATCAGAAAAAAGAGATTTCCTGGAGATTTCCTTTAATTAGCTGGAACAAGTCATTAGTAAAGCAAGCAACTAAAACCATAAGCATATAAGCGAGCATGGTTTATTAAAAAGCAATAATTAAAAATATATCCTAAAATTCAAGAGAGGTGTGAGCAGGTTCAGTAACAGCTCTTTCTGTGGACTACAATGAGAGGGTAGGAAGAGAAAATTCAGCATTCTGCCTGGAAAGATAATGAGAGGAGAGGAAATACATGATCCATGCTAATGTGCTCCATGTTCCTCCCCTTCCCAGTTTCTGAAAGCCTCCATTTATTCCTCTGGCAATTAGGACTCATCATCACTGTCAATTATATTTTTGCACTGAGCGAATGCAAGGTCATTGCCAAAAAGTTCTGAACCAGATAAACCCAAAGTCTGGAATGCAGTGATTTTGCTGTGGGTGTTCTCTGGAGCAGCCACAGCCTGGTGTGGGTTATGGGGCCATGAGGGGATTACAGAAGGTGGGGCTGTGTCCCTTCCCCTGCCCACAATGAGAATTGGGTGTCCTTTACCCACAATGAGAATTGTGTGTCTCTTCCTTACCCAAAATAGGAATTGAGTGTCCTTTCCTTACCCCCAATGAGAATTGAGTGTCCCTTACCCAAAATGAAAATTGGGTGTCCCTTCCTTTACCCATAACGAGAATTTTGTGTCCCTTCCCTTCCCCACAAGGAGAATCGTGTATCCCTTCCCTTACCCAAAATGAGAATTGGTTGTCCCTTCCTTTATCCATAATGAGAATTTTGTGTCCCTTCCCCAAAATTAAAATTGGGTGTCCCCTCCTTTTCCCACAATGAGGATTGGGTGTCCCTTACCCATAATGAGAATTGGGTGTCCCTCCCTTACCCAAAATGAGAATAGGGTGTCCCTCCCTTACCCAAAATGAGAATAGGGTGTCCCTTCCTTTACTCATAACAAGAATTTTGTATCTCTTCCCCACAATGAAAATTAGGTGTCCCCTCATTTACCCACAATAAAATTAGATGTCCCCTTCTTTACCCACAATGAGAATTGGGTGCCCCTTCCCTTACCCAAAATAAGAATTGGGTGCCCCTTCCCTTACCCATAATGACAATTTTGTGTCTCTTCCTTTGCCCATAATGGGATTTTGTGCCTCATTCCTCTCTCCCCAGGCTGAAAGGCACCCCTGCAGTTCTGCACTGTGCATATTGACTCAAATGAAGCTTTGTGTAATAAGATTTAAATTGTAATGACTCATTATGTCAGCCCTTTTTTCTGCTGTTATTTTACACAGTAAGTGTGCATGGAGACTGCTACTACTGCAGAAAATCCCAGCAAGATGGCAGTGGGTAAGTATTAAAAAAAAAAAAACTACTGTGGAAACTTCTCCCAAAGCCTTAGCATGACCAAAAGGATGATTTATGTGGGTGAGTGGCCTTTTTACATCCATTTTCATCCATTCCAGATTTTCTGCTGAATCCATCACATTTAGATCCAGATCCCCACTGGCTTTTAGTGGGACCAGACTGTCTCTATATGAGCCTGAGGTGAGTGGCTTCAAAGTATTGTTTTTCCAGATTGTTTAAACATTCAGCCATGCACACTCACACAGAGAGCTGTTTTCTAATAATCCTTTTATCAGCCTGAAGCTGAAACAACTTTCTTTCTTGCAAGGATCTGTTATTGAGAGTTTCTTATTAGTAACTAGATGCTGACATTGATTTCATTAAAAAATAAGCACAGTCCCCAAGAGCTTTTGATTTATTTTTTTTAATTGCATAACATGTAGAGTATAAACACAAACTGCTTTGCTCAGAACTGCACCTCTTTAATTGCCTGAATTAAAAGGATTTCTGGATCAGCAGTTTCTCTCATTTTTGGTACATATTGGTGGCATGTTACCAAGGTACCTCTGAAACTGCTAAATCTGGCTGGGGCTGAAAGTGATGTGGAAAAATTATTTTTGAGTGCTCTGTAAAGAGTGTTCAAAACCACTGTTTTACAGCACC
Organism: Melospiza georgiana; assembly: GCF_028018845.1. Taxonomy (NCBI): domain Eukaryota; kingdom Metazoa; phylum Chordata; class Aves; order Passeriformes; family Passerellidae; genus Melospiza; species Melospiza georgiana. The sequence goes on from NC_080441.1 coordinate 2,297,443, forward strand.
AGAGTAATGGCTGTTCTGTGCAAGATCAGCTGTAGATAAATATCTTTTCTTCTTACAGTGAAGGAATAACTGTCTTGAGATACCAGTTTGTGTCCAGTGACTCTAACAGACAAATTTTGTTGATTTGCACCAAAAGGTGAACTGATTCTAAGCCCAGAATTTTGTGTCAGCTTTATAAAGACAGAGGTTAACAAAACTCTCCAAAGACACCCAACACTCTTCTCTACATGATTCCACACCAGTCTCCAGAGGACAATTCTCTGGCTGGTTTCTAAATTCCGGTGCTCCCTATTTAAGTATCCATAGGAAGGACGAGCAGGCTTCTCTCCTACCCATTTCTCATCTGAGAATTCAATAGCAGCAGTTAAATAATACAAGAAAATAGGTTGGGAAAGTGGGAGGAGGATGAAAATTTGACAAAGGATTGGGAAAGAGAGCTGAAGTTTAAAGTTTCTTGTAGGACATCACTGGAGCTCTTCTGACTCTTTATTTGCACTCTTGCTTCTCTTAAGAATCCAAATATTTACAAGGCTGTAATTGAAAGGGGTGAATATCAATATCCAATAGCTGGTGTCCCTCTCCCCGTTCTCCCCTGATTTCCTAGGAAATGCTGCCAGTGAACAAACCCACACCAGTGGTTTTTTATTTCCCCAGCTCCTCCTTGGATGTGCCTTTCTCATCTCACAGAAAACTCTTTTGTATTTCAGGACTGATTGGCTTATCTTTTTTTTTTTGGCTGGCAGCTCTTCCTGCTCTCGTTAGTACATGAAAGTCTAATTGTGCTGGGCAGCTCTGTTCCTGGCAAGCAACTTTGAAATTATGTGTGAGATGGAAGCAGACATCATTAATTCTACTTTTTAGGTAAGTTTTTTTCTCATGTGAATGATGTGTTTTGCTCCTTACCTAAAAATACTCAGTATTTTTTTTAATATACTGTGATATCAATTCAGGTATATAAAATATATTCTTACAACTAATTAGAAATCAGTGAGAAAATCCATGTGAAATTTATGGCCATTAATACAGAAGAACTGAACAATTAATTCATGTTCAATCCAATGAGCCAGTACCCAACTTTTTTCCTCTATTTATTTTTTTCTCAGTGTCTTAATTCAGGAGCAGGCAGGGAATATATCCATATGTTTTATTTCTTTTGTAAAATTAACTTAAAGAAAAAGAAGAAAACCACCAAAACATAGGATTGCAGACTTGCCATTTTTTTCCCCGAGAGAATCATAAATTATTTGAAGTTTCTTCACCTTCAGAATGCCCAGATGAATGCTCTGAGATATTCAAAGGCAAGAAGCTGAAAGATTATACAGGTGATTCAATAATTCTTGGCATTAACTAAAATAAAAATTGTGCTTTATTTTTATATTTTAAGTATGAGAGATTAATTTTTTTCTCTTAGTTTTTCTCTGTGTCAAGAAATAATTTAAGACATGTCAGTATTGAATATACCATGGCTGAAATGAAAATGTATGGGATCATTCCAATTTTAGTTTCCTTGAAAATACTTTTTATTTTCTTTTTCCACTTGGTTCTTTATACTTGAAAAAGCAATATTCCTCATGTGAACATTGCTAATTAAGTCAGGCATTCATATTTTTTTTCTATTACCACTTTTCTTGGTGCTTATTTAAAAACTTTGTTTGCAAAGTTGAATACTCAAGGTTCCTTTTCAGCACTTGTATTGATTTTCTTTTGTCTTTCAACAAACAAGCAGCAATCTGTACTTAACATGGAAAAAATAACAAGCAGGCAGTGCTCAAATAGCAAAATCAACATTTTTATTCATCTTGTAATGAATAGTGTGAGCAAGCCAAGATCTGGCTGTACCCCAGTAGAAAAGCAGAGGCCTTTATTTCTCAAGTACCAATGATATCATCAATAGGTGGGGAGAAAGGGTTGATAAAAATAAGAAACAAATTCAAATGGAAGCTCTTTAGGATTTTCAGCATGCATTAACTACTTCAGTTCAGATGCCTGTCCCAAAATTGCCTGTGGATGTGTTAATCCAGCAGGGAGTGGGAAATTAATTTTGATTTTTAAATGACCATCGTCCCTTCAGTGCAAGTGTGGAGCTGGGAATGTCACACAGGGCACCCTACCAGGGGCACAGGCGACATTTGACCATCACTCAGAGTCGTGTGTGAGCCCCCAAGGGTACAGGTGGCATTTTAGCATCACAAGAGTTGTGTGTGTGCCCCCCAGGGGTGCAAATGGCATTTCCCCCATCGCACAGAATTCTGTGTGTGCCCCAGGGGTGCAAATGGCATTTCACCCATCACACAGAATTCTGTGTGTGCCCCCCAGGGGTACAGGTGGCATTTCACCCATTGCACAGAATTCTGTGTGTGCCCCAGGGGTGCAAATGGCATTTCACCCATTACACAGAGTTGTGTGTGCCCCTCAGGGACACAGGTGGCATTTTAGCCATTACAAAGAGTTTTGTGTGTGCCCCCCAGGGGTACAAATGGCATTTCCCCCATCACACAGAGTTTTGTATGAGCCCCCCAGGGGCACAGGTGGCATCTCCCCCATCACACAGAGTTTTGTATGAGCCCCCCAGGGGCACAGGTGGCATCTCCCCCATCACACAGAGTTTTGTATGAGCCCTCCAGGGGCACAGGTGGCATCTCCCCCATCACACAGAGTTTTGTGTGTGCCCTCAGGGAGTTGAGGGTGTCTCAGACCCTCTGTGCAAAGCCCTGTGAGCTGAGCCCAGAGCTGCTGATGTGTGGGGATGGACAGGAAGGTGCCAGAAGAGAGGATGAGGAGATGAGAAGAGAAAGAAAGTTTATTAGCCTGGAGAGAAGGGGTCAGGCTCTGATTCCGGGCAACAAGTGACAGGAGGAGAGGACATGGCCTCAGTGTGAGGTTCAGGCTGGACGTGTAGGAATTTCCTCACAGAAAGGGCTGTCAAACCCTGGCAGAGGCTGCCTGGGCAGGTGGGGAAGTCACCACCCCTGGAGGGCTCTGAGCAAAGCCTGGACGTGGCATTCAGTGCCAAGGTCTGGGTGACAACGTGGGGCTGGGTCAGAGGCTGGGCCTGGTGACCTCAGAGGCCTTTTCCAACCTAATTGGTTCTGTCAAAGCCTTCCAAGGTCTGATGAGCTCTGGGGACTGCCTGGCTCAACCTGCAAAAACCTGCTGAAATTGTCCAAAGGCAGCAGAGTTCAGCAGCATGAAACACAGAGCACAGCCAGGGAGGTACAGGCTGCTTTATCCAAACACCCCTGAGCCTCTGCCACACTGCTGGTGTCACTGGGATTCCCCATGAGGCTGGAGTCAGCTTTTTGGGGAGTGCATGCATGTGTAGTTATCTGTAATTAATAAGAAATACTGTATTCTATTAGCAATACCATTTATTAGAAAGACCGTATTCTATTAGCAATACCATTTAATAACAATATCTCATAAATATTTGTTGTGATCTGTGTTTCCCCTGTTTTCATTTTCTACCAGGGAAAAGGGTATTTACAGTACTTCAGCAGGTTTTTCTACCTGGAAAAGGTGAAGGATGGACCCCTCAATGTGGCTGCAGAAAATCCCCCTTCATTTCCCACCCATGCCCATCCATTATCCCCTACCAGCAATAAACACCCAGGATTTGCTTTTAGTAAGAGCTTTATGAGCCTGCAGTTCATGTGAAGATTAAAAGGGTCATATTCTTTTGTGTTTATACAGGGAAAAGGATTCTGATTTTGTTTTGGGTTTTTTTTTTCCCTTTTAAATCTTAGCCTGAATCAGAAGGAAGGCAGGATCATCACTGGATGTAATGCATTACCATTAACTTCATGAAGCAATTTCTCTTGTACAATTTTGCTAGTCCAGGCATTCTGGCTTTTAGTTTAATTGAGTTTGTTGATAAATCTCTCATGACATGCTTTCTATATATGATCTTCCTATAAAAAAAAATACGTCTATGGAATAAAATTCATTGCATGAACAGGATTAGAACAAGGCTTGTACATTGTTTAATCATGTGTTCAATTGGTTTCTAACAAGCAGTAGCAATGACTTAGGCTGGCCCTCTGTTCCTGCACTCCTTCAATGGTAGGAATAAAATAAATAAATAAATAAATAAACTTTCTCACTATCTTATAAGAATAATAATAATATAATATTATTATAATATATAAAATTAATATATAATATAATATAATATTTAATATAATGTTTAATATAAGATAATATTTAATGTAATATTCTTATTCTTATAATATATTATTCCTATTCTTATTACAATATCTTATAAGAATTATTATACAAGAATAATAATTATTTGCCATTCTTTTTGTTTTGGCAGCAAGCAATTATCACCTTCTACAGGACTGAGGCAGGCTGACTCCAACATACGGTGGAAAGGAAATAGTGACTACAAGTGTTAACTGAATTTAAAATGTTTTATTCCTACATACACTTTTATGGATTTCAGAAGTGGGATCAATTTTCCCTTCCTGAATTCTGATTACGATAATTTTCTTTATTTATTTCTTTTCAAATGAGAATGCTACTGGCTTCCTTTGGCATATTTCTTGCTAATATGACTGCTCTGGTTATTGCAGTGGTACCTTTCATGTCCCTGACCACAATACAAGATGTTTCATTTACTTAAAGCTTTCTTGATGTTATCGAACTGAGAGAATTTACTTCAGTAGCCCTAGAAGCAATTCCAGGAATAAGACTTGATCCTCCACTCAATTATCTGTCCACATCCCATCAAACATCTGCAGCCAGGCTAAACAAAATGTAAGGACACCCAGGCCTCAGATCAGCCAGCAAATGTTATCTTGGAATTGACTTTTTTCCTCCTAATATAACAAGAATTAATGCCAGCAAGTCTCTGGCTGTATGGAAGCCAGGCTCACCTTCATGATTGCCAAGCTGTTTTACAAACTCAATTATCAGTCATTTTAATTTCACTATATTTCACCAAAAATGCAGAGGAGGACTCGCATCTCAGCAGGGGATGCAATCCCAGTGTGGTCATGCAGAACAGCTTTGTCCTTAAAAGTTGTTAGAGCCAGTCAGTGGGAGAAGGGAAATCAAATTAGCTTGTCTTAATTCAAAGCTCTATTTTATTTTCATTGTCATTTGGCTTTTTGTAATCATCAGCCTTATCAAACCAGCACACTTAAATTATCTCTTTTTGCGAACATGGAAATTTACCTTTGGAAGTTTTTAACTAGTGAGCTCCTCAAATTTTATGAGTAGACTTTTCCACCTTCCTTTTGACATTGAATAATTAGGAAAAAGATATAGAAAGAGGGTTGGTTGTTTAGGGTGGTTTTTAGGTTATGGTGTACAGGCGTTAAGAAAATAAAGGCTGTCTGTGAGTTGTGCCTGTGGTTTGGTGCATGATCAACCCCAACACCCCAGTCTCTCTTTGGGGGACATAATAAAAGGTGAGAGATCTAAAATAAAAGCCCACATTAAGCAAAAGGGTTCACAAATTTGTTGGTTTAGTGAAGATATGGAGGGGTCATGGGGGAAAGAAAAGCAGGCAGGATGATCTAAGCAGTATGAACAAATCTAGTACAAGGAAAAGGAATGTGAGAGAATTTAAAAGAGGAAAAAATTAAAAGAGGAAAAATTTAAAAAAGGAAAAATTAAAAAGAGGAAAAAAATTACTGAAATGAAATAACTCAATGTTTCTTCATCAATACAGAAATCTGTGTGTTTATTCAGAAATATTATTGAGGAAACAGTGAAACTAATAATGCTATTTCTTCCTAGCAGAAGGAATTTGTGACATGTTTTGTCCCATCCTCCCCAAACATAAACCCCTTTCTGGATAAAAAGAGTAAAGGTTGTAACATTGCAATAGCTCTGGAATTTTATTATTTTTCTTTTAATATTTTTAAGCATAAGAGGCCATCCATTGGAGCTTTATTTCTCTTTTTTCAGCAGCTTTACAATGGCTTGGTTTAGTGTCTGAAGAAGAAATTATCCAGGCCTGGAGACAAAGCCGTTCAAAGCCATGTTTTTGATCATTTAAACATCAATACCACTGGCTACACAGAAACTCCTCCAAATCCTTTCACAGGGCTGGCAGGGAGCAAAGATAAATATTTTTCACAGCAGCGCTCTCCATTAAAACTCTTGCCTCCCAAAGGCAAGCTCATGTTTTGGACTTGTCCTGTTCCAAAGAGATTTTGTCCCTGTCAGCTTCTAAAAGAAGCCAGGGATGTCTCCTGTGATCTCTGGGAGTGTAGATGGATTTTCTCAACGTAAAAATGTATTCTACTCAATGTAAAAATGGGATGGAGCTTTATAGGGGGGAAATATCTAATTTTTTCTCCTTTCATGTAAGGTCCTGGTCTTTCTCGCTTGTTCCAGCCCTTTACCCATGGTGAACTATGGGTTAGTCCAGGACAAATTTATTAACTGACCCTATTTAATGTCTGGGTGAGTAACAGGCAACTCTGTGTGGGTGCAAGGCCAATCCCAATCAGAAATGTTCCAGGAATTTCTTCTTTTAGTGAAATATCTCTGCATTGAATGAACAAACCCAAGAACTCCAGCAAATACGGTGGGTAATAGTCCTGTAAAGAGAGAATTTGCCTTGCTCCTTGATTTCACCTAGCAGAGACAGAACAGGAACACTCCAGGCAGGGTTCACTTCTCTCATGTAAGTGCTTTGAATTCCTCCATTTCTAAAATCAGGGGAAAATGGAAAATCAAGAGGAAAATGGAGCAAGCTCTGGGAATTTATTATCCAATGTTTCCTGCTTGTCCAGGGAATGTCTCTGTGCTCCCACCCTTATTTCTTCCTTAATTTAATGACATCCATGGCACCTCCAGGGCACCAGGTAACAGAGGCCTAATGAAAGTTCCTCTGAGCAATTTCACTCCCACATTGTCTCCTGACACATCCAAACAGCCTGAAAGCCCAACTGGAGCTCATCCTGGTCTTTCAAGTTAAAAAGCAAGTAGCCATTGGCATTTATAAATAAATAAATATTTATTTCTTTCATTATCTCATCTACATGTATATGCATATATATTATATCAAAAAAAAAATACATTAAGTGCCCAATGTGTCACTGTAGCACCAGGAGCATTAGATTTAATTAGGTAGCAAAAATAGAAACTGGAGCCTGGTTAATAACTTCTAAAGCTGATCATAATTGGCTTATTAGTTGGAGATCAAGCAAAAATACATTTCAGACATCAGTTTAAGAGAAGACTGAATAAATTATTCAAAATAACTTAGAGAATCAAATAATTAGACAAATAATACGTAAAGTCAATAAAGTGTGACCATCAACAAATGACAAATGGATGAACAATGGAACAGTATTATTCTTCTACTCAGCTGCAGAGAGTTCCTGTGTATCCATCAGATTAATTGTTTATTCCAGTTATTACTTTGATTCAGATGTATGAGAAAGCAAAGCATTGATTCACTGCTGTCACGAGGTACTTAGTGCAGCAGTTTAAACAAAGCATGGCTCTCTCCATATATAATTCATGTTTATTAGAAATGTAAAGGAGAAGGAAAATGCTACAGGAGCTTGTGTAGGCTCAGCCAGCTAAATTTCTGTTGCTTTCTGAATGTAATAAATACAGTGTTTACCTGCAGAAATAACCAAACAGAAATTTCCTGCACTGAATAGGTGATTTCCAGAGGGAGAGACAATGTCATTAAAGGCATTCTCCAAACACTGATTGCTTCATTCTAAACTAAATCACATCATTTGGTATTTAAAAACTGTCTGGATTTGCTGCTTCGTTCTTAATATGCTTGACATATTTTCTTCCCAAATCTCCAAATGGATCCAGAATGTGTCCTGGATTATTTTTTGCTGGGATAGCAGAGATTTGGAGGATGCTCAGTGGTGGATCCTCCCCCTCTCAGGGCCCTGCTCCTCCCTTCCTGAGCTGTTGAAATTCCAAGAGAGCTCTGATTTAAAAAGGCTGCTCAGGCCCTGCCACTCTCACAGCCCAGGCTGCAAGGCTGAGTTATATTTTGGTTTAAGGCTAGTAATATATCAGTGCTTATGTCAAATCTGCTTTAGAATTTTCAACTTGTGGTTTGCTCCATTTCATTAGCTGGTGTTTTTTGGTTCTTTTTTCCCCTTCCCCCAGGTTATAGCAGTGAATCCTCTCCTTCCAGCAGTCTGTGATGCCTTCACTGGATGCCTCACACCACTCTTTCAGCCTAATAAAAAGTAGAAAATCACTTGGGTTTGTTCTTCAATTACTTATTCACCAAGCAACTCTGAAAAGTGAAGTTCTAGGTATGTGATTCTAATTAGAATAGTATTGCAATTACTAACTTGGAATCAGAATCCTGCTGTGCAGTATTCTAATATGAAATGTGCCCAAAGAAAGCAACAGAGGACAATGCAGAGTCCCTTTTCTTTAGTAACTTCAGCAAAATAATAGAGCCAGATCTCCAAGCCAGTCAGACATTGAATTTCAGAGTGAAGGAGGGTGAGTAAATCCCTTGAAGGCACAATAATGATAGTGCTTGTTAAGGTCACCATTTTCACTTCAAACCGCAGCAACAGCCATTTAAAAAATAACTTTACAACCAAGAAGAACTAGGAAATAGCACAGTACTGCAGTGTACTTACAGATGTCACACCATGTCTGCAGAAAGAAAATCAACTCCCAAAGCAAATAATTTCAACACAAAACCTCATTTAGGCCACGGAGAATAATTGGCCAGAAATCCCAAATATTTTGGATAACAGAAGGGATCAGTCATCATCCATCCACCATTGTGTATAGGATGTGTGCTTTCAAAGGAATTGTTGCTGTGTTAATTCTTGCCTGTTTCTCTGCCTGCAAGGTCTTGAAAAAAATAATAAATCTGATCTTGAAATAAATAAGGTTTGAACTTCTCTTATGCTTTATTATAATTTTTAGCAGCTTAGGCTTGGTAAGACTCTTAGCATTTTAAATCTTAAAATACTGTCTTTAAGTAAGCATGTCTTTGCTGACCTGTCACCTTTAAGTTATTTGCAGGGAACTTTTTGATTAAGTAGCATTAACTAAGTCTTCTCCTTAAATTATTTGAAAAATGTAACTTTAAATAGGTCATTAAAAAAAAAAAAAAAGAAAAAAGAAACAACTTCTGAGCTACTTTCCCTGAGTCTCTCCCCTATGGATTGTCTTAATAGGTAAAGCACTGTCTGCATTTGCTGGAGGTTGCAGCCTTTACTGACAACAAAGTCAGTGTGTTCAGCAGACAGATTCCTACAGAGACCTCGGGCCTTTCATGTGGGACCTCTGTCTCCTGGAAATGATTTTGTATTTTACACAGAAAAAGCACCTTCCTCACTCCAGCTGTTCCAACCCCTGAAAAATGTTGAGTTCTGCAGAACACACAACTCTGCAATCCTGTTTAATCAGTGGCTGAGCCCTCCCCAGCCTTGCATTGTGCTGGAAGGTTTTACATTACTTTTATCATTCTTATTGCCTCTAAGAACATCCTGTTACATGGAAAGATTATTTGTGAATCATGGAAAATATTTAGTTTTCTGTATGACCAACCTGAAGCTCCATGTCTGTATTTTTCCCTTGTGGCTGGGGTGAGTAGCCAGTTCTAATAATTACAGTGATAATATTTATCAAGCTCTGTGGCAATTTGCAAACACAGAGCATCATCCTTACACCCACCATGTAAAATAAATCTGCAAACTTGGCCTGGGCAGCCTGTGAAGGACATCAGTGCATCTGCTTTAAATGCTCTTTTCCAGCTAGGTGGGACAAGCTTGGGAGCAGAGTGGAGCAGAGCAGCATCTTTGTGCTCTCACATTCTCATTTTTGACCGTGAAATGGATAAAAAAATCCCTGACACCATTTTTTTTCTTTTAAATTTCCAGAGAAAGCCTGGGCTAAAGGCTTGAGCTCCTGTTATTTTTGTCAAGTTCCTTCCCACAGTCAGTCTCCACTGGCAGACTACAGTGACTGCAAAGGTGAGCAGATATTCATGGAGGCTTTTAAAACATGCCTGGAATCAGGTCCCTGCTCTGCCAACCTGCTCACCTGGAACTGAAAGGATTCTGTGACATTTTTAAGTCCCTCAGCCGCAGGATCTCCTGAGAAATCCCTGGCAGCAGGGTAAGTCTGGGTGGAACACGGTTTCATTAGCAAATACATTTCTGCTGCCTTTGAGAAGTGCATATCCAGCTGAAATCCACTTTGCAGGGCTGCCATGTCGCGGGCACTGTTAGGTCATGCACTGGGAAGGAACCTACAGCACAAACAAAGCCCCTGGACACATTGACCTGCCCATAAAACACCTTTCCCCCTGGAATACCTGCAGCCAACCTTTCTGCTCTCCTTAGCTGGAAAAGGGGATGTTACTGGGATCGTTTCAGGTGCAGTCATTGCTGGAACACGACATCTAGCGCTCCTGTGAAGGTGAGACACAGCAAGGCACCTTTTTCTTCCCATGCTCCTCATCCTCAGCCGTTTCCAAACACAAACGATACCCAAGACCCTCTCCAGAGGCTGCAGCACAATTTCAGGCTGTGGGAAGTTTGAGCTGTTAAGAAGACAAGCACAGCACTAATAAAATCTAAACACTTATAGTCAAATCTTATTCCTGATGCTGCTAAATGGGAACTCACAGTTTAACATAATAGGCAATTTAGCATACAAATGTGCCCCATAAAAGCAAGGATGTTGGCAGTGCAAAACCATAAATGTTAACCTTTGGGCAAGCTGTTACAAATGTGCTACAGGCTCTTGCAGTTTTAATGAACTTGTTTGCACACACGAGGTTTATATTGTACTGAGCATTGGGATGCACACACCGAGGAGCACCTTCAAAAATTCAGATGTGTGGGAGCTCAACGTGTCCCACTCCTCTGCCATCAGGGCTTTACAGCAGCAGGTGAATAAAATGGCCTTTGTGCCCTCAGAAATGTGATGGAGAAACAATGCATAACTCTTCTGATGGCGTTAGGGAATATAAGAAATATTTTTGTTAGAGAATATAGAAAATATTTTTGTTAGAGAATATAGGAAATATTTTATCAGTACAAGTGTTGCAGTCAAGACTCATATCCTGGATGAGCGCAGATGATGATGGATGTGATTTTCCTGAGTCATGGTTTCATTATTCTTTTGGTAAGTTCCTGGAAAGGCACAAGTTGTTGAAAATGTGAGAAATCCATAACAATTTCAACCCCAAACCAGGGCTGATAGTTGTCTTATGAACTAGCAGGCACCTGTGACCTTTCCTTGTAAGCAATTTGGCTTTGATGAATCAATGTCAAAGCATCTTCACAATCAAATAATCCTGCAGAGCCACCAAATTAAGTTGCTCCATTTCAGGGAAGCACTTGGTGGAAAAAAAGACACATTTTCAAGCAGCTTTGCTAGTCCTGAACATTCACAATCCAGCCTTGGTGGTGGGCATGTTCTCAGTCCAAGTCTCTCACGTTTTTTGGCGTTGGAAGGCCACTTCCAAAGCAGAATTATTCAGAGCTGAATGTGCGAAAGATGAATCATTAAAAATAAAAAGAGATGATGCCTCAGTCTTATCTGACTCCACTGCCAAATTTTCTTCACCTTACACCCTAGGATTGCTGCAGCCAAAATAAGGAGATTTCAGTTTGCGTTCAGAGAGTTTAACAGCGTCTACTGGAACATTCATAGCCAAGAACTTTCTCACTTGCTTATTCCTCCAAGGAAAGAAAAAAGAACTCAAAGAAATCTCTTCTTAATTGGCTGTGAAGTTCTTTTAGCTTGGCTAACAGCCTTAACAGCCAACAAAGCATGGAACTGGATTGTAAAGAGAATTCATGCAGAGACCAGAAAGTAGTTACCAGGTATTTCTCACCTCAATAAGAGTTCATTTGCTCCCCTATTGCTAAGAGATGTATCTGTATACACAGGTAACAATCTGAGACTCCTTAGGATATAAAGCAAGAAGAAATTGCAGATTTTCAAAACAACTTAAATTATTATAAAGCCTAAAAAATTATACATATGCATTAAATGGAAAGTTAAAGCTTAAAAGAGAGAAAATATAAGGAGCTGAAAATAAAGGGAGTTTTCATTTTTAGACATACAGGCAGTGAGAAAAGTTTCTTTAATGTTATCCTTCATTATGCAGTGCAGTGTACTAAATTGGGATCCAAAATATCAAAATATTCCACTTCATTGTTACTTACAGACAAGCTCAGAACCGGAGTTTAATGTACAGTGTAAACTGAAAATCAGAGCTTCATTAATTTAAAAAAAATTAATCTTCACTCATAAAAAATTATTTCATACTAGAATGATTCAATTGAATTAATGGAATTAATATTATTGTACCCTACTATGTAGGAAAAGCACTTAACACACACAGGTCTAAAAGACCGTGGTAGGTTTGATTTGCAGAACAGAACTTTACCTGCATGCTTGGTTGCTTTTGCTGCTCTCTATTATGCCATCTTACATGCTGTAAAATATGTCCTTGACATTAATTTTCTGTAGAAAACAAGCAGGAAAACTATTTGCATAACTGTAAAAACAAAACCCCTTCGAGTCATTAGCATTGAAAAATATTCTTTTGTGTTTAAGCTTGGCCTGAGCAATGTTCAGTTCAGTGCTTTCCAGGTCCAATTTCTGAGCTCAGCTTCATCAAGTCTAATGGTGCAAAGGTGATTATCTGTCTTCTGCTAAGTTCAGGAATGTAATAAAACTGGTTACATTAGGAAGACAATTTATTATCTGTACCGTGGCAGAAAAAGGTAAAGAAAAGGTAATTTATGGTGGAGCTTTCTGTGCTTAATGTATTAGTTGCAGCAGAGGTTAAAACTTTCATCTTCTTGTACCTAAACTTGGAGAAATGAGAAATACGAGACAGAACACGTGCAATAACATAGAAATTACACTTCTTTATTTATTCAGCAGATGGAGATCCATTCTTTTGGTGTTATTCCAGTCATATTTTGTTTTATGGTACAAAGACTTACCCTGAAGTACAGGAGGAAAATCCTTGGGGCTGCATTTTCTTTTTCAGGTTGTTGCCTTTTATGATCCCTTGGGAAAAACTGCTCAGCTGGATTGTGGCTCCACTTATGGCACACGACAGAATCGGGCCAGGGATGGATTTCTCACTGCTCTTATTAATCTGGGGAAAGAGAGTCAGGGCCAACAGCATTTGGGGATAACAGGGAGCTCACAGACCTGGGATGGATGGCACAGGAAGAACGACTCCTTCAAGCCTTGTTGTCTCTACCTTTCCTGAGAATGACCAAAAAGTCAAACAAAAAAAACAGCAGGGATATTTTTCAGAGAGACATTTTCTGAAAATATCCCAGTGTTAATAGGAAAAAAAAAACTTTTCCCTTTGCTGGTTTAGGAAGCCCAGAACTTCCTTTCCATATTGCACCTGTTGTAATTGCACTGCAAACATCCTCACACATCAGGGAAGAGCAAAGCTGAAATGCAGCAGTCTATCTTTGGCTCATTAAAGTAAAATTTAAACATTAAAGTAAAATTTATGGGTTTTTCTCTTTTCTGCCCTTGTGCCAAAGTGTATTCCAAACTTTGACCCTGTAGTGATTTTTGTTTGCTAATTTGAGATTTTATTAATTTTGGGATTTCTTGGTTAATGCACTGAGGAGTGTGGAGGGTTCAGTGCTGGTTAATTACTAGTGTACTTCCTTTTTGTTGTGAGGTAGGATTAGGATAAAGGTAAAGTAGGCTCAAAACTTTAAAAGGGTCTAGAGAGAAATTTATTAACAGTAACTAAAAGAAAGAGTAATAAGAATTAGAGCAAAACCTTCAGAATACTTCTTCTCTCTCTACAACCTTATTTTTCACTGATAATGCAAAGAAAAAAAACCCTAAAATTTCAGTTAGTTTACTACTTCTAGAATTGTCTTTTTTTTAGTTTACTTACAGAGAGAAGTCTTTTTTGTTAATGTTATGGAGACTTCTTTAAAAGAAATTAAAAAGTTCTCTTGTGAAGAGTATTCTTCTGCCTGGCATGACCCCCAGCCTCTCTCACCCTTCTGATTAATGAAAATTATGAGGAGTCCCAGGGAAATTGAGGATTATTCCAGACTGAGTTTGATTGATCTGCCACTCAGGTTTTTAAATTCCTTGCATTTGGCTGATTATCTGCAAAGACATTTTCTTAATTTTGTTTCCTAAGTTGGTAGAAAAAAATTGGCAAATTCTTAAAAATGCAAGGTGGTTGTCGACTGTGAGAATTCTCTGCATTCACCCCAAACATCTCCATTCCAAACATAGAAATTTTTGTTTGCTGTTAAAGCAGATTGTGTGTTTGGACATCCAAATCCAACAGCTCTTTGACAAAAGGATTTTTCTATCCCATTAGAATATCATTTCTTTGGTGTCAAAACACATCAATAACAAAACTAAGAGAAAAATATCAATCACTAAATATGTGTGATTTCATACTGAAGTGCAGCAAAAAGGTCCATGGAGTGGGCTATGCTTTAAATGGCATTAAACTTGTGATGCCGTTTCCTGAATATTACATAACATTCAGCCACTTCTGCAGAGGAAAATGAGGTTTCCCCAGCACCCAGCACCTCACTCCCCTCAAGATGCATCACCTTTCAAGCCAGAAACCTCCCCTGATTGAATTAGGTCCATTAAGAATTGAGTCTTGTGCATGGTTTATTAAATCACTTGATGAAATCAGCCTGTGATTACAGAATAATGCACTGACATCCTTGCCTGGACTGCCTGCATCTTTCAGGAAGCCTGACTGTGGCTCCTGTCCTTACTGGAACTTTGGAATTAAGAATCTGTGGATCCCAGTGGTACTGACATAATTGTTTGAGTTTCCAGAGCTATAAGATTGCATTCACCTACATATATTCAGGAATATTGGTTTAAAAAAAATAAATTATTTTCCCCTGCATACCTGTTTTACTGCCAAGCATCCCTCAGTGACTCCTTTTCTAACACAACTCGATATTTTTGCCCCCAAAGTTCTGATAATCACTTGCTGAGCTCCCCTATCTGCAGTTTGGCACCATTCAATCAAACAAAATCATTTTGCTCATGCAAAAACCTCGCTGAGATTGGGCTTATCAGGGAAAGGCTTTCTGAATGTGCTTGGCTTCACCCTTATGGTCCCTTTTCAAGGCTCCTGTCCGTGTCCAGATATCCCAGAGCAGTGATAAATGGAGGCAGGGGTTGTTTATTACAAACATTTGCTATCTGGAATGTGCTGCCACCTCATTACAACGTGTTTCAGCTCCTGCATGGACAGGGCTCTTATTCACACTCAGCTTTATTCATGGAGGGAGCACTGATATTTGAGGCAGCAGAAAGCAGAGTGAAAGGACTCCATGTGTAATGCTGTTCAAATAATCCCTTTCCACTGCTTTTAACATCAGAAATTGGTATCTCCATATAAAAAAACCTTAAAATTTCTGATTTGAAGATCCTCAGGTAAAGATGTTAATGGTGAAGGCCTGGAACTAAGATAAAATCCATGATAGTCTGGGTCACCTGAGCTTCTGGAAGGTGCCAGCCTGCCAGCACATACAGACAGTGAGAATATGGATTGCTTTTGATTCAGACTCCCAAAGCAAAGTTAAGGGCACTACAATACCATAAGGACTGCTGGACTCAAATTTCAGATTAAAAAGTCCAGCACATCTGTTACTCTGCCCTGGTCTCTATAATGTCACTTGTGATATAAATGAACATGACAATTTTTACCTGTATAGATCTACAGAGCCTCAGTGGAATACTCCCAGGTAGATAATCAGTGTATTTCTGTAAGCAACCCTTATTTTAGCTGTGCTCTCAGTGAGCTCTGTGGAGAAGTAATTTTACTATCACATATAAAAAGCAATGAAACGATACTTAATTTCTGGGATTCCTTAAATAGATAAAGAAATTACTCTAAAAATAAAGTAAGAGCAAAATTCAGACCTGAAGTGCACCAGCTTCGTTCTATGCTGCATTTGCAAAAGCACAGCCAGCAGCTCAGGAGAAGGATTATTCTCTTTCATTCTGGATTATTCTCTTTTACCTGGCATTTATTTGACCACATTTGCCTGGTTTTGGACACTTAGTACCTTAACAAAGTTCTTTTTTTGAAGGAAGACAAAGCCAGATATTTCTGAGAGATTCGCAACAAGGCTCATGGCAATGGGCATAAGTTGGAGCAGAGGAAAGGTGTTATTAAAGCTCAGCAGAAGTTTCCTCATGCTGAACGTGGTCAAATATTGGAGCAAGGGCCCAGAGAGGCTGTGAAATCTCCATTACTGGAGATATTCATTGCTCAAAAGCAGAAAGTGCTGAGCAACCTCACCAAATTAAACCTTGTTTTGAAGGGAGGATAAGAGATGTTCAAAGTTCCTTTCCAACCTGCAACAGCTGATGTTCCTTGGTCCCAGAATTGTGCATCTACACATAATTTGGTTTCTTTGATCCCAACCACACTGTTCTCACCAGTTTTTCCAGATTTTCCCAGTGTTGTGCTTCGGGTTTTTTTCCAGGGGCTGTGGTGCTGATTTTCTGAGACAACATCTGATTTCCCAAATAAGAATCTAATGACAGAAACATTCTTCACAAGACACCAAGTGACTGGCATTATTCTATATTACAGATTTCCAAGGAGGGTAATTCATGGAAAATACATTTTGCCCATACTTCTCATGAGCCATTTCTTCAAGATCCCAATAAGTGCTGTCAGAACATGGAATAAACTGTTCCTGCAGAATGTGAGAAGTGTAATCTGTTCACATTACACTGTCCTGCTCTCCAAGGAGGAGAAAGGATTTGCTTCAGTAAAGAAGGCACTCTGTTATACAGCTTTTTCCTTTCCAGCCTCATATCTTATGTTTCAATGGGTAAACTCTGCAAGTCAGATTTATATTCAAGTCCAAAGTTATGTTTTGTTGCAGTAAAATCAGAGGAAGCAATGACAGGTTGATCTATGGAAGAGCAGGTGGGAACTGAGCAGACCTTATTAATCTTTTTCTCTTCTTGGTGGCACTCAAGGGCCTTTAACACACAGAGAGAACTTTATCTGTGCCATGTGAAGTTAACCTTGAACAGGACTTGGACTTCTAGAAGTAAAATTAATTTTTTCTGAGTTAATAACTTGCACTTTTTTGTTAATTCAGAGATTTTGGGAGCATCCTCTTGCCCTCAGTGTTCTCTGCCCAGCTGGGCACTTTGAATAATTTAATGTGGATTCCCTTCTGAGACAGCTCTTCCCATGTTTTATATCTGAGGCATCTTCCACTTCCCATGGTGGAACAGAGGCCTCTGGAACTGAACTATGAGGCACCTCATTGCACTCTCTGAGGCATTTTAACAATTTCACAGTGCATGGCAAAGAGCTTCATCTTCCTCTTGAAGCAGCTTTGCTTCCATTTAAGGCATAAAAATTAACTGGGCTGAATACAGGCTGGTTTAAGCATGTCTCTGGAATCTTATGGGTAAAACAGTGGAGGGTGCTGTGTTCAAGCATTTTGAAGAACTGCCCTGTGGGTTTCTGTGGAAGGTTTTGTGTGAGGTACAAACAGAGACTGATGTGCCCCTGCTGGATCTCTTTAACTGCCCATCCAAGAGACCTGAGCATAAAGCTCAACTGAAAATGGGGTCAGAAACTACAAAATCCCCACTGCAGGTACGGTATAACCACCAAACATCTTTATCCATAATTCTATCCAGGAGAGGAAATCCTCCTCCCAGGTAGCACTAGTTTGTTTTTTATACCAGATGTGCTTTTCTAACTGCATGAAAATGCTCAAGAGCAGAACAGAAATTGAAGACCTGTGAACTCACTGATTGTTGTTGTTGTCTTTTAGACAGAGTTTTGAAAAAAAATGCATTTACTGTGTTTAATGCCATTAAAAGAATTTAACAGGTTAATGCAATAAAATTTAATCCTCTTGATTTGAGAGTGTCCGTGGTTGTTGCATTTACATGATGAAAGTGCTGTAAGGCTCATTATCTTAAATAAACTCCTCATTTCCTACTCACAGTTGCTGAAAGTGTTGTTCCAGACTCAGCAGCACCAAAATGAGCATTTCATTCACTCCTGCAGGGTTACAGGCTCACAGCTGGGATCCCCGTGCCGTGCCTGCAAAGGAATCACATTGTTATTTTTGTAAATTTTGGATTCACAAACCCCTGCAGATAAAAACAGCCACAGGTTCTGTCCTGTGCTTGCAGGGAGTCAGGGCTGGGCCAGGCCAGGCTCTGCCCAAGCTTTTCATGAACTGCTTTGGATTTTGCTTTGTTTTGCTGCACCCAAATTTCTTAACTGTGGTGTCGAACACACACCAGGTATTTCTGTGCTCCCTTTGGAAGCAGTTCGGCCCTGCTCCAGCCCTGCCTTTCTCTAACTGAACATCCGAACACACATTTCATTTCCTAACTGCAGAAATGAGGATGGGATTTTCAACCAACCAACTGGAGAAGGAGTGGGTTATCCTGAACTCTTTTTTGTTGTTTTTTTCTTGGCAAGCCAAGAAGAAACATTACAATAAAAAAATACAAATCTGATTCTCCTGTGCGTGCAAGTCTACCAAGGCAAAAGAGTGACTTTTAACAGGTGAGAAAGCAGATTTTTATCTCAGATTGCACTGGTGCAGGTCCCACACAGGGGTGTTGCACTGTAACAACTGCAGTCAGTCACTCAGCTGCGCGGAATTGTCCTGAATATCTGACAAAACAAACTCAGCATCTCCTCAAAATACAAAAACTGTCCTGTGACAGAACAAACCCAGGCACCTCTGGGGGCTCAGGAGTGGCCCTGTGCTCTGCTGCAGCCCAGCAGTCTCTCCCAGTAATGGGAATTTCCAAGATGAGGACACAGATTTGTTTTTCCAGCCCTTCCCCTGAGACCTGAATGAATATTAGTGGAGAAAGTGAAATTAGTGGAGCAGGTGTCATTTAGTTTGTTATGTCAGAAGGTGGACACATTATTATCTTTGGTGACAGTAGCCACGTTAAATTTAGTCCATGCTACATTTCGTGGGAGGATTGTTAGTGTAAGCAAAAATGTGTCTTTTCTTAAAAAAGAAAATTCCAATTTTCCCTCTGTAATTTCTTAGTTGTATGCTGAATGATTTCCTTTTAAAATTAATTGTCTAAACAACTATTGCACACACAGGACACACAAATACCACAGGAGATGGAGTGACTTGCTAATAAATACAAAAAAGGAAAAGGAAATAGATGTGTTCATCTGTCAATCAATAAACTAAACAGATGTCATCAAACTTTAGGAAAATAATCTTTTTTTTACTGTTGTCTGAACCACACTTGATCTTGTTCTTCACAGTTCTAACAATCATATAACAATCAATTGTATAGATTTACCAGAACCATGACAGGCAAAAGCAGTCTCAAGCCCCTAACAATTTAATTTCAGACAGCAGCCAAATATCCTTATGCTGTTATCAAAATCATTAATATGCTGCACGAACACAGGAACAACAAAAATTCCTCATTTATTCTCCCTGCACACCAGCAGGATTAATGTCAAATACTCTCCAGCTTCCCAAATAAAAGGTTTCTTGTTTTTCATGTGACAAATGAGAAACAAATCTCAGCCTGAACTTTTTCATCAGCTGATTATTTTACATTGTGATTTGTATTTTTTGACAGGCCCGAGTTCCAGGTGGACCAGAGGTAACTCCAGTCACCCATCCGTGCTGGCAGGCAGGCAGCAGAGGAATACAAAACTGCACAAAATGCTAATTCTCATTATTCTGCAAAACGCAGCCGTTCCATACCGTGCCCTACGAGTTCCAGTTGTGACCTGATTCCATTAAAATAAAACCAGGATATGTGTTAAAAGGTTTTCTGCTGCTCTTTAGGATATTTCTTTTCTGCTTCAGACACCTGTAACAACCTGGAACAACCACTCCTGCTTGCACATTTTCAGGGACAGTCCATGGATGCACATTTTCAGGGACGGTGTGGAGGAGCACCCACACCTCAGAGGAGCCACTGCTGCCTCTCTTTGCTCTCTTTGTAAAGAATAAAAAATCAGCTCTCCCTCTCCAATCTCCAGAAACCTGCAGAGTTTCTATTAACACATCCTCTCCCTTCATTTGGGGGTTCATTTTCATGCCCAGAGTCTCCAATTTTGGACCTAACCCCAGCACGAGCAAAAAAAAAAAACCCAGAAGTAATAAATTGTGATACAAATTCAGATCATTAACCCAGAATCAAACCCATCATTTATTGCTGTGTAGGAGCTTCTCTTTGCCAGATCTGGGAGGCACAGCCAGGAAAACCAAAAAGAGCCATTTTATATTGAGCAAAAGACCAAATCCTTCACTCTTGCTGCCTTACAAACTGTACTCCACAAGAATATTTTTATGCAGAAAGAATCCCTATCTAGAGTAAAGGAAATCAATTATTTATGCAGAGGTTTTTTTTCAGGTAATTTTGCTGTTCTTCAGAGATCAGCCTAGAATGGTAAAGGGGAATAATTTTAAGCTAAGGAGTCTTAAGGTTCTCTGCTATGAATTCCCAACTTTATCCATTTTCTCTTGCAAGCAATAGAATTTTGCTTTGAAATAAATTCCCCTCTACTGTCATCTCCCTTCTTTGGGGAGCGTTTAAGGCAGCTTTAAGTCACATTCTGCATATCCACTAGGAGGAAAAAAAGTTATCTGTGAATTTGCTAATGCTGAGCCTAACACCTGGAAAATGAAAGAAAAAGTTACCTATCAACCATTGCCAAGACAGGGCTGCAGATTCCAATTCAGCTCCATGAGATAAACTGCTGTTTAGGAGCTGGGTGCAATATTTAGAATATTTAGAGAATCTACAATAGTCTGGAATAGAAATGGAAGTTTCTTCCCTTCTGACCCAGCAGCAAACCCCATCCCACAGTTCCAAGCCCCAAGCTGACACATGGTAAATTTTTCAGGGCTAAATATGTCACAGCTGACCTTCACACTGAGGAATCCAACTAATTCCACCTGGTGATAATGGACATTTTGGCTCAGGTGCAAATGGTGAAGTGCTCATGACCTGTGATAAAAACGCCCCAGAGCAATTTCCCAAGGGAATTTCACAGAACATGGGACAAAGTCCTGCCCTTGTGCCCAGGGCTTTCTGTGCCCCAAATCAGTGCAGGGCTGTGGTGCCCATGCCTTCTGAGCAATCTCAGCTGGTTTTTAATCAGCCCTGCAGCCTGGCTGCTCCCCAGGCAGCCTGTGTGATTCTACATTTCCTCTCTATTCATTACACACTGATTTTGGAGTCTAATCTCTCCCCAGAGCAGCAGCACTGACAGGCTCGTGCTGCCACCTCTGCTGTCTTTCCCAGTGTGAAGAGCCCTGCTTTCTTCTAATTGTTGTTCTTTTTCTTGAAGTTATTTAGTGTTTCTGGAAATGCTTCACCTTTGGCAGGGATACAGAGATTCTGGGATCTTTAAACCTCCAATACTGTAGTGGATAATCTCAATTCTTTTCCTCCTCACAAACCTGAAAAAGGCTTTTGCAGCATTCTAGTGCTGGTTTGCCCAAGTGGGAAAATCCAAGTCTGAATCCCAAACTTTTATTTCTATTAACTGTGTTTTGTGCACATTTAAAGATAATTTCCTGCAAAAAGAGGAGTGATAGGAAGAGGAATTCAATGGCATTCATGGTTTCCTCTCCCACAGGAAGTCACTTGATTATCAGACAAACCACCCTAAATAGATTCCACTTGGAAGCATTTATTGTTTCCATTGTACGATATACTGACTATATAGGTCTGCAATTAAATAAATTAAATGTTGTCCCCGTTAAATTCACAAGCTGAAACAGATCAGTTACATTTGCTAAACACAAGAGTCTCTATGACAGCTAATTGGATTGTATCTGGAATTTATTGACTTGTAATTAGGCTGTACTGGTTTGTGTGCAGCAAACAGCTCCCACCAGGTGAGGCATCTGCTGCCATCAGGGATCAGCACATCAGAGCAGGTGGGGCGCCATGGAGAGCACGTTGGGATTTGTGTACATTGCAATGCATTCCAGCAGTTTGCATGCTCAAGTGTACACATGAAGTTACAGAATTCTATTAAATAAACCTCATTTTTATATCCTCCAGCAACAGATCCTGTCTGCTTGGAGAAGTAGTCAAGCCATTAGAAATGTTTATTTATGATTCTGGTTAGTCTGTTCTCGTGGTGTGTCCAAGTGAAGGAGCTGCTTCCTCCTGGCTGTTACTGAAATGAAGATTCTCATTATGAATTTAACATGATCATGTTTTGCCTTTGGTATTTGTATTCACCCCTGTTGGTACATCCAAGACAATCTGGTGCTTGAGAGTCACCTGGAGGAGCTGGGAAGGTGCTGGGTGTGACATGGTGCAAAATTGAGGTCACTGCCTTCAAAATGGAAGTTTTATTTTTCTATCAATTTCAATCTTTCATTTTTTCATATCATTTTTTTTCAAGACTGTAAAAACATAGACAGTTCTATAGTAAAACAAGAGAAAAATCTGAGATTCTCTAAGAACAAAATTAAGATGTTTTTAATTTTTTTTTCCTGTATGTTCAGGACCAGCACCAGTCAGCTCTGAACTATTTCCACTCCCAAAACTGTTAAAAATCCCTCTGAATAAAGTGCTCCGCAGTATTGACAGGTCAATTATTAAAAGTGTATTGATCAGTTCACAGTATGTACAGGATTATAATTACTGAAACAATTAGGTTTTACTTTATGCTACTCTATATATA
The DNA here is from genome assembly GCF_028018845.1 of Melospiza georgiana. NCBI lineage: Eukaryota > Metazoa > Chordata > Aves > Passeriformes > Passerellidae > Melospiza > Melospiza georgiana. The sequence continues at coordinate 2,320,097 of NC_080441.1, forward strand.
ATTATGTAGGTATGGTTTAGTTGATTACTTCTGAAAAAAAAAAAGATTTATTTGAGTACAGGGGTTATATGAGGCTGATTTCAATTAAACACTCAGTGCCCTCACATTTTATGGGAAGCACCTGATGCCCTGTTAAAATAAAACAAATTGATTGAGACTATATATGTGTACTGTAACAAGTTCTTAATGAGGAACTGCCTGCTCATCAGTGGTGTTGGGAATTTGTGCTTTATGGCTGTCTCTGGTCTTTATGGACTTCTCTTTTTTCCCTCTGGTCTTATTCTGAAGATTTGCAATTCATTAGCAAAAAAACCCTGTAAACACCTTCATGCCTTTGGATGGGCACACCTCCCCCTTCTTGGTGCTTGCCATCACTGTTCTCAGAAACTTGCTAAATTCTCAGAAATAACTCAGATCTTGATATCCAAGGAATGGCTACATGTGACTCCAGATCTGGCAGAAAAGCAGTTTCATCCCACCTACTATGCTTTGAGCAGTTCAGAACCTTTTAGAAATTATTCTCAGCATAATTTGGTCTCCTTTTTCACACAGGTCTGTTGAAGTGGAATTACCTACATGTTTTCAGAAGCAAAAAAGGGGGAAGATGTTAATGCAAACCCTTCAGTTTCTTCCTGGTGAGTAGTGGGGAGTTGAAAAGTCAAAGACATCTTTGGTTTGTGTGTATGTGTTTGCAAAGTCCTGGATCTTTGCAGAGTTGGTGATTCCAGGCTGGAAGCACCTGGTGGATGCCACAGAGATGCTCAGGATGGAACTGGGCACCCTGAGCTGGAATGCTGAGCTGGAGCCATCCCTGACAAGTGAGCTGGTGGAAATCCAGGGCAGTGGGCACCAAGGAGGATGTCCTGCAGCACTGGGTCGTTCTCAGGGCTGCAGATGTGACAGCTTGCAAGGAAACGGGAAAATGAAGCTGTGGAGTTCACACTGAGATATTGAAATTAAACAGAACAGAGATGGAAGGGATCAGCTAGTTCATCCTGCTGACAATTCTGTAATGTTCCTCTGAGGATTAGCATATTGTTCAGCATGGTGTTAAATATTCCCTGCTAGGAGCTGCTTTTTTTTTTTCCTTGAGAGACCATTTAAGCTAGAACAGGTCTTAGTATGAGGAAATAGCCTTGTCTGTAGCCTAAATATTCATATTTCTTAATTTTATCCTATTATGTCTGCTGGGACCATGACACACACTGCTCTGTCAAGTAACATCTACCTTTAACTCCTTCAGCTCCTGAGGGCTGCTCCAGTGACTGCCACAGATGGTTTAGCCAGAAATCACTCCTGCTAAAGAGCTCTTGCCACACTTCACCTCTGCTTCCATGACCGGATTATCCCGCTGCCACTGCCATCCATTAGCATCATTTCAGCACCTCAGCACCTCACGTGCTACAAACAAAACAGACTATCTGAAATTCATCACTGAAACAGCAACAGTGGGAGAACAAACTCCAGGGTGAGTTATTTTCTGTCAACTGTCATTTGCTTTAGAAGTTCTCATCAGTCTGCCACAATAAAGCATGAAATAGAAGACATACGTTCCTCTGAAAACATCCCCAAAGGTTCAAACTCAGAGATTCCTACTGAGCCAAATATCAGGCAGTCTGCCAAGAAGCTCAATTAGAATCTTTGACTAAATTAAGTAGCTCACAATCAAAGCATACAAATGGAAAAAAAGCCCCCTCCAAAAGAATGGCTTTCCTGGAGGTGTGACAAAGCCTCCTTCGCTGCTCAAAATAATTCTCAAATTATAGTGATGTTATTTGACTTCAGGAAGGCACAAATGTGTTAAGCATTTCATTGGGAATACAGTGTGGTTAGTTGGACAAGCATAAAACATACATAATTAATTTCACTCTTACTGTGCCTCTGCTCTTTAACATGATATTTGTTACCGTAGCAAAAGCAGCTTACCAAGCACCCTGTTTAACTGACAGCATTGAAGGGAATTGTTAAAATAAATAAATAAAGAAAGAAAAATCTGGTTTCATTGCACTCTCAGAAATGCAGACTGGATGTCTGCATTTAGGGCTTTAAAGCAGACTCAAGAAGAATGGCAGGTTCCTGCAGAGAAATGTGTCACTGGTGATAAACAGCCCCAAAGCCAGTGGAGCAGATAATGCATTGCAGGTCAGAAACTGCACCCCTGACAATACTGCACATGCAGGTAATACAGCAAATGTCACTTCTGAACGGGGCAATGCTTGCTCTGCTGCTACATCCTCGACAAATTGTACTACATAGCTCAGTTACTTGCTGACACAGAAGCATGAAGGAGTTTTAGGTAGCAGAAAATGCAACGAGAGCCTGAACGAGATAGACCCCCCCCAAATCAAAAACATCCAGTAAAATTAACAGCCCAGCTCTCATCAGCAATATAAAACAAACAGTAAATCATCTTAGATCGTAATGTAACTTATAAAAAGTAATTATTCTTTATGGCTCTGTATTAAAAGATTAAGCCCTCTAGACAGAAAGGCATCAGACCTTAATAAGGTTAAAAATAGCTTGCTTGTTTGCTTTTAGTCTTGACACATTTTATCCTTTATGTGCAGGATTTTTAACAGCACATTTCACTTTAATGGATGCAGTGGAATTCGTCTGTGTTGCTCATAATTCTTAGTTACACACACCTTGACTTACACCTTTCCAAAGCTGACATTAACTCATTCATTCTTATCAGGCTGGGAGGGAAAGGAGGAGACAGGAGACCCTGCCCAAAATCATCCTGGCACTGCTACAGCATTCCTGAATTTCCCTCACATGCTCAATCTCCCAGGCCATGCTTCCTCCTCCTCCTCATCATCGTCCTGTATTATTGAGGAAAACCAGACTCAAGTGTTACAAACTGATTGAGAAAAAGCCCTAATTAAGTTTGTCACCTGGACCGGGCTTTCCCAGGGCTGGGTGAACACATCAGAAGTCACAACCTGAGTGCAGAAGCCCCCACACACATCAGGGGTGTGTGCAGGAGCCTCCAGCTCCGAGCAGGGTGGGCTGCAGAGAAGCCCTGCCAATTAAACAGACCCCCTAAAGCCCCACACCCACACCAGAGCAGCCTAAGGAACCAATTGTAAAGAATTTCCTTTTGTTGTACGCACCATGCAGCTTCCAGATTAGCTTCCCAGGAAACTGCTCCATTCAGCAGAACGTTTTTGAGCAGAATTATGCTAAAATGCAGAAATATTTTCAGTGGTAGAGGATGGTTTTGTATAATGAGTCCCTTCTTGATGAGCTGACATTTTTCCTTTCAGGTCCGGAGCCAAGGAAAAACCTGGAATATTTTTTTTTGAATCATCACTTGTCTTAGCCAGCAGGAAACTCTACTGGTGACTTACTGGTCCAGGCTTGTGCTCAAAGTTTTAAAGATCAGAAAATGTGACTCAGACAGAGTTTGGGAAATCGTCTACTGCAGCACAATAGGGCACAGTTAGCATTTCTCTTTGCTATCCCATAATCAAACAAGTACGAGCTCTTGGTTTCCCAGTGAAGAAGGGTAACAGAATTTAGGTAGATTTTGTTAAAAATTCATGCTGTCACCCATGGACAGTTTGAGCGCTGACAGGAGTGAATCAAATCATATTGGAACCCAGCAATCCACTAATTTTGGTAGGTTTCTAAATCCTTATCCCACAAATCCAACACCTGACTGACCCCCAAGGCAAGGCATAAACACCCAAGACAAGGCATAAACACCCACATTTACCTACAAACCACAATGAGGAGGCAGATCTGTGCTGCTGTGTGAAGGGTTCAGCAGTCATTAGTGAAGGGCAGCTTTTTGTGCATTCCCCTTTAATTTTTTAAGCAATCTGCTTCAGTTTAATGCCATCATTTTGGTTAAGAGGTTCCTCCACACAGGCAGAACAACTCAGTGCAACACTCTTCTTTGTGCAACACTCTTCTTCGTGCCACCCCTTTTTTACCTTCCCAAGCTCATAAAGTTTCCATTACTGAAAAAAGAAACCCTCATGTTCCTTAAGTTACTGCAAACTCGCAAAGCTTGGCATGTCAAATTCAAATAAAAAATCCATGATGTGACAACAGCAGATGAAAGTGGCAAACTGTAAATATGACAGCTGTCTGTAACAGTGGTCCTGTCAAGTGCTGAGCTGATGGTTCATGGATATGTTGATGCAGGGCCAGGTAAAAAAAATCACTTTTCCTGACAGAAAATGCCTCTAAATAGTTCACAGCTGAAATCCAACCCTGCCTTAATTTACACATGCTCAGCTGATGTCAACCTTTAGAAAAGACCTGAAATATTATTTTTCCTGCTTTTAAAAGGGGAAATTATAAATTAACAGCATAGAAACAGTGGGAAATTCTTCAAATGAGAAAGGACAATTTCTTTTGGCAAATTTTGAAAGGAACATTTCACAGCAGGCCCATACTGGAGTGTCAGGATAGTCAAGAACCCAGAACTGGCCCTCCCAAAGGTCTGATCATGCAGTGATTCCTGGCAGAGGATCCCAAAACAGCTGGATGGATTTCTCCATCCTTTTTATTATAGCCATGGACTGCTACCTATCATTGTGATATTTAATGAAAATCCCAGGATTTTTTCTCCTGAGAAGCACAAAAGCCACAGAAAAAAAATGTCAACAACAATTATCTGCTGCTGTAAAATATGGCAGGTGCATCTTTGATTGGTCTCATGTAGATTGTTTTACTTGATGACCAATTGTGGTTCAGCTGTGTCAAACTCTGAGCAGCCATGAGTTTTTATTATTCATTCCTTTCTAACCTTCTGATGTCTTTTTTTGTCTTTCTTATATATAGTTTTAGTATACGATATCATACAATATCATAATATAATAAACCAACCTTCTAAAACATAGAGTCAAGATTCCCATCTCTTCCCTCGTCCTAGAAACCCTCAAACACCGCCACAGCTACCATTAAACTGATCATCATTAAACTGATCCCTGAAGTGAAGGAATCTCAAACCTGATCTATTTCCTAGTTTCCAATGGAATATTTACAAGGTGGGCAACAGAATTTTCTGTATGTCTGCCAAAGATTCTGACTGTGAAAATGTGAGAGCACAAACCATGGGCTGGTTTGGGGTGAGCCCAGCTCTGCTCTGCCCTTTGTAGGGTAAAAATCTGCCCCTGCCTGGTCTCAACACCACAGAGCCCAAAGGATCCCGTCAGGACAGGAGGAATTGCAAAGCAGACGACAAAACTAAACCCATGTCATCTTACAGGGAGATTTGTGTCCCTTCCAAAGGGAAATGGAGCTCTCAGTTTAACACCAGGCAGGTACGAGCCTGCCAGCTGAGAGCCTCTTGTCACCCTGATAAGGCTGTCTCACATTGTGATGTGATGAGATTAAAAAGCTAGAAACGTTCCCATCAAAATGGTTTAAATTAACAATTTTGATGGGAAAAAAATGAAAAAAATTAACAATTTTGATGGGAAAAAATGCAAAATTTACCAAAAAACAGAGCAAAAATAATTGCCTGATAAAAATCCTCACCCGACTAATCACCTCTAGCTCAGTTTCAGGGGAAGCCAGTTGATATTTTCTCTTACAGAGCCTCCAGAATGACCTTGCACCTTTTCTGCTTTTCCAGCTCCTTGCCAGGCATGGGGCATTGTTTAGACAGGAGGCACCCAGCAGCCTGAGCTGTTTGTACCTCCATGTGCGACCTGTGAAACGCTTCCCTTTGTTCACACACAGCCCAGGTGATTGCTTTGATAGCAACAGTTCACGCTGCTACAAAGAAAAAAAACTTAAGAGGATGAGAAAGATTTGAAACATTCCTGAGTGAAATCTGAAGGGTTTTAGCAGGATAACGACTTCTTTTCCTCGCTGAGGGGAGCCTGTAAGGAATCCTCGCAGTGAGAGATTTGTCATGTATCAGGCAAGGCAATGAAAGAGCCGGCTTTTACCTCTGGAAAAAACTTGAAAACCTCTTCTGTCTGCAACCCCCGTTGATATTTGCCCACCAAAACATTGATTTGTGTTCTTTTTTCTCCACAGCTTGAGATGCAGGCTGGCTGAACAGCCCGGGACTCTGCACGTGGACCTTGTGGCTGGAACTGCACCATCATTTTTAAATTTTTCATCTGCTTCTCTTGCAGAACCTCTGTTTCCCTCTCAGAAATGGGATATCAGCCATGCATCTCCCTGAGCTCTGAATGCAGCCGACCTTTTCCAGGTTCCTCGCTGGCATTAATCCACTGTTTCCCAGAATCCCAAACTTTTTTGGGCAGTTTCTGAACAGAAACTTTGCACAGACTTGGCAAATGGGTTTGGAAAAGCAAATAGTTCTCGCTTAAAAAAATTACAAGAAAGGTATCAAGATGAAAAAATTTCTGATCTTATTTCTTTGACCTGCTGTGCTGCCTGGAAAAATTCCTTGTGTTAGGAAAGATGAGCCGGAGGTGAATGAATTAAGGACTGAGGATTCTCCCTTTTTCCTTTGTTAAGTTTTATATTTTTGGTCTCCACTCTTCTCTGAATATCTGGCAGGACTCTCCTTTTAAAAAAAGCAAGATCTTACTGCTACAGAAGTCTGAAAAGATTCTTCAGCTGTCCAAAATCAGATGTCCAGGAGCGTAGTGCTGCATTAATCTACAAGCTGCCATTCCTAAAAGGGCAGCAGTGTGCTGACAGCAAGATGTTCTCCTAAAATTTCCCAATCATTCTGAGCTTGTAAAAAGTTGTGTTGCAGAACTGCTTTACACTAAGATATGATCTCAGAATTTGCTCCATTTTTTCACCAGCAAATCTAAGTGGAAATTTTCCAATAAGTCACGACCCTATAAATCCCTGGTTTTGGTCCCTGCTGCAGTTTAATCAGTTGTATTAATAATATTAATAATATAAATAATAGGTGCACACTGGGCATGCAAGTCCTTGGAATGAGTGTAATTTCCAAGGAATGTGCAAAGCCTGTGCAGAGGAGGGATGCAAGCACGCAGGATCAAGAACACTGTGTGCTTTCTGAAGGTCATTTGGTTTCCTCTCTCCCATTATTAAGTTTAATAATTTATACTCTTTAAGCTATTTCTGCTTTCTTTTTATATCTCTTGCTTAAACAATGAGATTTAGGTCTTTGTTTAGGCTTTCTGAACATAAAACCATGTCTGATCTCCACAGTCCTTCTATTTTCCACCTGACTTTAATGCATTAGAACTTTTCTGCTCATTATTCTGACCATGGAAGGAAGTACAGCAGCTTGAATTCATGCAGCCTATCTTCTGGTTTTGTTTTGCTGGATTTTTTGGAGGGCAAGAAGAGAGAACATCCTCTGCCTTTGGGAGAAGGTGTTTATGCATTTTTTATTCTCTGGAAATCCTATAAGTGAATGATTAGAAAGCCATGTTTCCATTTATTTTGGTCCCCAGACTAAAATAATCTAAGCTTACCAAAATAAAAGAACACTGAGAAGTGCGTAGCCTCTATGTGACAGTTAAAATGTGTGGACACACTAACTCATGGATTTAGTATGCCTTGAACAGAGTTAAATCTGATGGAAAACAGCTTTTCTGCCAGATCTGTAGCATTTACTAAACCACAGCCTCAATGGCAATGGATTATAAACCTGGATTTACTGCAAGTGAAGTGAAGCAGATCCTTGAGCTCCAGCTGCTTCTGAGGGGCTGTTACTGCAGCTGCTCTGAATGAGGGGGAATTCCTCATTTGGAGCAGTGTGGCTGTGGCTGAGGGGCAGAGCAGGAGCCTGGGTTATCCCTGATAAATTCACAGGGTGCTCACCGTCCAGCACTGCTCCAGGAGGAGACTTTCACACAGAATTAAGCCATTTTACTAGATTAGAGAACATCAGCATCCAGATTCTCAGCTTGTCAGGAGTCCTGCTCTACCAGCCAGTCTTATGTTCCTACTGGCTCCAAAGACATCCTGACACCATCATCTTCTACCAATACTTTTTGTGTTCCCTCCAAAAGAGTTTTTATCCAGAACCTCATAACACTGAGCTATGGATATTTACTGCAGCCCTGAGACATATCCAAGGTACAACTCCTCCTATGTTCCCTGTGAGGAAATATTCCACTGTGCCTGGGTAACCCACAGCCTGATTTGGGGATAGATTATCCCTGATAAATTCATAGGGTGCTCACTATTCAGCATTGCTCCAGCAGGAGACTTTCACACAGAATTAAGCCGTTTTACTTGATCAGGCAACGTCACCATCCAGATTCCCAGCTTGTCAGGAGTCCTGTTCCACCAGGCAGTCTTATGTTCCTACTGGTTCCAAAGACATCCTGACACCATCATCTTCCACCAGTCCTTTCTGTGTTCCCCCCAAAAGAGTTTTTATCCAGAACCTCATAACACTGAGCTTTGAACATTTACTATAGCTCTGAGATATCTCCAAGTTATGACTCCTCCTATGTTGTCTGCAATGAAATATTCCGCTGTGCCTGGGTAACCCACAGCACACACAGACAGCTGATAGCACCTGACAGGACAGAGATGGTCCTGCTGACTTCCTGAGCTCTTCCAGACCAATTCCTCCATCATTACATCACAGGCTTCTTTTATATTTTGGCATTAGATGCCAAAAGAAAAGATAGTATTGAAAAACATATTTCTTTTCAGTCTTCAGCTATCTTTTTCTTTTCTACTTCTTCCTTCATACTTGGCTCCAGAGAAAGAATTCAACCATTTTAAATAGATAAGCAAGGGACCTGACTTCAGTTATGTTTTATGGCTTCGAATTCCACAGATAGTCTTCAGCATAGTCCCTGGAATAACACTGCTAAACACTTCAGTGATTCTGACAGCTTCCCAGCTATCACTTGCTATTGCTTTCACAACTGAAAATCAAAGTTGTTACCCATAAAATATGAATGATAAACACAAATTGTAGCCTCCCACATGTTCTGGGCTTTCTCAGAGAGCACAGTGCACCAGGGAGGGGTCAAATTGCTGCTTGTCCTCATTGCTGCTGTGGCATCCATCCCTGGACAGCCAGAACTGCACAGGGATGCTGTCCTGGGAGGAAATGCAAGGAGCTGATGCCTGGAGAGGCTGGGCAGAGTTAAAGAATAAAGTGGGGATTTATTGAAAGACCTCAATGGAAACACCCTGGTCAGTACAAGAGCCCAGCCAGGGCTACACCTGGAGTGGACAATGGGTCATGAATTTTCCCACTTTTATAACTTTTGGTCCATTTCCATGTTGGGGTTAATTGTCCAATTCCAGCACCAGGTTGTGCAGTCCCACCCTCCCAGTTTGCTCTCCTCAATTTGCCATTTTTGCACTTTTTGGGCTGAATCTGCCAGGGTGTCCTTGGTTCTGGGGTGGAAAAGGATGGTTCTGTGTGCCTGAGCTGTGAGAACTGCTGACACTTTATCTGGAGTTCAGACTTACACACCAGCACAGTGCAGAGGCTGGGAAATCTAACACAACACATGAAAGCTCAAACTGAAGGCATCAGAATCATGCAGAAAAAGGCAAAGGCTCCTCATCAACTCCTCATTTGCAGAGTGAGGAGTGGGGCTCAGAGCTAGCGAGAGAGGGATGCAGCATTTCCTGACACTCAGGGCAAAGCTGAGCTCTCAGGGATGGTGCTGGATCTCTCCCCACTTCACTGAGAGAGAAACCTGAAATATTGATTTCCAAATTTTAAATGGAAGAAAAACAGCCTCTTTTATTTTATTAGGCACCAAGCATAATGGATTATAAAATAATCCCTGACTTAATGCAAGACCTTTACAAGGCAGAAAATTGGAATACAAGACATGTCTGAGACCTTTCCTAAAATTGTAAAAATTTATTAGTATTTTTTTAGTTTCAAATTGAGACCATTTCTGGTTTTACTTCTGCTGGAACACAGAGTATTTCCCTTCCTTAACCACTTGATGACATACTAGTCCTGTAGGCTTCCCTAAAACACATCAGTGGCTTTCCTGAGTGGGAGAGGTGAGGGAGGTGCTGTGGCAGCAACCAAGGGGTTCAGTACTAAAATATTACAGCAACACAGACTGTTTGTTTAGAATAGAATGTTCCACACACACCAATCCCCCCAGAAAATCTCTACAGATATAGCTAAAAATGCAGCCTTGCAAATAGATTTTTTTTACCCATTTCTGCAAGTACTTACACAGGTTCACATACATATATATATACACACACATACATGTAGAAAATATAATATATTTTCTATATATATGTATACATATATATATTTATTATATATGTATATAATATATATTATATACATATACATATAATATATATTATATACATATACATATGTATATATGTATACATATATATACATTTATATTACATATACATATATATACATTTATATTACATATATATACCCATGTATTCTACATAAATGTATATATACATTTATGTAGAAAAAAGTTTATGTAGAATGTTCCACACATACCAATCCCTCCAGAAACCTCTACAGATATAGATAGAAATGCAGCCTTGCAGATAGATTTTGTTACTTATTTTTGCAAGGTTCATATATATATATATATATTTGAAAATATATATATTTAACTGAATCTTTATGTAGAAAAAGGTTTATTTAGAAAAAAAGAAAAGCATATGCTGTTACTTGTACTGCTAAGAGAACATAATTTAAATTAATTCTGCTCCAAGAGCCGTCTGTGAAGGGAAGGTGTAACTTGAGGCAGTATCCTGCAGGGTTGGTGGGTGCTCTCATTACCTTCCCAAGACAGAAAATGGTCATAATTCATTTTGCTGCTGCTGGAGCTTTGGTCTGACACACCTGAGGGCCATTCCTGGGAGCACAAAGGAGATGTCACATCCAGCCCTGGTTTGGCCACTGGAAATGGGAAAAGTCAATTGGAATTCCAAAATGTGATTAAAGAATGTCTGTCCAGGAAAATGTACTGCTGTACTCAAACCCACAGAATTGTACCTCTGTCAGTGTAAGACTCCATCTTGGGAATTTAGTTGTTTGCCCATTTTCTCTTTTTTTTTTTTGTCTTAATATTTTGGTGGCTTTGCCAAAACTGAACCACTTCCAGAGAGTCCCAAATACCTCTGAATGATGCTGTAAGCCCCGAAACCACGTGTTGCTGCAGCAATATCCCAGATGTCTCCATTCCAGCGCCCCCATGCCATGCTAAAGCCCATTTAACACCCCCCAGGCCATTGCTGTGCTCCCAGGCATTGCAGGAGATGCCTGCAGCTGCAATACCAGACTCCAGCCAGAGAAAACACTGCCATGCACAATTTGCTCCTCTGTTCCAAACCACATTTATACAACTTCACCCCCCTATTATCCAATTGATCCAAAAATTAAAACTTCCTCCACCGATTCTGTTTGCTGTTGGGGGATTTAACATTATGATGATAATACAACACCTTTAAGCATGCAAACACATTTTTGTAAAGCAAATTCTTTAAACTTTCCAAGGCTCCAGATGGCGGGACCAATTTTTCAAAATTTTTTAAAGACTGTAGGGAAGCTACTGTGCAAGTCTGCTGTACAAGACTTTGCTGCAGTTTTAACATCTTCTGTAGAAGTGTTGGAAGAGCAAAGGCTTTCCTGACAGGAGCAAAATGCATATGAAGGAAGAGCAGAAATAAAAGGGAACAGTTCAGGAAGTGCAGATTAATTTGCTGGTTGAGGCTCTTAGCACCAGACACATTGAGATGAATTTCATTCAGCTGTCATGGGCTTGCCACTGATTTCTCACCAATTTTTTCTCTCATTAATTTTATTGTCTTTTATTTAATTATTTATTGTATAAAGAATATCTGAGAGTTATTAACCTCCTATTAGAATCATTAAAGTTCAGAGACATCAAAAAATGTTTTTGATGTCTCTTTTATTTTTCAGAAAATAATGAAATTTCTTAATGAAATCCCAAAACTGATGGGTGCAAATGAAAATCTCAGATTTACTAATCTGAATTTTTTTTTTCTTTAAGCGAAAAATAAATATTGATTTTTTTTTTAAATCTTTGCCTGCACCTGAAATGACTGCAGTGAGAATGGAATCAAAAAAAAAAAAAAAAACAAAAAAACAACAAAAAATAAAGGAGGAAAAAGGAAGCAGGTGTGGGTAGTGAATAATCTAAATTAAGATGGAAAGGAATTGAACATATTAAAATTAAGATGGAAAGGAATGGAACACATTAGTGAAGTGCTTTTAGAACAAAAGAAGTCTTTTCAAAGTGGCCACTGCTCAGGGACAGGAGAGGAATTGGTGGTGAGGGAAACCCTGCAGCAGCCCCAGAGCAGCAGCCAGGAGCCACAAATGGTGAGAGACAAAATCCTGGCAGCTTTTGGCTCCCACCTTGCCCCAGACCCTTCAGAGGAGCTGCTGGCACTGCTGCCCTGCATTTGAGGAGAAATCAGGAGCTTTTGGTGCTGGAGAAGAAGCTCAGCAGGAGTCGGGAGGAGATGAGCACACATGACCTCTAATTTGGAAAGGAAAATCAGATTTAGCACTGAAATGGAGCTGCCAAAGCCTCTCCTGCAGGCCAAAGTGTCCAACTGCTTGATCAGTGTTTTGTGGGAAATGAACACAGTCTGGGACGGGCATGAGCTGGCAGCAGGGTGGTGCTGAGCATTTCGATGGGCTCGGGGATGTTAGGTTTGATAAGAGACTGCAGTTATTTATCTGGAACACAGAGACTGGCACATGCATGTTTGCACACACTCAAAGCACAAGGATGAAGGGGCATTTAGAGGAGTTTGAGGAGTGTTGAGTGATTCCTGCCAATCTGGAGCCAGGGCTGCCCCACTGGGCCTGCAAACTCAATCTATCAAATGAAGCTCTCTGCCTTCCAGTGGAGGAGGACTGACTAAAAGACAAAACCATCTATCAGAGTTTTGCACAAATAAGCTAACAAGAGATCAAGAAATGACCCAAAAAATAATCACCTGAGCTCTGTAGAGTTTTAGCGTTATTTAATCCACCTGTAATCTTACTTCAGAGTCTCTCTTCCTAACCCCAGCTTAATCCCTGGTCCTAATCCTTGACTATTCCCCCTTTAATACACACTTTAATTTAAGCCTCACAAATATCACCAACACTTCCTTCATTGGGAAGATCAGTACCAAGCTATTCCTGAACTTTTCACACCAATCCCAAAGCCATGCCCAGCAAAAAGCATCAGCATCACCAATGCAATCTATCATTCAGCACTGAGCCAATCCCTCCTGCTAGCAAGAAAGCATCTCTAATTAAATTTTCCCCAACTGGCTACTTTGTTTTATGCCAAACCCAATATAAACTGTTATTTCTGTCTAGGTACATGAATCTGGGATGCAGAGCTTATTGTTAACCAAAAGAACATAATGCTCTCTGCCTGAGGAGCTATTTTGGGTAAGTTCTGACTAGAGATATGGACAATATGTTAGAAAGATTTGGTGCATTACAGCAAATAAATAGCTGTAAAGTAAGCAGTTTTTATTCCAAGATCATTTAATCTTTAAATAAAGCAAAGTTGAATAAATATAGGCTTTTGTGTTTTTTTTTCTTCCTTCAAAGAAGGATCTCTTTATGAAGAAAACCCTGAATTGGCATTTTTGCTTCAATTGGAACTTAGTGCAGGGAAGCAAATCTTCTGTGGCTTTAATCTGAAACATTAGGGCTTGAAGTCTGAACAACTGTTTACTATTCCCCTATCTGATAAAGCTTCAGCACCCCAGGGAAACTAATTTAAAAGGAAGACCTGAGATCAAGATAAGCTTGGGCGAATCTAAAAGCAGCCATCCAAAATGAAAGTGAGAGTTTCAGTTTACTTGATAAATCTCTATCTGAACAGCAGTGTTGTAATTAATGAACAATGAGGGAGGGAGGGAGGACTACAATAACCACCTCAAATCCCTCGACTCATAACTCACCAGACATGAGGAAAACTGCTTTCAGGGTCATTGTGTGGTTTATCCTACACTGGAAAGAAAAGTGTGCCCAAAGAATTAGTTAAGGGAAAATGAGGGGGAGAAAAAGGCAGTGAAAGTTGCTAAATGGAGCTTTGATCTCTTTGACTAACTTGAACTAATTGTCAAGGTGTTTGGGGGTAAATTTTACTCTTCCTAGTCAATACATTATCACTTAGACTGTGGGGAAGTTGGAGTTATAAAGCCCCAACTCAGCAGAATATTTAAGTCTCTAATTAAATCTTTCCCTATTCAGCAAAGTGCCTGACATTATATAGACTATTGTAATGAAAAATTTGGAAAAATGACCTTTTAGGGAAATCAAATTAAATAGCAATGGGGAAATAAGCATATTTTACTATATTTAAACATGCTTCCATTTTCTTAAAGATCTTAAAAGTGTTTTAGCTTTCCCTAAAGCTTGTTGGGCAGGGTAAGGAACCTACTAAAAATGAAGTGCTGATAAAAATTTGGGAGTTTGAACACAGTAAGTCAACCACAGAAGAGTTTAAGAAACAACAAGCATAAAGCCTTTTAAAAATCTATAATTCCAATACATCTACTCCAAGAGAAGCATTCAAGAGAAGCCAAATTCTTTATATATGATCTCTGTGTCAGAAAGAGAGGCAACACTTACTCGAAAACCCTCAAAAAGAAAACAAAATTCAGAAAACAGAAAAACTCCCAAATCTTTCTGAAGCTGAAATAACTATAGAGGATAATCAGGGATAGTTTTACATTATGAACAATATCAAATGACAAGAACTAAACCATATTCATCTATGACTTAACAAAAGTCAAATGGAAAAATCACTCACACTGTAAGGAAAAACAAATTAACAGACATCTGGACAGAAATAATGTACTTTGAGAGAGTCTACCTGCCTTCTCTCACAGGAAACTGCACCTTACAAACACAAAAATTCTCCCCAAAAATTATCTTGCAGGAAAAACCTTACAAACACAAAAATTCTCCCCAAAGGTCACATCTGTGCAATTAAAGTGCTCCAGTTAATAAAAGTTTATATGGATTTCTAAAAGGCTTTCAACCAATTTCTCCATTGAGGCTTTGCTGAGAGGGAACGTCAAGGGTTAATGAGGGCTTGCACATATTTAAAGGAAAGAACAAAAAAACAAAACAACAACAAAAAACCCCAAACAAAACAACAAAAAACCCAGGCTCTGAGGTGAGTGTTTTAATTCAGGACCAAGACATTGGGGTGTTATAAATAGTGAAAACATCAGCTCAGCACCAGCCTGAACAAATCAGATGTGAATAATTTTATAACAAGATAAAGCACCACAAGCAATCCATGATTCATGGACATCTTGTTACTGCACCCCGTTCAGATCCTTTCAGTTCAAAGGATAGCCCAGACCTGAGAAGGATCCAAGGAGCCACGAGAATGATGAAAGCTGGGAAAAGCTTCTCTGAGGAATGATGGAGTGAGGGAAGCTCCTGTGTGTGCTTTGGGTGCAGCAGAGATCTGTGAGTGGCACAGGGGAGGCTCTTTGGTCACTTTGCCATCTTCTCCTCTTTGTCTACCAAACTTGTCACAACCTTCACTACCTTCCTACAACAGAGATCTCTATTGTGCTTCTTCTTTTATAATGCACAGAGATATTCTGTGGACTGGCACAAAGTGGAGAGAGAATTTCTGTGTGTTACAGGGCCTGACAGCAGACTGATGAAACACACATTATGCAGCCATTTGTGTTTTCCTTTAGTAGCTCTCCCACTGAAGAAAAGCTGGAACAGAAAGGGATTAAATAAGTGAAAATGCCCTAATTTTTTTAGAAACACCTCCACAGTGAGTGGGTAGCTCCTTCTGTGAGACTGCTATTTACCCTATTTCAGGCTCTTTCCTCAGACATGTATTGTATTAAATTAATCTTAGGGAAAATACAACATCCCAGAAGACTCATTCTGATCTAACTCTTTTTTTTTGTTTTTTTTTTTGGCAGAGAGATTTCTAACATGATTTTGAGATTTCATGTCAATGGAAGAGTTGAGGAAGGTCATAACAGGAAATTTACAGTTTATGATAGATCTGCTCCTAGATTTAATATTTAATATCTATTTGTGTCAGCTGCTGAATCAAACAAAGCAGAATTGCAACGATACCACCCCAAACTCTCTGTTCTCTTGCTTTCCAAGGACATAACCTAAACAGCCCCTGTCACTGAGCCCTCACACTCACAATGGGAAGGTTGAGCCCTGAACACTGGTCATAACAAAAAAATTAGCAAATTAGAAAAATCAACACTACTAAATTCATAATTTCAAGTCAATCAGTTTGGGAGTCTTGGTTGGGTTTTTTTCCCCTGCCAGGAGTATTGAGAAATTCTAACAAGAATTTCCTCCCCAGTAATGGGAATCATGAGCAGGCAAAACATGCAGAAAGAAACAGGGAAATGCTAAGCAGGATATTCAAATCTCACACAGCCTATTTCTGTTCATGGTTTTATTCAAATCTACAGCATGTGTAGTAAGGAAGAGATGTATTATAGGCTTATCAATAGGATTCATAAAATCACAGAATAATTCGGGCTGGAAGGGACCTCTGGATCTCCTGCAGCAGAGCTGGGCTCAGCAGAGCCCTCAGCCTGGCCTAAGACAGAGATCCCCACCCTGGGACACCTTGTCCAGGCTCTGACCACTCACATGGTAAAATGCTCTTGGGTTTATTGTCTGCTGTGGCTCAGCTTTTCCCCTCTGCATTTCCTAAAGGACTCTGGCTCTGTCTGCTCCAGATCTTCCCATCCCACCGCTGTGGGCAGCAATAAATAAATAAATTTGCCCCTTTGTTTTCTCTTCCAAATGCCAAACAAACTGATTTCTTTGACTCTCCCAAAGGCAGAATAAAGGTTTGATAGTGAAGGAACACCCAATAACCAGAATTAAATGTCATTCCTCTGGGGTGATCCCTCAGCTTACACAGACTCGGCTCCTTAGCACAGCTTTGTGATAGAAGCACTCTTGGATCCTTAACACAGCTTTGGGATAGGAGCACACTTCAGCCCAGCTTGAGAGGAGCAGAACAAAGACAAAATCAGAGAAAGAAAACTCTCCAAAGTTTGTGGTTTCAAGTGCAATTGGTGCCTGGAAGGAAGCTGCAGGCCCTGCCTCCCACCCCTTCCTGGGCATCCATATCACAGCCCTGGCAATATCAGCACTCACCTGCAGGACACAGCTCCCACAGCACCAGGATCCAGATCCAACTGTCCCTGCAGGCCCTTTTCATTCAAATCCACTCAGGAGTCTCCCAATGAGCACAGCCTGCCCATCCCTGCCCACCTGGGGGCTGCAGAACCTTCTGGAAGCTCCCAGAAGCAGCTGAAAGCAGCAGCCTTGCTCTCAGCAAAGCAATCACAGTGAAAACGCAGAACCAGAAGCAAACAAGAGACGGAATGAACAAGTTCTGATCAGATATAAATAAAAAATAACTGAGAGGGAGGGGCATGAGGTGCTGGAACAGGAGCTGAATGAGGCCCAAGCAGCCCAATCAAACCTTAACTGTGCCAGAGATGGCCAGATGGAGCCCAGGCGCTCCTTCCAACCAGCTAAACAATCCTGCTCTGATTACACCAGTGCAAGCACACAGACCCAGCAGTGCCACCTTCACTGGCATCCAGACCCTTGGTCCATCACCTGAGGGGTGGCATGGCTGTGACCAGGGACCAGCAGGGAGCCTGTGGTGGCCACAAGCCCCAGCTCTGACTCACCAGGCCAGGCACAGCCCGGTGAGGCACCAAGAAAATGCTGCAGTGGGCACAGCACGCCCTCCTGCACCTCTCTCAGGATCCAACCATTGGTGGTGCAGCCCCTGCTGAGCTGACACCGTTGCTGTGTTTAATAAAAACCACAGGGCATTTCTCTGAGGGTTTGCTGTGTGTCCCCTTGAACCCATTAAGCTCCAAGCAGTGACAGCAGCTGTAGGCAGGAGTGCCAGACATGAACTACAGCCACCTTTTCTGCCATGCTCTGAACTCTTTGCTAGTTCTGTTCCAGTTCTTTGATGGGCAATTAATTCCTCTTCACCTGTCAGACACCACTCATCATTTTCTAATACACTTCTAATCACTCCACTTTTGGGTTTATTGCCACTTTGCCACTGCAGAGTGACAGGACCCAAGGAACCTGTGGCTGCAGGGTGGATGCAGGTCCTGAATTGATTTAAGCTTGGCTGGAGAAACTTGTGCTGCAGCTAAGGCTGCTCCTGAGGCAAAATCCCAGATTTTTAGTTCTTCTGAAAGTCCCAAGGCAGCTGCTGCTCCTCTGGTCATTCAGGGAGGTGGGTGATGCTGTTTGTGCCTGGAAAACGAGCTGCACTGTCAGGTGTCAGTGGCTGCTGAGTGTGGGACATCTCCTGCTGCAGCTGTGACAGATGCTGAGCAGGATGGAGGGACATTCTTGTGGGACCTGGCATATGAGAGCTCTCAGAATTAAAAATAGCTGCCCATTTCAGACCTGGGAGATCCAGCAGGAAAGAAATGAGTGAGGACAGGATAATGTCACCCTGATGATTCCTGCCATGTTCTACAGCTGGGCCAATTAGGTTTTATGACTGACTGATAAGACAGGAAAGTGTGATATTTTCCCCCAGCATTGTCAATGCTTTTTGTTCTCTATATCATACTTAAATCAGTTTTTACAAATGATTTTTATTAGGCTTTGAATCCCTCCCAAATTACACGATCAGGATAGACCAAACTCATCCTGAAAAGGGGTTCTGTGCCAGGCAGCCCTTCCTTCATGCAGCCAGAGCTCCTTCTGTGCAGCTGCCAAATTCAGCCTGGACCAGAGATCACATCCACGCTTGCCAGACACTGATCTCAAAATCAAAGCACACCAAGAGAGCAGAGCACTGTAAAAAAATATTGTGGTTTTATTCAGAGCTCTTATTGTATGAAAAATGCACTACAAATAAAGAAATTGCTTAGTTTAATATTCACCCTGAATATTCTGACAGGAAAAAGGTGGTGTGAAGGATACTAACAGCAGGGCAAAGCATATTCACATTACTGAGGACAGGAAGAAAGGTGGTTAATCTTCAAAGTAATCATTCATTTTACTAACTAATAGTAAATACATTTTACTTTTGAGGGTAGTGAGAGATATTTGAAATAAAAGATATAGAATAAATTAAGATTTGTTTTCAATCCTGTAAAAGAAACCCTATGCATTTAGTACATGATTTAAGGTCCACTGAAGGCTGATGAAAATCTTTTAGTCAGCTTCACTGGATGTGGGTTCTGACAGCTCAGGTCCTGAAAATTCCAGCACCCAGCAAAACATATGAATAAAGATTCCACGTTTAAAAGGGATAATCTATATTTCACTCCAGGTTATTCTCAGAAAATAATCTGGATAAACAATGTTCCTAACCTTTTATCTGCAGCATTCTGCCAACCCCATCATTCACCTCCCTGCCACCTTTGAAACAAGGAAATGTTTTGTCAGACAGCTCTCAAGCAGCAGCAGAGGTTTTATCACAGCCTTGAAATGGAAAGTGATCCTGCTGCTCAAACCTGGTCCTGCTCACATAAATCTCCTGGCATTATTGAGGCTGCCCTTCCAGTGCATTCCTGCAGCTTTTAGGAGATTTGTGATGAATACATGTAGATGGAAAAACAAATGAGATTGAACAGAAAATGTGACAAATACATTCTCTGTGCCTCTGCTTTGACCTGCTCACTCTGTATTGAAAAAGAGCTTGCCTCTGTGTGTATAAATACAGATATTCTATCACTTATGGAGTACACAGCTTAAACAATTTGTAAGGGACTCTGTGAAGGCATGTAAACATGATCAGAGTTGAGTAGAAAAATATAACAACACTTAAGTGACTCTCTTACATTTCAATAAATCTGATAGAGCTCAGTGTGTACTTAATGCTCCTAGATTAATGCTCAATTCTGAAGGAAATTGGCATATTCTCCAGGCAGAAGTTGCTTTTTTCAAGGTTATTGCAGATTTTTGCAATGTTTTTGAATCACAACCAGAAAAATATCTTTATTCCAGAGATGTGGCACATAAAGTTAATGGGAATATTGGTATTTGGGGACATTTTGTTCCTCCAGGGCAGAACAAAAGGGGTTTGTAAATCCTGAAGCTCCAGATTGTGGCTTTTCTCTAAGGAAAATACTATCTGAGATGAAAATATTCTCTTGCTTTTTACTCTTTTTGTCGCAAAATACAAAACACATTTGGTTCCAACAGATGGCCAGTGAATTCCATGAAAAAAAAAAAAAAAAACCATTGATTTCAACAGGAATTGGACCAGGTTTGAGGTCTCAAACTTGCTGCTCGATTTGAGCATTAATTTGGAATCTCTGGTAATAGGATCACAGGTCGAGGAATGCCTGCCAAACCTCAGATTCCCAAATGGCATCTGCAGCTCCAAATCCTGTTCAGAAGTGTAATAATTCCACGTGGTTGATGTTGTTTAAATTAAACATAGCTGTGTGATTGATTGAGTAGCACAGAGGCTACACAGATATTAGAATATAGGAAATATCAGCACTGGTTTCAGGCTCACATGAAGGCTATTCCAAACTATTCCAGCACTGTCTTTCTGAAGCAACATTCTGTTATTTTTTAGATTTTGAGATGTTATTTGTCTGTCCTCTTGAAGATATCTTTCTCCCCTCCAACCTGTCTTCTCCCTGAGAAAACATTGTTCGTAGTGAAATACTGGGAAATCAGGAATTTACTGAATGGGCAAACTGAACTGAGAAGGGAGACTTGATTATCCCAAAGATTTGAGACTGGATCACTGAACCAGTGAGGAGTACAATCACAAACTCTAATTCTTTGTTTTCCTTCCTTGAGAAGAATATAATTGTAATTGTAATTACCAACCTGTAATTGGTCTATCTGAATCCAGGAGAATGTATTCAATAAAAAAAATCTAAAGGAAAGGACAACCTGAACATGATCAGAACTTGGGAGCCCTCTCTTTGCAAGGACAACATTTTGCAGATGCATTGAGAAATGTGGCACAGCTACTTTTAGGGATTTTTTTGGTATTTTTTTTTCCCCAAAGAAAGCTGCTGGGGAATACAAATATCTGTGAGGGATATGGCACAAACAGCACACTGTGGAAAACAGGGGTGCTGTAGTGAAAAATTCCCGAAGCAGCGCCAGAAACCTCATCGCCATGAACGGACTGTAACAGGGAGGAAGGAAATTCTGGCTGCAGGAGCTGTTTTTAATTAATTGCCGGGGATCTCGTTGCTGCCTTGCCCTTGGTGCTGTCCCTCAGTGGCTGGAAGTGCTGCCAGCCCAGCAGTGCTGCCTCTCTCCCAACAAGTGGTGGCACTTCCCCTGCTCTCTGCACAGCTGTTCAGGAGTGCCAGCCTGCAGCTCCGGCGAGGGAGGCACAACTGTGCTGCTCAGGAGCACAGCCCTACCTGCTTCCCCTGGAACAGGCAACACCTGCCCCAGCAGCTGCCCACAGCAACAGGAACATTCCTGTAGCAGGCTGCTTACGGGTAACAGAGTGCCAAAACCTACCCTGCTCTTTTTGCCTCTGCAAAGAAATAATAAATATCTATATTTAAAAAAATATATTCAAAAATAATATAGTTAATATATGCTGGGACAGGAATTTATTTATTTTTAAATAAAATTTAAATGTCTTTATTTTTAAATAAAAATATTTTAAAATAAAATTTTAAAAATAAACTTTAAAAAATATATTAAAAAATATAGGTAAAATATATAGAAATATCTAGATTTAAAAATATAGATATTTATTATTATTAAAATATTATACTTTAACATAATATTTGAAGTGATTTAAAAAAGAATAAAAATCCCATTTCCCGTTATGAAAACGGGGAAGTTAATATGACTGGAAATTCTTTTTGTTATGTTGCGAATATTCTACTCACAATATTCAATTTGAGTACAAGTTGCACTATTTGAGCGTCTTTGAATAATTCAGGTGCATTCATTTACTCTTGATTAGTGGATCAGCTTCTTCAAAAGGTAAGTATTTATTTTATTTTATGACATGTAGCATTAATAATGTATTACCTTTCTCACAAGCTGCTTTTAAAGGAAGCAATGAAAATTTGCAAGGAGACAAGAGTTCTGAGCAGATATTAAAGAACCATGGAGTCACTTAAGCTGTCATTTTGGAAATTGTTCCAGCTGCTGTTTCCCAGGGAGGAAAAACGCAATCTGGATAATGCAGAGGAGTGAATAACCTGGGCTGAGCAGATGAGGCAATGACAGAATTACAGCACTGCTTGCTGCACCAAATGACAGTGAGGCACTCAAATTCCCTGCCTTGCCAGGGATGACAGTCTCTTTGGAGAAAACCTTCAGCGATTCTTCTGCAGCAGCACAAGGATTATCAAATACTCTTGGGAAACTGCAGTGGGAAAAGGCCAAATGAAATTACTGGGACAAGCAGCGATGTTAGTTATGGCAAATGAAAAATAAATCACATCTGCAAAGTCTGAGGTCCTGAAATCTTGCATTCAAAGGGGAGGAAAGCTCTGGCAGGGACAGCTGGGCAGTGTAACTTGACTATAAAAGTTATCATGTTAATATAAATTTTAATGCTAATTTCATTACGTTATAGAATTCAACTCCTAAGACTTCATGGTAGCTTAGAAACCAGAATCTGCTTTGTTGACAGTTTCCCTATTGCCTTCATTTCCTTGAGCACTCAGCTTAACTGGCTTCTCTTAATTTCAGTTGTTGATAATTATATTAAAATTAGAAAGGCTCAATTACCTTTTCTATCCTAATTTCTAGCATCACATTAAAATTACTCTAGAATTCAAGCTCCCTTAAATAGAAATTGAGAGCTACATCTGTTTCCATTTTTGCTAAAATCATTTCATTTGTTGCTGAAATTGTGGTAGTTGCATGGAAAGGCCAGGAAGGAACAAACTGCCACAGTATTCAAAGATATTACCAAGAATTTATGATATTCTCCATCTTTTTTACCTCTGCTGCTTAAGGACAGAAGTGTGGAATGTAACACTGGTTTGTACAAAACACCTTTGTCAGTGTTATTTCAATACATGTAATTTCCCATAGTAACAATACTATTACAAATTAACACATTTCAGGACTATAATGCAATTTTACTGCATAATTTTCTGCAATAAACACACAGCTTCCTTTTTTTAAAATTTAAATAAACAAGGTTACAGTAACCTTGATTAATTCAGCTCTTTTATTAAACAATATAGTTAAAATTTACTTATGAAAAACTTCTTAGAGTTATGCTGAACAACCAAAGCCTCTCTAGAGGGTCAGCATTCAATTGATCACTTAATTTTAAACCCTTTATGGTAACTGAAAGTTATGGAATGAATAGTCCCAAATTCAGCCTGTTTAAATTAGTGTTCATAAACTGAGCAAAAATTCCTGTGCAGAATAATCTGTGAGCCTTTAGTTATTACAGCTGCCACAGACTCCACTTAAGAAAATGCCAAATCAAGTTATAAAATCTGCGTGAAATACAATATGAATATGGAACTTTATCAAGTACAGCACTTCCAGGTAAGAAGTGTAATGTAGCTGTATAAAAGAATAATTTTCCTACTCTGGATATGAACTTTCTGCACTAAAATCACAAGAAGTTCCTTGAATTTATATCTGTTTTTATGATATTTTCATGTCACACCTGGTCTGTGAAGGTAACTATGGCTGAGCAAATAAAGGATTGGGGAAAATTCCTTTAGAAGGTGAATAACTCACTGTAAGAAAATTTTGGGGTAGTTAAAAAGGTTTATGATACAAGGAGTAAAGTTGAGGGAAAATGATTTAGAGATATAAAAAAATAAAGAGTGCAGGTTTACTGTGCATATTTATGTCCAGCTGAGCTGAGAACCAGGTAAAGGCAACTCTGACATTATTTCCTTCATATCACACCCACACTTTTACTGCCTGTACATATTTCTCATCTTAAACTTGTATCTCAGGTCTTTTATCCTTGAAGAATTGGCTACTAAAGATGTTTTTCAGACTAAAATCCTCACTGCATCTGGCACAAACTCCCCACCACTGGTATTACTACAGCTGGAGTTACTTTAATTAAGTTTTTGCCAACTGCAGCCAAATATGACCTTATCTAATAGGTGTTCCTGGCAATCATGAGCTGAGATCCTTTCTGGGAAGCAGAAATTTGCCAAATCTGGCAGCAAATCCACATGCTGCAGGATGTGAGACACACACATTGGACAGGGCAGCTGCTCTGGAGCCGCAGGCTTTGGCAGCTCCTTCCTGGCCAGGTGGAGAACATGCAGCGTTGATACACTAAAAGAAGAGAAGAAAAGGTTCTCATCAGGAGGCTGCCTAAGAGTAGAATAGCAAAGAATGATGACAAAGGTTTGTGTCTGGGGCAGAGAGTCCGAGCCAGCTGACTGTGATTGGCCATTAATTAGAAACAAGCACATGAGACCAATCCCAGATGCACCTGTTGCATCCCACAGCAGCAGATAACCATTGTTTGCATTTTGTTCCTGAGGCCTCCCAGCTTCTCAGGAGGGAAAATCCCAAGGAAAGGATTTTCCATAAAAGATGTCTGTGGCAGACTCATTAGTTTTACCATCTAAAAGGCAGACATCTTATTTTCCAGCTTCTCTCCTCTTATTTTCCAGCTCCTCTCTTTTCTCAGGTGGACATGAGGAGGTTCTGAAATTCCCCAAATAAACAAATTACCCCTCCATGTTCCTTTTCCCCTTACCTTAGAGATTCTTTAGACAATGAACTTGGACAAAAAAGCTCCCTAAAATTACAGATGATGTAGCAATCTTTGGCTATTGTGTCTAATTAAAAGTACAAAAATTTTTCCTCCCAATATGTAATAGGCAAATGTGTATTTGTTTCTTTTTTTTGTTTGTATTCAGCCTGGTGGGTAGATTTCCTTTCATTGTAATTAGATTCAGGTACTCACATCAGCTGTTCTACATAGAGTAAACATTAAGATTCCTGAATTTTCATTACATCTCTTCTATTCAATGAATCATTTATATGCAAATTTACTCAAATTTTACAGCATAAATCTTCAATATTAGTGTTTTCTAGTCCTTTCTTTGAATTTTAGTGGCATATTTTGAGGGAATTTCAGACAAGCACTGCCAAAACAGTAATAGGCTTCAATAACTGCCTTTTGTAGACTGAAGTGACAGCTTTGAGGTTGGAAAATTTTATCTTTTCTTTAATATTCAGTAGTTTTACACTGACAAGAAACACATTTTTGAGTCAATAGGCTGAAATCTGATAAGAAGCATTTAAAAACCCAAGTAGATTGATTGTGTGCAATCATTGCAGGAGAGTGACTCCAGCTAACAAAAAGGCTCAATCTTCCCCTGCCTCACGGTGACAATTCTGCTTTATGGGGAAGGAGCTGTGCAGCACATTATCTGCAGCACATAAGCTGCAAATGTGACCCTTTAGATTCTTTTTTCTCCTGCCTTTAAAGCGCTTGTTTAGAATTTCACAGACTTGTTTTCTTTGCTTATTTCCCCGGCATCATTTTTACGAGTCAGCTCAGGCAGTTTTTACTTTTCAGATGTCAAGGCCCTGCATTGCATTTCCTACATTACCAGGCAGGCACGGTGCTAAATGTCTCTGCTGCAATTAAAACAAACAAACAAACATCAGCTTGGACGTGCCAAGGCAGGAAGCTCTGACTCTGTGCACGCCTCCATAGGATGGAGAATATTTTTAGATTATGTGTAGTAACTAGCATGGTACCCAGTGCTGACATTTGTCTCTCATTCAGAGATCAACTCTGAAAACAATGATAATTACATTTGGAGTGCTTACACTTATATGTATCTTTCTTTTTTTTTTCATCAAATTTCAGTTTTTAAACCATTCTGGTCTCTCCACTTCCAATCACTTCAAAGCATTTGCTTTTGCACAGCAACAGCAAGAGTGCCTTTATATTTTCTAGAAATGAGCCTGTAAGATTTCCTGAGCCTTTTTAAAAAGGCCTCAAAGTATTCCAAGTAGGTCTCCTTTGTCATTACAGGTCTTGATTATATTGATTTTAACAGATATTTCTATGCACACCAAAAATTTTACATATCTATAAAATGTTAATGAATAAAATTAGCATTTCACTGTAGACAGCCCAGTGCATCTCAGTGTACCTGTTAGCTGGAAAAAATGTTCATTTTCTTGCTTTCCTGTGTCTTTTTTCCCCAAAAATATTCAAAGTATTCACCTTTCTTCCCATCTACTCACCTCTCTTATGATCACTTCATTTTTCAGACTGATTTTAACTTCCCTCTGTACACAGGAGCTTGATCTACACAGCAGAGAAGAAAAACTTCACATCCTTTCTAGAACAGAAATGTGGAAAGTTTAGACAAGATTTTGGGCACAGCCTTTTATCATCTCTGGTAACAACAGCTCAAGCTAAGCACAGGTTAAAAGCAATTTCTCTTAGTTTAATCTCATTATGTTAATCAACTCTTTTACTACATGCATAACAGCTGTAGTGGCAATGAATAACTTCATTTCAGTGCCTTATAAAATGTTCTTTTTTAGTTTGCACATCCTCCTCATCTGCTCTAGAACAACCACAGCTGGTGGCTTACAGCCATGGGTTAAAATCCAGCACAGAGCTCCCAGGCACCTCATTCATCTGTCTCTTGGATGGATGTGCTCAGTAACTTCCCTTTTATAAACACAGACTTAATCCCAGTGGAGAAAAGGAGTGAGAAATATTATATACTAGAAAATTTTAAAGTTTAGAATATAGTAATATATATAAAGCTAAGATAGAAATTTTAAAACAGTAGTTAGTCCTTCTTCACCTTCTTCTTCATAGGTTTGAGTAATATTGTATCATTAGACAAAAAAGTCCACATTACGAGACATGAGTAATTAGTTATTAAGTTAAAAGTAAAAATAATTTAGGTTTCATTTTTTAATTACATAGTTTTTCCTTAAAAGACCTTATAAAAATAGATAGGGAGCCATTTTGTAGCTTATTGGTAGAATACTGTAAACTCACAGAAAGAGAGAAAAAGGTGGAGAAAAGAGGAGAAAAAGAGAAGCACCAATTCCATAATGAAAAGCAGAATGCTTGGAGCTACAGATTTTAATTTCTGCTCTGAATCAAATATGAAGACCAAGCTGTAAAATCCTAAACACATCTACTGTTAGAGCTTTAGCTTTAATCATTAAATTAGCACCAACAAAAGACATCTAAATCATGAAAATAATAAAAATAAAAGTGGAAATGCATTATTAGTGTCACTGCAGATATCAGACATGCCCTGTTTTCATACTGGAATAGGAATGCAAGGACCAGGACATGAAGGATACATCTTGGAGAAAGGCTTTTTTGGAAGCAGAGTCCACAAATACCTTCTTAAAATATGAGCACTCAAGGGAGGAGAGCTGTTTTCTGGCTCCTTTCCTCTTCTGATTTGTATGTGGCACTTCTGAGGAGGAGCAGAGTCAGGCTCAGCCCTAGGGCCACACCTGGAAAAAACTGGGGAAAAGACAAAAATGCTAAAATTTCATAAGGGCAGCACATCTCCAAAACTGCCCGCTGCTGGGAAACAAATGTTCTATCTTAAACAAATGTTCCACTTTAAACAAATCCATGTGCGTGCTCCAGCAAGACCTTACCTCAGCGCAAATTACCTACCAGGAGGTGAAGCCCTTCCTACAGGCAAGAGATGTTTTTTGAGCACTTTGGTGAAAATATTGCATTTTGTAGGGCTGGCCAGCAAATCCCTGGGATTCAGGAGTTTCCACCTTGCCAGAGCAGGGAGGACAGCAGGAAGATGAGAGCACAATTCTGCAATTCCCCTGCAGCTCTGCAGTGACACCAGTGACAAAATTCTGCACTTCTTCAGGTGCTACACATTTCTGCCTTGCTCTGTTCTTGTTTGATCAGCTTTCTGAAATTCCACACTTTCCTTGCCCCAAAATATCGCCAACTTCATCCAAACCAGGGAAACCCTTCATCTCCAAACATTTTAATCCATTCTCTTAATTTGGAGGTTGAATATATTATCTAGCCTAGCAACTGATGTGTCAGCAGTTATTGGCTCTAAGGGAATCTACTCGTGCACAGTTCTGATGCCAAAATAAATAATATTTTCCTGCTTGAAAGGGTCCTGCAGACATAAAAGCCACAACTGCATCAAAGAATAAGATATTACTGCCTTAGTGTCAGGTCAGCAAGAGCTGCTCTTTAAATATGGACTAAAATAAGATAGAAAAATGCATAAAGTGTTATTTCATTAGTTCCTCGTTTGATGGTTATTTCTTTATATCACATTCATGGTGAGAGGATAATCCCTTTAGCTCAACAACAACTCATTAACCATGTTGTCTCAATTAGAAATAGCTTCTTTTCTAACAAAGCAAAGACCATAAACACTCCTGCCTCCAGCTCATAACGATTTTCTATAAGTAAATGTATCAGAGGCATAGTGAAAAGGGGGAGCTTGGTACAAAGCGAAATGGCACAGAAATGGAAGATATTCCTGAGCATATAAAGCTCAATTGCTCTACACATTGTGTGAATATTTTTATTGCTTACCAGAAGCCTTCTACTCAGGTGCTGAAGCAACTGCAAGCAGAGTTAAATCTTCTTGACTTTCTGACAGTTTGGGGATTCCTGGTAAAGGAACTTTGGAAAGTTCCCACTTGAAAATGGGAGAAAAGCATATCTGGGGGAATACTTTTAAAGAACTCATGTTTCAGAAACCCAAAGAAAACAGTGCAAAGGAGAAAACTGCTTTTGTGGATCTAGTTTATTAATAAGCATTGTAATTAACAAGACAACATGCTGTACAGAAACCTGAAATAGAACTACTGCAAATTGACTGGACTTCAAATGCTGCTGGACTGTAGTATATGGTGTCCAGCTGCATCATTTGTAGAGTGTGGTTAGGGCTGTTTCAATACACAGACATACACTGCTCACTCTCAGATCCTGTAGTATGCCACAGAGCAGGGAGATTTCCCAGAAATACAAACTCAAATATTTACAAGAAATCGTCAATCTCTTTCTTCACTAGGGATAACATAAGTTATACACAATTTTCCTATGTATACCAAATAAAATCTTTGCCTTCAACTTTACTTTGTGTCTGCACAAACCAATTCCTTCCCTTTTATTTACCCAGCTAAATCAGGGTAGTAAACTGCAGTGTGATCAATTAATTGCTTCTCATTGATTAAGGGTCGGTATTCAGCCTGCAGAAGGAAAACATGGGAAATCAAATAAAGCCAAGCTTAAATTTTCCAACTTTAAAACCTCAGCTTGACTCCAACAACCTTGAGCTAACCAAGCATTACCAGTGGAAATGTTGAGGCTCTGCCTTGGGCTGGGCCGTGCTGGGAGCAGGGGAATGGTGGTGGCTTTGTGTCCCCACGGATTGCAGCTTGCTCAGGGCACCACAGAGCCAAAATCCCTTTCCTGATGGAAATCCCATCAGATCCAGGCCCAGGGATGCCAAGGCTGGGCTCAGCACCACGGGGCTGATGCCGTGTGGAGCTGCCACCCATGAACCCCCAGGCCCCATTAGCACGGGCTCATTACCATGCTAATTAGCTAAATGACCTGCATCCATCCAGCTCCTACCCCAGAGCAGGTGCTCTGCAGGCTCCGCCTGGCCAGGCACACTGCTCGATTATTTAGAATTAAGTGACACTTGAGAATGCAGCACAGCTCAGGAAAACAAAGAAACAGCATCTCTCACTTCAAACTGTTTGACTCGGGTCTTTCTTTTAACATTTTTTCTGTTGTTTGTTTGTTTTTTATTTTAGCACAGACTGCTTTACAAAATGGAAATAATCCTTTTTGCAATACTCAGGAGTGCAGCAAGCGTGAGTTTGGAGGGGGAATAATCTAGGCTCGACTGTGTGACACATCACTTTGAAGGCAAAGGTTTTCCTTTATTGTTACACAGTATGGAACAAATCTAATCATGTAACTAGCATTGTACTGTATATTGTATATAGAATTGTTTTCTCCACAAATTCACACAAGTAAGATAAAATAAGTTAAATGACTAAAAAAAGGAAAAAAAAATACACAAAAATATACAGTCTATGTACTAGATAAATTATTTATATATATGGCAAGATGTGTAATGAGTCTCTAGTAACATTGTTCCTCTGGATACTGACATGCTACTCAGAAAAGTTTATTTTTATATATTAGAGATATAAAAATGAGGGAACAGTTTATCTCCTGATAGAATGTGTATTTACAATTAATTGTTCTGTAACTTGTTGACTGAATTTTAAAATATCAAACACATTTCCATGGACATAATGTTTAATATTTATAATCAGACTCACTGTCATTAAGCTTTTTATTTTTTTCTTGTTGTTTGGTTTGGGTGTTTCATTGGGTTTTTGTTTGGTCGTTTTCAGAGGAAGGGGCAAGATTAAGTGCTCCTCTATCTTAGGGAAAAAAGCAAAATTACCCCAAATATTAAAATTAAGTTTGTTGGGGTTTTTTCCCTATCAATGACAAAAACCCACTAATTCTGAGTCCTTCACCTTTTCTTATAAAAATCCTAAAATTTTAGAAATAAATTCCTTGCCAAGAAATTTCAGTTACAATTTTCATCCCCAAAAGAACAGTTGCAGGTGAAAAAACAAGAAAAAAAAAGAGTTTTCCAATGGAGCTGCCAATTCTGTAAATATTTGGTATAGCAGCATCTGTACTAAAAGCTAAAAACCTCTGCTTGCAATAGCAGGAATTACTACCAGCATTATTCTAAATTTGCACAATTAGTGTGTTTGGTAAATCTGTGTAAACTCCAGATAAGCTCATTTTTTGCATATCCCTGAAAATAACTGCTGAATTCTCTCCTCCTGATGTCTCCAAAGCAAACAAAGGGCTTTGTATACATTAGGTATGAATTAATTTGTCAATTTTTTAATTGTCTCAGAATTGGAAATGAGATGTGTCAGTACCCAAAGGATTGTGATTTTTTTTCCAGGATTTACATGCAACTGGAAGCCAGTGTGCCACATCATTTCTAAACATTATTGAAAACTATTAAAAAAAGAATAAAAGGAAAGCAAAGTACACCATTAGATAATCTGATGTCCACTAATTAAATCCTATCAGTAGGTTAAAAGTGAAGTTTTTCTTTTTTTATATTTTGCACATAAAATCTAAATGTGGTTTGAATAGATTTACAGTGGGGACAGCGATATATAAAGCTACTTATACCTGCTGGGCACATAAGAGAAGCTCTTTTAGCATTCATTGGAAACCCTCAACAACTTGAACTTCTGTAAATTTTACAAGCAGCTAATATTACAGCATTTTTACACACAGTTTTGTTTATAAATTACAGTTTTAAGTTACATTATGAAGCCTACATAGAGTTCTACCCATAGGAAATATTCACACACTGTTTTTCCCCTCCATACAGCTTCGATTGTCTCACTTAATGTAGCAATAAAACAAAAAAGTTATGCATTTTCTTAAAGGAAAAATTTCTTGGTATGTACATACTGCAAATGATGAAATGGCTAAAGACCAACAAAGTACTAGAAGGAAATACTAGAGAAAATATGTGTTTTTTTAATCTAAGAAAGGAAACTCCTTTTCATCCGCTGTGGAATTCACCAAGAGAATATATTCTCCAGTACACAGAAAAAAAATCCTTCCTCTTTAAAGAGAATCACCTTGAGAATTTTTCAAATAATATGATTAGGCTTTGCTTATATTAATCCAACTTCCATTACCTAGTTCCTTCTTTCTTTGCTGAGCACTATCAGTCATTCTCTAACAACTAATCCACAATGACAAGTACTTCTCAATCTAACAGGTTTGTGATGAAGTAACTAATATGATAGTTAAACTTTCACTGGATACTTACAATAGGTGAACAGAGCTGTAAAAAAAGCCATACATATAACTATTAAATATTCTTTAAAACACCTGTAGCTTGCTGCCACGACATCACATCAGCCAAAAAAACTACCCCACTTCCTACTGTTTTCAGCAGTGCCCATGTAATTTTCAACTAACAGGAACAGTAGCCAAGCAAGCTCTGCAAGACAAATAAAAGGCCAAAAAAAAGAGAGGAATAGACTTATGGCTTAAAAAACATAATAAGTATAATATTGTTCCTTGAATTATTATAGAAAGGAAAATCTTGGAAATTAAAAAAAGTTGTTTGTTATTTGTTTCCATTTTTGATCTTGGATATCCTTTCATTTTCAGGTTATTTATTTCACACAGAAAAGCCTAGTTGAGAGCTTTCTATTTCATCTATTGCATTCTTTCAGAGAATAAATACCTGTACATTGAGCCAATGAAAATTAAAATAAAAATCAGTTGTCACGTACATTCTCCTTCTTAATTATATAAAAGATAAATTTTGGTGGGAAGATATACCATCCTTCTGAAGAATTAGATTTTAGGATCTTATTAATTCTATTATGTCAAGCAATCAAATGAGAAATTGTTCACTTGATCTGTAAAGCTAAGCAAATGGAAGATGAAATCTATGAATATGTTATAAATTATAACAACAAAGAAAAATTCGAGTAAGCTATTTTTAGACTGCAATATTCCCCAAACCATACTAAGGAACTGCCTTCAAAGGGAGAAAGAACTGCTGGCAGATATGTGCACTACATGGCCCATGTAGGAAAATGAACAGGATTTTGTTCTTCTAATTGTTTCTGGGTTGTGGGTTCTCTTCCCCATTTTCTGGATTTCACCAAGAACTACAGTAAACACCTTTCAACCAGGTCCTAAGGATTTAGATTTTCTCTTTCAGCTTTAGGATTCTATATACACAAATATTCACAAGCCTAACGAGTTTGTACGCGCCCGAGGAGCGGCGCTAGGCCGTGACCATCCACAGTCACACTTAAAGCCTGAAATTGGGGATTCGCCACATCTGCACTCACAGCTGGTGCTCGTGTATAAACGTGGTGCCGCTGCCAGCCCCCGGCGCCGGGTGGGACGCGGCGAAGTTTGCCAGGGGGATGACCTTGACGGCGTCCTCGGCGGCGCAATGTCTTTCGCAGGTGTTGTAGAACTGGGGCCTGGGCCCTGCCTGGCCTTTGTCACTGTCGTCCTTTGGCAGGGGCCTCCCGAGAGTGTGGCGTCCCTCGGGCCTGGCGCCCCGGCCCCAGCCTTGCTGGAAGCCAAACGAGGGCAGGGAGGGGTTGGGCTGCTGGAACTGCGTCAGCGCCGGCGGCATCCAGCAGTTGTCGGAGTGGCCGAGGATGAGGCACTCCTGCGTGCAGTTCTCAGAGGCTTCGGCCAGAGCTTTCTGCAGGTTCACTTCGATGGCTGGGAGGGAGGAAAAACACAAGACGCTGTCAGGGGTGTGAGGGCAGACACACGGAGGGAATCAAGGTCAGCAAAGCAATCCCCGTCCTACAATGTTGGCCATGGTTTGGGAGGAAGAGGCCTCCTCAATAAAGAGTGCCTGTCCTACAGTGATGGCCTCCTTTGGGAGGAGGACTCCTCAACAAAGCAATCCCCATCCTACAACAATGGGGATTCCATCCTATACTCCCATTTCATGGGGAAAAGGCCTCCTCAACAAAGCAATTCCTGTTTTACAATGATGGCCACAGTTGGGGAGGAAAAGGCCTCCTCAATAAAGCAATCCCCACCCTACAACAATGGGGATTCCATCCCATCCTCCATTTTGGGAGGAAAAGGCCTCCTCAAGAAAGGACATTCCTGTCCTACGATGATGGCTACAGTTAGGGAGGAAAAGGCCTCCTCAACAAAGCAATCCCTATCCTACAATGATGGCCATATTTTGGGAGGAAAAGGCCTCCAGGTGAAGAGCTTCAGTGAATGTTCAGATGTTGGGGCCCACACTGTTGTCACAGTTCACACCATTATTAAATCTTTATAATATGACCTTGTACACTCAA
This sequence comes from Melospiza georgiana, assembly GCF_028018845.1. Classification (NCBI taxonomy): domain Eukaryota; kingdom Metazoa; phylum Chordata; class Aves; order Passeriformes; family Passerellidae; genus Melospiza; species Melospiza georgiana. The sequence goes on from NC_080441.1 coordinate 2,353,851, forward strand.
TTTTCTAGATCATACACCTGCTCAGGTTGGAAAACACTTCTCAGACCAGTGAGTCAAACCATTAATCCAGTGCCACCCCATTCACCACTAAAAAATCCCCAAGTGCCACATCCACCTGCTTTTTGACCACTCCCAGGATGGTGAATCCACCACCTCCCTGAGAAGCCTCTTCCAATGCTTTCTGATCCATTCAGTGAAGAAATTTTTTCCTGATGTCCAAATTAAACCTCCTCTGGCACAATTTGACCACATCCTCTGGACCAGCCACTTACCTAAAATAATATTTTCACTCCTTGCAATTGTCATTTCTGTAATAAAGCTAAAAACTTTATGAAAATTTAATGCCATTACTTTAAATATTTGCATAGAAGTACTTGAAAGAAAATAACTTTTTGTAAATATTCTCTTAAAACTGGATTTTTTTTATTGTTATTCTTTGCTGAAGGCAAAAAAACCCCTAAACTGGGCACTGGCCAAGATGATCCATTGGCCTCAAAGAAGCACTCAAGAGTTATAAGAATGAAAGAGTGTAACAGCTATTTTAAAGAGAATTGATTTCTCCATGCATTCAATACTGGACACCTTGAAAAATCAAAGAGTACCAGCAAAAGAAGATGTAACCTCTATATTTGGCGAGTAATCAAAGCAGATTTCTTCAGTAGATGCAAGGTTTGTGCCCTTGAAAAGGGATTATAGAAATTTTAATTTGTTCAAAGGCAAAGTAAACTACTAAATCTGAAAGATGTTCATATGTAATACATAAATATTCTTGATCTATTTCATTTAAATTGTGGCTTTAGCATGGTAGGTAAATTAAAAATTAAAGGAATTAAATTTCTGCACATGATTTCTCAAAATAGTTTTAATATTGCAAGCGTTAATTTTATATTCTCTTCCTGTGTTAAATACACCAGAAGTACAGAAGAATATCTGATTGGGTATTTCCTTGTGTTTTCTTTATAAAACTCCCCAGTGAATGATAAATACATATTTTTAATATCTGTCTTAATGAAAATAGCATTTAAAATCAGATTCTGGCTCATAAGCACTGGGGAAGGAATGCCACAAAAATTACTTATAGAAGTGAGAGTGCTGAGTAGGAGCCTCCCACCCTCTGAGCTTTATGTTTAAACAGATGCTGCATTTCTGTTTTAACAAATATTTTGCATGTTGGAGTCTGTGTAAAGCTGCAGAGCACAAACACTTATTTCCATGTTACATCTCAATATAAAGGAATTAAGCTTTTTTTCCTTCAGGCATTGAAATATATAATGCTGCTGTCCAAACCAGGATACATTTTTTAAAAAATCTACAATTTCTAAGAAGACAGCTGGTTGCTTGTTATAGCATGAATGCTCTATTCTTGATTATTTCTCCTTCAGGATGCTGTATGTGTCAGCTAGAGGAGTGATTGTTTATAAATGTTATTTTGGTGTATTGCTGGCATTTCAACATGTCGTCAGTCATTTTTCCTAAGTATTTTTCAGTTTAATCCTGACAAAGCTTTGGCACCTTGCTGCTGCAATACTAATCCACTTTTGATGGGCAGTAGGAGACTTAAATATGGAAATAATTCAGTGGAGTCTATAGTTACTGCAAAAAAGAAAAGTTTCTAGTGGTAGATTAGTATAATCTTTCTGTGTCCTACTATCTGCTATTAGAGACATAAATTTAAGTATATACAAGTCCTTTAAGCTCTTTAATTATCCAGGTTTGCTTCTATTCTGATGAAGGCAATCCACTGAAATCAGGTACAACCTTGACAAAGTGTGGAGTTATCCCCACTTTGTAGAGGAACTGAACTTTTTCTGCATTAATTAAAAAACCCTTAAAATGCTATAAATTCAGTTAAAATGTGAAACATGCAATTATTTATTTGGAAATTATACTTATTTGTTTTAAGCTCTTCACAGCAAGTGGTTACAACACTTCTACTGTCCCATTTTTCTCAAACTACAGGAAGAGAGTACACAAAGCTGAAACAGCAAAAGGAATCATTTGACAATAAAAGTCTAACATTTAACACTGGCCAAGGCAACTGTGGAAGAAAAAAGGTCACAAACGAAACAGCCTCCACACCATTTCAAAGACCAGTACAGTAATTTTGTGCCACATGTTTTCAGACTACCTGGAGACTTGGAACACTTTGCCATGTTAAGAATAAGAGCATTCTTAAAGTTAGTCTTGCTTATTCTGTTAAGAAAGAGATATTTTAATCTAAGTTTTAGTTTATTAAAAAATAAAAAAAAAATTAAAAAAAAAAAACACAAGAAAGAAAATCCCAAAGCTTTATAATAATCCTGGACACAATCCTAAAATATTAATTAAAATTATTTTGTTTTAATATGGGGTTTTTCTAATACAAAAGTCATTTGCATGCAGGATTGTTTAGAAGAAACATCTTTTGTAGAAGTCATAATCTTTCATTTAATCTTGTTTCAATATTGTTGTCAGAGTATACTTTCATCAGTGCTTATGGTTAATATCATGTAAAATATACAGTTCTCCTTAACTTTGAAAAAATAAAACCTTTTCTAAGTCAAACAAACAAACAACTTCCCACACCCACAAAGCAGTGACTCTTGGAAAATAACTCAAACTAGAGCAAACTGTAGGAAAATGAATATTCATGGAGCATGATCTAACTTTTGCCTGCTCTTCCAGGCCATGAAATAGCTCTCCTTTTTGTCAAACCCATTCTCTGTTTTCCTTCCATATCATTCCACACCTGTGGGAGATGTGAAACTCACTGTTCAAGTGCTCATTTATCAGGAGCTCTGCAAATTGACCACGGCACCTTCTGGCTGCTGCTCTTTAAGGTTCCTTCTGTTTTGTTTCTTTGCAAGTGACAATCAAATATTCTCAAAGTTTCCCCCTCATTCCAAAGCAGTAGCGCAGGTGATTATTCTGCACAGTCTGATAAGTAATCAGGAGAAGGAAACACCTCTGACACCTGCCTCTACCCATCAAGGAAGAGAAAGTTCCAGCTGTCTCTGAATATTTTCAGAAGAAATGATGGTTCTTGCAAGTGAAATTCAGTGTCTGGTACCATCTTCTCACACAAGACATGACAGGTTTATAAATGGAAATAGGAGTTTGCGTATTCCCCACATATTATGAATAAAGAGTATATTCCATTGAACTCTTAGCAGTCTGACTAATTTCTTACTTCACTCAGTTATAAACCCTCAATTTTTGATATTCTTTCCATACTACATGGAGATTCTTCAAACATGACATGCAAATAATACAAAAGAGAATTTTTGATTCATATAATAGATCACACTCATGCACATGTGAGTTTACCACTTTGATTTGAACTCCACGTTGTTTTAGGAATGCTTTTTTTTAATTGTCTGCAGATCTAAGAACATTTTTAAAGAAAATGTCTGTCAGCTCTTAAGAAATGTTTAGATCAGAACTGTCAAATATAACTAAAAGCACAACAGTTAAAAGACGTTCTTCATTGTTCCACAGTCTCATCATTTATAGTTCAAAACAATTTTCAAGAATATTTACCTTCACTCATGAAAATGTGGAATTTCAGCCTTGCCAGATAGCTATCCTTCAACAAAAATAGATACAAAAAATACTTAAAAAAGGTATGTTTGCTTGTTTTGATCAGAGACTTCCTGTAGTTACAAGGTCTGAGTGGGACTTTAGAGGTACTAAATAAAAATATTAATTCTCCTCTTTGCTTTTTGGAGATCTCGACAGAGCTACTCTCCTTCTCAGTCTCCAAAATGTGGGACAATTCTTTGGCATTTCCAGCTTAATGTCATCTTCCAGTTTTAAGACTGTTTCTCATGGAAAATTCACAAAGCAAGACAGGCTGTTGGTACGAGTCTGTTACCCGCAGCCTCAGAATGTTGAAAAGTTACAATTATGGAATCATTTTGGTTGGAAAATACCTGTAAAATCATTGAAGCACATACTTGGTGTACAGACAACACGCTTTCTTTTCTACCCTTTCCCTCCAGCCTCAGAAGAGACCTGTACTACTAAAAGAACGTCAAGAGAGCTTTCTTCTCTCTGCCATCAAAGTCCTCACTTGGCCACAGAATCACAGGCTGGAAAGGACTTTTGGTCTAACCCTCTGCTCACATCTGGATATGTTGGTTGAAAAAGAAGAGAGCAGCTTTTCCAAAAGGCAAACTTTCAGAATTGTACATATCCCTTAAAAGAAAACATCCAAATGTGCTGAAAGGAAGATGTGCTTCCCTAAGGAAGGACAATCCAGAGCATGAGCTCCTGGAGAATCCTTTAAAAATCTCCACCTTTACCCACATGTGTAGCTATGATCACAAGACATTGGTAAATTAATTCATTAACAAAGTACTCAGATTCATTAGAAGTTCAGAAACCACCAGACTGCACTATACCAGTGCAGGTTGAGGGGCATTGAAACAGTGCCAAGAAAATTTCCAAACTAATTAAAAAAAAAAAAAAAAAGGGAAAAACCTTAAACCACAGAATACAGAGTGCTTGAATCATAAAGCCATGTAGCTGAAGCCTTAATGAAAAGCCAGTTTTGAATTTGACACATTTTGGATGCAAACCATCCAGTGTTACATTTAGAGCACTCTTGTTTCATAATAAAGCAAGCAACAATTAGCAAGCAATTAAGCAAATTGCCCATAATTATGCCATTGCTGAGCTATTTTTCATATTTTCACAACACAGCACATATATGAATACATGGCTTGCAGTGCCAACACTGTTCTGTCAGCAGCCAGAAGCGCCTCTCGTTTGCTGAAGCGTTTCGCTTGAAGCAGCTCCCAGTGCAGCTCCAGCCCTCTCTGCTCAGCAGGAACCCCCAGAGTGATGGAGATGACAATCCTAACCCTTCCTCTCAGCCACTGGTTCCTAAGGAAGGAGTCAGGCTCCCCCAGAACGTTGTGCCCGTGTGTATTTACTAAATGTGGTAGTGAATCTAAGCAGGAACTCAAGCGTGATGTGGGGAAATTATCGTCAGGAATTACCCTGGTGACCAAAAGTGGCCACTGGAGTAACATCAGTTAGAGGTCTCCACCATATGAGGAGAACAGAAATGTCATTAACAATAAAAAAGGGAGGGGGGAATAGTAGTTAGTGTAAACTGGGTTACTTTAATAAGGTCAGGAGGAAGAGGCTTGAATAGAGAAAACCTAAATGAGTGCTGCTATAATATACTCTAGCTTTTTGGTTTAATAATAAAATGCCTTTGGGAGGAGTTCCCTATGAATATTTTATTTCCTGTATACGTCTCAATAAATTAAAAACCTAAAAGAGTTACTTAAATTCTACCCTTGGAACCATTTTATTCAAAGGACAAGTAGGACACACCACTCTCTGATTTTCAGCCGTGTGTACAGAGCTTGCTTTGCTTGTGAGAAATCAGAGGAAGATTGATCCTCCAGATGTTCTGACTGAGGATGAGGGAAATCACATCTTTCTATGCTACCTAGACTTGCCAGATTGTGATGGGCAGCTTGCAAGAATCAGCTCTGCTTCCATTCCAGTGAACAGTTTATATCCTAACAGTCACAGTTTTAATTTGAATTTAATCAGAAAAAATACTTCTCATGAAATCCAAATGATGGGATGGGTTATGAGGATTTTGCACCTGAATTCAACAAGTCAAGCAAACATTGTTACAGATGGCCAAGGAAAGTTGGTGAGAGAGAAAAGGGAGGAAAAGTGTCAGGGCAAGAGAGTCAGCCTCTGATAATTCCTATCTCATTAACTACTCTTGTGAAGTGAATCTTTCCCTCACAAACAATAGCCCACAAATAAAGCACATTAATCTTTCATTTGGTTACCTCATTGCTATTCTGACTAGAACCATAATCTTGTAATAATCATACCCAAGATACGGTCTAAAGGCAATGCTCCTGTAAAAAGTTCAGCTTCAATAATTACTGTTTTCCACAGAAAAAGAAAAAGAATAAAACAAACCAAAAGAAAAACACAACAAAGCCAAGCCCCCAAACCTCCTGCAAACTCTTCTTTTCAGCCTAATGAACATGGGTGTGACAGAGTACATGGCAGTGACCCTTGTTGCTCTTACAGTCCAATTGAATTCATCTTTTATGCCCATGTTTTGCTGATATTTATGGAAAAAAAATATGGTCATTTACAAAGGCTGCATGTTTCTTGGCCTATAAAATCTATATTGAGTTTTCAATGAGAATTTTAACTATAACTAGTAAAGTATAATGACCATCTAAAATGGATAACCTAAAATCTAATATATTGATTACAATACTGGCTAATACAACGTGCTTTATTTAATATTTAATTAACTGCTTCCCATTTGTACTGAACCTTCTTAATTATTAATACATGGTTCATTATTTAACATGGAATATAAATTCAAATTCAAATCAATTAAACAAGGTGAAACTATATAGTGAGAAATGGTTTATACTCCAGCAATAACCTTCGACCTGGAAACATAGTAAAGAGTGAAATTTGCATTTTTTCCCCCATACCTGCAAAGATTATGCACTTTAAGTGATATATATTAAGCTCTGCTGCTGGTGTAAAATTCCTGTAATAAACACAACATCCTACAATAATGTGCTGAATAAAAAGGGACTTTTGCTGTCACTTTTCAGAGAATCTACACAGAATATAACACTATACCTAATTTTTCAGATTTAGGTTTCTAATAAAATTATGTGTGCCCATGAAGGAAAGGCAGCTTATTGATTTTACTGAAAGTCACTAAATATCCCAAAAGAGTGAGGATTAATAAAGAGAACTAAGAATCACTATGCAATCTACATTAACTCACTTTGGTGTGGAAGCAGAAGAAAATAAATTTCCTAAGCTTAGGCTGTGTAATCAAAAAATCAGATACATCAATCAAAATTCTGATATATCAGAACAAAGATCTGGGCTTGGAGATGGGATGAGTGTCAGAGAGAGACACAGGGAGGGGAATTTCTGGGTAGGACAGGGTCAGCAGCACTAACCCTTGATAAAGGATGCAGAGGAATATATCAATATTCCTTTATCCCAGCTCATCCCAGATTCCAACACTTGTGCCAAGGAGCAGAGTGGGGGCTCAGCAGAGCTCAGGGGCTGGGGAGGAGGACGGGGATCAGCAGAAATTCCTGTTCAGTTCTGTTCACACACAGCAGCTCCTTCAAGGGAAAAACCCCTCAAAAGTCTGGGTTTACATTACACCCTCTGTACACCTCATTCTCTTGGTGCATCTCCATGCCAAATGGGGCTCTGCCTTCCTTTTTATTGACTTCACAGTAAAAACTAAGCAAAAGTTTGATGGAAAGTAGAATGCTAAAAAAATCTTTTAAATGAAGTAATTGAACAACTGTGGGGAATTGGTCACAGTTCAGACACTTAAATGAAACATTAATTTTCAAAAGGGAGTCATAAAATGCCCAAATGCTCATTGAGCTAGTAAACAGATATCTCCTGTGGTAACTTAAGAGATAGCCAGTAAAAGTTCTTCTGAATTGTGTTTTCATCATCAGATATACACAAACAGAAATTTAAAGCCAAAGACCACTAGAGCAGCAACCAAAACACACCTACAACAGTCTAAAAATATTCTGTACCTTTTGTGGTGACTCCAATTGCATTTCAAGGGGAAAAAAACCAAACAAACTATATTTCTTCATTAGAACATTAGCAAAACATTTTTTTACTATGAATACCCTATTTATTTTCAAATACTTCTAAACATTTTTGCAATAATTACCTATGCTGATATCTAGGTAACACACTATGCTTTTTTGAGTGCTGATAGCTATCACATTTTATTGGACCATCATCAGTACTAATTCATTACAGCTGAATATATAAATAAAGCTTGCTGAGGGTTTTTTGACAAAACAATTTTCCCATCAAAAATGCAGTTTCAAGATTCAAATGCTTTGTGACAGTGCTGATTCACATCGCATTTGGGGTTATAAAGTGTGGTACCTGGTAGTTCCCATTTTCTCCATTCAATTCATTTTCACTGATTTCTTTAAAATATGAGGCTCCTTCATATTATGAAGAAATGGCATTATTGAATGGAAATGTTCTCATTTCCCCAAAGCTGTCCCTCAGATTTTACATTTCACAATAAATATCAATGCAGGTTATGACTGTGGGAAACAGCCCTGCTTATATTCCATGGTATCAGCAGCATGGCCTAACAACAATCACAGCTATTCCCTGTCACAGACATCTTTTATGGAAAATCCTTTCCTTAGGATTTTTTCTCCTGAGAAGCTGGGAGGCCTCAGGAACAAAATGCAAACAATGGTTATCTGCTGCTGTGGAATGCAACAGGTGCATCTGGGATTGGTGTCATGTGCTTGTTTCTAATTAATGGCCAATCACAGCCAGCTGGGTTGGACTCTCTGTCCCAGCCACAAACCTTTGTTATCATTCCTTCTTTTTCTATTCTTAGCCAGCCTTCTGATGAAATCCTTTCTTCTATTCTTTTAGTATAGTTTTAATGTAATATTTATCATAAAATAATAAATCAGCCTTCTGAAACACGGAGTCAGATCCTCGTCTTGTCCCTCATCCTCAGACCCCTGTGAACACTGTCCCAGTTCCCCTTTCCTGAATTTCCTGCAACGCCTTCTCCACCACAGCCAGAAAATAAACCTTATCCTCCACCTCAAAACTTAAAAATCCCCAACTATGAGTGATGAGGATAAATATATCAGGGTAAGAGGCCACGTTTTTTAATCCCCTAAAGCAGCACGCTGGCTCTGCTGTGTTTTTAGATCCCTCCATGACAACCAACAACCTTGAGGAAGGACAGACAGGCTGGAGGAGTGGAACTGCACCGTTCCACCTCCCCAAGAGGACTCTCCTCCATATGGCTGCAGCTCAGGAGGGTTTTCCTCTTGGAGAGCCCTCTCCAGCACAGCTCCTTGATGGCTGCACAGCAGCCCCCATCCAATTTTTCACAGCAGTTTTCTGTCAAGGCCACTTTGTCAATCTGCCACCGAGTACCCTCAGCGGACCCACGGAGCTGCTCATCCCTTTGACAAAGGCTCCAAAAAGTGTGAGCACATGGAAAGGGCCATGTTTGATTAACAACCTTGTGATCGGCGTGAAAATGAAATTTGAAAGGTAATAATTACATTTGTAATTACTCAGGTCTAAATCTCTTATGTTTCCTACTCCCTGTATTTCTGGGCAGCTGGAGCAATGACTCATTAATAATAATAAAGTCATTTAACCCTGCAGGCACATTACAAGGAGAAAGATGTCATTTGTCACCAACACAAATAGAACAATCACTGAAGGATACAGCAAGACCACTATTTCATATTTATTGCAAATGATAAAAGGGACATTTTGCACTCATTCTCACCATGACATCCCAATCTGCTTTTTAATTATCAGCAAACATAAGGGGACAGCATACAACATATGAGGGCCTGCTAATAATGCATTGTCCTGCGGTGACATTTCCATAATCACTTTAAATCTGCCCTATACATATGTACTAGTTAAAGCTCTCAGCTCCTGAAATCATACCCCCTAGTAAGGAATGAATTATCCTCTGCAGACTGAGCACACAAAAATGGCCCTTCTGCAGACTTTGAGGGTCTGAGAGCTGACATGTGCCTTGCTATTACTTTAAGTGATAAGGTTTGGCATTCTGTTGCACTTACGGTCGAGCACAGTGTGACTTTAAAAATAAATGCAATTGTATTTTTAGGCCGGGAACTTTGCAGTTGTAAATCTCACTGGCAAGAGTTTACACAAGGACTTCTGCAAGTCACTTAATTTTCAAGTGCTTTTCAGCGTTGTTCTGTTCTTTGCTTGCTCAAGAACTCTTAGATGACACAAATGCCCTTTTTCATGGGAAACTCAAGTAAGGTACTCAGAATTTACTATATTTTTTAAAAGTATTACTAATAATACTCCCTGTCTATGAAATAAACTTCTGAGGAAAAGACTATCCTTTCCCTATATGATTCTATCCAGAGACATTAAGCTTTGAGGGAAAATTCAGAGAAATGTCTCCTGTGGTATTACTATGAAAGCAAATGAAAGGAAGTTCCAGGTAAATAATCTGAGTTTCAACTCCATTAAGCTAGAGCTTCAATTTCTCCCTTGCTTTGCTCATGCATCAGCAGTTATCTAACCATCAGGCATGTAAGAAGACCAGAGAACAAATTTAACAATATGAAGTTATAAACTGTTACTGTGTGGGTCAGAAATGAGGTAAGCAAACCTCCTAAATCTGTTTGTATTTTCCCCAGGAATTTCAACAATCTATAGAAATACATGCTTTCAAAAACTTAAATAAGTAGTGTTAAGAAATAAGACACATCAGGAAAGAGTCAAGTGCACAGAGTAAAATTCATATTTTCACTGTTAAGATAGTGACAACACAGAAAAGCTTGTATGTGGAGTGAAATGTTTTGTCAAATTGAAAAATGGAAATAATACGAACACTACAATTTTCACATCAATTTGAGGTAAAATGTTTTGAATTACAGTCATTTTAATCTTGTTTTATAAAGAAAATGACTTCAAATGGGTGATAATTTAAAACAGCATAATCCAAACTTCATTGTGCTCCAGTCAGGCATTGGAGGGTGGCTCTGAGTGATTTGGAGCAATCTTTGCACATTAGCTCAGAGCCTCATTCCGAGCAGGCATTTGAACAAGAAAAAGGAAAATTTCAGATTCCTGAAATCCAGTTTCCATCATTCACCTGAGAGTCCAAAATCACTGACTGAGATGGCTCCAAATTTCTAATTGGCCTTTTGTAGGCATTGTTGGCACATCCAGAATATATATATGTATATATATATTGTTCCAAGTAATTTCCAATTAAAACATAAAAATACTGGAATTTCAGCTAGAACCATTACTAAATTTGTAAAGTTTTTTTTTTAAACAGATGATTCTATCAGCCCCTGAACAATTGACAAGTGATGGGAATAATTTAGGCCAGATCAACACTCAACACAATTCTTTACAGAAAATTTTCTCCTAGCATGGATAATTTTAATAAGACATTGTTAGGAAACAGCGATAGCTGTGATTATTCTGGAAGATTTTAGTGTCAGTAAGATCAGCCAAGAGGATGGAAGTGAGCAGTTGCTGACAGCACCTTGTCAGCCCATTGCAGCAGCTGTCAGGAAAGGTTTGTGCCTGCAACCATCAGGACTGCCTGAAAACAGGGTACTACTACTACTACTATTATTACTATTATTATTATTATTATTATTATTATTATTATTATTATTATTATTATTATTATTGTTGTTGTTGTTATTGTTATTGTTATTATTATTATTTCCTTGGAGCGTAAAAAGCATAAAACTGTGGAAGTATTAAGTTAAACTTCATGAGGTATCCAATTGTATATGAAATTAAACTTCATTACTTCAAAGATGGAAGTATTTAAAAATGGAAAAATCAACACATTGGTTGATCTTTAAATTATGCTTTTATAAACTCAATGATATAAACATCTTCTTATAACCACAAACTGTCTGTGTGTCTATGTGAGGATTCTGAGGAGAGATATAAATTTATTGACCTTCAAATTTCAGAGAGTAGGTGTCAAGTTTTGACTCAGCCCTCCTTATATTCATATTTTTATACATTGAACCATAGCTGTCTTTGCAAGAAATGTAATGTTCAGTCCTGTTTGATAAGCTTTGGCACGGGTATGCCAAGGCTAATAAAAGCCTAACATATATTATTTAACAAGGTTAAAAACTAGCAATCAGACTTGTCAGGGAACTCGTCACCTCCTTCAGTGTATGAGCCTCAATCAGCCATTTCTCTGCTGCAGGACAGAGGCTCCCCTAGGATCAGACTGAAGAAAAATCAGTCCTTACAAAGTCACTCAACTCAGCATCCAGCTCTTTTGAAAGTCTAAGCTTCAAACCAGTTTGAAATCCTGGTTGGGGCAGATACACATTGAAGGCAATTAAACAAATCCCAGCAGTTCTTGCTGGGAGTGAAATCCTTGAACTAATATAATCCCTAGTTCATAAGAGCAAACCCACAAAATTCCACAATTTATGTTTATTTTTTTCTTAACTTCTACAGAAAGGATATTTGAAGTCTGGGCTAGGTGCTGCTCTGGCAGATGCCATATAAAAAGCTGTCACCACTTCTGGCACAGATTTCTTTTTGAGAGGGTCCAAACCTGGATTTCTGAAGCTGATGTTCCCCGAGCTTCAGCAAACTGCATTTCACAAGCACCTTTCCTACAGTTCCTGTGGATGGCAGAGGAGCTGGAGCTCAGTCTGGGCTCCAAAGGGCTGCTTTAAATCTTTTAAGTTTTTTTAATTAACCATAGGATATAAAAGGACCTAAATGAAAAGCTACCAGTCAATTGCTGACTAAGTGTTCACCAACCTGTTATTGAACCTATTTAATCTATTTATTCCTTAATTCACCCATAGTCTAGAGATGTCATTAATATGCTCAAAGTTAATTTATTATCCTCTATTGCTTCTATTCAAGCCCATGTTAACAGAATAAATTCATCACAAATGATCAGACTTGAAAAGGCAGATTTGGATTCTGACAGAGAATAATTTATCATGGCTGGGAAAAAGCCTCCCACTGCCTGGGCTGTTGGAATGCTGGGAGATGGGACTGGAATGGTGGCAGATGAAAATGGAATGATGGCAGAACTTCTGCAGGAAAGGACATGAAACTCCTGGGGGAGAAACAACAAACAAACAATAAACCCGACTCCAACTCCCCAAATAGGGAGGTTCTAACACTGAGTATTTTTCTCATTTTCACACTCACAGGTCCTTTTTCTTACCCTCTGTGCTGCCCTGAGGCAGAAATGATCATTAGGGCTCCAAACCTACTGTAATCATGGGGATAATGACAATAAATAGCAAATTAAATAAATTTAATTGAATTGCTGCAGCACTCAGTGAGGTTTGAGGTGATCTACTCCTCGGTTACACCACACTTGCTATGTGTCTGTACATCATCTGAATTACAGAAGCAACTGGATATAACAGCATTTATAATGTGTTTCAGGGCTGTTACAATTGGAAAAATCAAACACATTTTGTAGTTTTAGGTCCATTATCCAGTGGAATTGGAAAGCACTGAGATGCTGTCGTGAATGTGGCACCACTGTGATTGTAACAGGGGTTTGGAGATTTATTGTAAAGCCCAGAAACACTTGAAATGAACAATTGATCACAGCATCATAGTCAATGTTCTAACCATTATTATTTCAGCCAGTTATTGCTTTGTCCCCAGCCTCAGCACAGGGAGAATTCCCCCTCCTGGACACGGCCCCATCTCTATCAGGCTGTGACTCCATTTATCCATCCCTTCATGGACTTGTCTCCTAACTCTGTACACACCAGAGCCCTCTCCCTGCTCCTGCTCCTGTTACACTGAGTAAATATGTCACTTCAGGCCTTGAATAGCCAAATTTCTCCAGGGAAAAAGAGGGAGAAAAAGCGAGTGCTCCAGACCTGTCCAGGAAATAAAAAACTCACTTGTCTCTGCCTAGATATCTTACAGAGGATCTTATATACTGATATAATAATAAATATTAGTGCTTAAGCTTGTAAATATGTAGCTTATCTGGATGGCTCCTTCAGAACATCCCAGCTCCCTTTCCCCCCTTTCTTTTATCATATTCCAGAACCCAACTGAGTTGTGCTCCCAAATGTGCTGCTATCAATATTTGGGTTTTTTTCTGATTCAAATACTTTTTATTCTATGAATGCCTTGAATCTAAGGCCTTCAGTGAGGTGAATATACCAAGTGCCTGATCAGCAGCTGATGTCCCAGTGAGGAACCTCTGTCCTGAAAGGGATCCAGCATTTCCCAGGGAAGCACTGGAGAGTTAGAAGTGCAGACTCTGCATTATTAACTCTGCTCCTTTGTGTAAATGTGTTTTGATGCAAACTTTAATTAAATCATCATATACTATTTTTCTCATAGCACCCTCGGGCCCAATTCAGAGAGTAAGTAGTTATTCAATATTTCTCTTTATCTACTCTAATCAGCATGTGGCCATACACCTTTTTAATTAATACTTTCAAAGCCTCATGTTGCATGCAGATTTATTCATTTCCTCATGTACTCTGTTGTTTTCACAGCACAATCCATGAACATGAATAATACCCCACCTGCATTATTTGCTTTATTGAGGCCATTTGCATCGGGGAAACTGAGGAATTAAAAAAACTGAGCAAAACTATACAGCCTCCATTATTTCATTATATCTGGGTGCCCAACTTGAGATAGCTTAGACCAGATTTTTACACTCTTGAACACTGGATATTATATTATATTATATTATATTATATTATATTATATTATATTATATTATATTATATTATATTATATTATATTATATTATATTATATTATATTATATTATATTATATTATATTATATTATATTATATTATATTATATTATTATATCATTTTCAAAGCATACCTGTTGCAGAAGGGGATGATAGCCTTAGCACTCAAAGAAACCCAAATGACAAAACCTGATAGCAAAAATTCAGTTTTCTCCCTCCACCAGAGAGCTGTGTTGCCCATTTCAAAATGTACAGCAAAATATGGGAATATTAAAGAGCTGTCTTTCATTATCATTACTAAATCTAACAAAATAGAACATCAAAAAGCCATGAATACACTTAAAATAGTCTTCCCATGATTAAGAGTTCATTATTTTAATAAACCGCTAAAAATCAGAGAATTTTATGTGCTTTGATGATTTCTTACGGTGCCAAAACTTTCCAAAAAATTTAGCACTAACTGTAATGCAATAAAACGTAACGATTCCATAAAATTTTACATGACAAACCAATTCTAAAAATTCCTCAAAGCGCTTCTCGGAATCAAACTTCAATTTATTTTTAGAACGGACTGGACTGTAGTTACAACTGTTCCCACTGTAAAATCCCATTATTTTTATGTAAGTTAAAATAGTTTGGCCCTGGTGCGATGAGACACGTGCACCTCCATCAGTGTTGCTCAGAACGGTGCTGTTGTTACCCCTGGCTGATGTGTGGTTTGCTCTGTAGCCTTTTTTCCCTGTGTGCTCCTGCCTTGGGTTGTGCCCTTTTCTCCCTACAGACAGACAGACAGACAGACAGACAGACAGACAGACAGACAGACAGGCAGGCTCTACAGACAGGCTGCACCTTCCATCTCCTTTCCAAGTACAGAGAATGGAGAGAGGGGAAGGGCATTGGAACCCTGGTTGCTGAGAATTTGAGACTTTCTGTGCTGACCCCCAAGAGAACATTGCATTTGGCAACAAGGAGAACAGGACAAAAATCTGCTGTTGAGCTTGAATTTTTGGGTACTTTAAAGTGACATAATTGTTTAAAACTCTCACGAGTATATTCATCTTCATCAGAATGGCTTCATTCAACAATTCATCTTCAAGAATGGCTTTCCTAAACTGTAAATTACAAACAAATGTACCTGCTCCTCCTAAATGATGACTTTTGAAATATCTTGGCCACGTTACTCAAATTTCCCTGGACGAGCTTGCACCCCTTTTCACAAGAAAGACCCTTCAGAGGAAGTAAGAAGCACATGAAAATGGGTTAGGGCTTGGCATTTCCTGAGAGTAGGGATTAGATCAATGTCATTATGGAGCAGAGTGGGTAAATGGGCTTGAGGACACCTCCAAAGCAGGAGCAGGAGAAGGGGTGTCCAGCTCCCAACAAAAGAGCTTTGCACTTGGCCCCTGCACTTGTGACAGCTTGGACAATAAGAGCTTTGAAGTGAATGGTCGTATTCTCATGTTCCAGAGAAAAAAGAGGGGAAAAAGAGCAGATATTAATATCTATCCTTTCATGAAAGAGAAAAGGGAAGAGGGGAAAGGCAGGTGCTCTCCAAAGGAGCTCTGGTCCATCAGGTTTTAATGCCAGACTTTTCATTACAAGGTTCCATCCTCACAGTAACAAGGTGCTGGCCACCCCAGAAGGCAGCTCAGCAAGCTGCATTTTCTAATTTGGACTCCAAGTACCCACTAGAAAGGCCATTTGTCCAAAGATTTTTAGGTACAGTTACTTCAGAAGTTCCACAGCTCACAGTAAGCATCCTGAATGCAGGCTTCTCTCTCCAGCACAAAAAACCCCAAAAAACTCTCAGAAAATGTTCACAACTAAAACACAACTAAGTTAGAGCTTGTAACTTTTGCTGGTCCTGCCAACCTGCCTAAAATGGTAATTGAAAAATGAAAATAAGTATTAAAATGATTGGCCAGAGCACACAGATTAGAGCACATATTCAAATCAAAGCTGGTAATTGCTGTATTCCAGTCAATTAATAGGGTGGTACAAAAAGCTCTTGAAAAAGAACACAAATATCCGATAGAGCTTAAGAGTACCAGTGACTGTGAAATGATGCACCAAAGGTAAATAAGCTGTTCCAATAATTACCTTTTAGAACATCCACTGGTCTGATAGCAGAAGGTGACAGTGACAATGTGACAATCCCACACTGCTCATTCTGGGATTCAGTGCTCTCTCCTCTGGCTTATATGGCAAATTCTCTAACTCACCAGACTTGCATTGTTCATCACAGATACTTATATTTTCTGACTTATTTTATGCACAGCTTATCATATTACCAAATACAGATGAAGGAAAACAAATGACTCTCTGAAGGGGCAGTACAGAAAAAAATTCAGATTTTTTTAAATAGCTGTGATACTTTGAATGGAGTGTGTGAGCTCTCAAGAATATGTTACTCCTTGTAAATTATTGGTCCAGGGTTCTTTACTTTTTGAATAATATTTTCTTTTTTCATTTAAGTTGCTGTTTTATCTTTTCCAACAAAAAGAAATAAAGAAAGGAGCAAAAAAAGCCACAGGGGACCTAAAATATCATGAGGCAAAAAGTTTCAATGACTTCCTTTAAGCAATGACTTGATCTTCATGTTTTCTCCACTTCATAACAAAGCTGGATAATACATGCAGAAATGTTCATTAGATCCTCAAAAGACAAGCTCTTATGAACCTGATAATACTAAAATATTACCTTGCCAAATGGTTCACCATGACCATAACACCACATTAAATGCATTACATTGCCTTGTTATTGCCATGCTAAATGATCAATGGAAAATCACTGAACATGTTCTGTGGCTGGGAAAGAAATCTGCTCAGAGCACACTCTTGGTTTCCAGTCAGCCAAATCTGGAATCTGGCTGCCACCTGAAATATTAGGCAAAAAACAAGTGTCATATTTATATTTCTATATATATTTATTTATAACAATTCAAACTACCCATGCTTTTCTAAAAATTGGGTCAAAATCTCAAATCCTGAAACATATTTCAGTTCTGCTTCTGTACATGAATCCCAGTGACAGTTCCTGCCAATCACTGTGTGCATTTTCTGCCCTGAAACTTGGTGGATAAGCCACAAATTATACTGGAGAGGAAGAAACAGGTGACGTGAAAATATCCCTTGAAGTCAATGGTTTTAGTATGGCATGTGGGATTTTTTTTTTATAGAAAAATGAGATGATTAACAAAAAGTTGTCTTATTTATGTCAATTATCACTTTATCATAACTCTGAGAAGAGTAAGGATTGCTGGAGAGGCACTGACAAGATGGAAGAAGAATGGATAAAGGATTAAAAATAAACCCATGGGAAGTGATTGGGATATTTCCTTAGCTACAATTTACTGATATTTGTATGGAAAAAAAAAGAATGGACAAAGGAATCAAATTAAATCCATGGGAAGTGATTGGGAATATTTCCTTAGCTACAATTTACTGATATTTTTATGAAAAATAAAAAGAAAATTCTTTTGCATTATGCAAAATAATAATTTTTGAGTATTTAGGAGTCTATTTAAAGATAAGACTTTTCAGACTACTTTTCATAAACCCATCAGCACTGCTAAAGCACCATTTGAATTTCATTTTTACTTTTAAAGAAGACAAAATGTCATTTCACAAGGTGATTGATTACAGATACAAAAATATTAAGCTGTTTGCAGAATGAAGAGGTTTCAGGTCACAAAATTTAATTGTCTAATTCACTGATTGTTCCTTCTTCTTTGCCTTTTCTCCCTGCTGCCTCTGCCCTCCTCTCCCCCTCCCAAGCCAGAGCAGGGCTGGGCCCTTCTGTTTGGTCAGCAGCCAATTACAACTCCTCAGGAGCAGTTTTTCATCCCAAGGCAATTTGGGAATCTTACACTGATTAATTAAAGCCGGGTCTCCAAACAAACTGCTGGAGCTCCTGTGTGCAGAGCTTGCATATCTAATCCAGATAACAGGATAAGCGACGTGACTGCCAAAGTTCACCCAGAAATGAAAACAAGAGCCCCGCGTTCATTCTGCTCTGTGCAGCCTCTAAACAAAGACCAAGTCGTACTTCTAGGTACAAAATCTAATCTGCATTTAAATAGAATTTCTCCAAATAATAAACAAAAGCCTGAAGCAACAGTTTTACAGCGAGTCTTGCTGCTAGTGCACAGTCTAATCCCTCTATCTGTGTCTGTAATCCCTTCTACCCTTGTATTTTAATTTCCTTGCCAGTTTATCAAGGCATCTTGGCAGAGTTCACACGAGCAGCAGCCACTCTGCACTGCCCCAACTTTCCTCAAAGCTGAGCCTAAAGCTGCTCAAGGAAACTCAGATTTATCCAAACAAGGGGAGGTTATTTACCCCAAGAGAGAGGAGAAGGGTGGCCAGTGGCAGCATAGAACTCCCCAAAAAAGAGGTTTAGGTTTAAAACACCAGCATGCCAAATGCTGGAGATTATTTTATTAAAATCTTCTGGCACAGAGAAGTTTTCAGATGCTACCTTGATACTCAATATTTTATATTTTAAGGCATCAGATCTGATACTACCCGAAGCACCCACCTCTCCTACTGCTTTCCCTCAAAAGAACTCTATTTGAATATTTCAGTGTAGAAATTAAAAGGCATTCCCCACCCCACCAAAAAAAAAGGGGGCTCTGTTCTAAATTTAAAAACAATGAAGGAACTCATTATTGAATGAAAAGATACCCCAGAGGAAAGGACAGAAGGACAGAATTAGCATTCTAGATGAGATTTACCAGATTCTCAGATATAAAGAAAGTTACTACCAGATGAGCAATGTCTAATTTAATTCAGGCAGCTCTGCTTTAATACAGGTCACTGCTAATTAGACAAATCCCCATTAGATTTGTCTACCTGATTCCCACTTCACTCCTGATGTTGACAGACCATCAGCACACCAGCCTGTAAAATATTTTCTCACTGCAAACCCAACAAATTTGACCTCTAACTCTATTGCATTATTAGATGTTGTTCAGAGCTGACTTGTTCTCCAAAGGGCCAAGGGGACCCGGCTGCCTTTGAACCAGCACAGTTTGCAGTCACAGGGATCATCTTGTTTACAGGACTCAACAATATAGATTCTCCCTTTTTTTCTTTTTTTCTTTTTTTTTTTTTTTTTTTTCTGCTGAAAACAGAGTTATAACTCCCAATTTTTGAAAGGCATTTTTTGATTTGAAGAAAGAGAGATAAGTTAGGAGTCAGTTTTCCTCCAGACTGCAGCACTTATTCACATTCAAGGAGGAAAAACACCAATATTAAGGATTCTGTAAAAGAACATGATAAGCTCCTTTGGTAAGCAGGAAAAAAAAAATCCCAAACCGATTATTCTCTCAAGGAAACATTCTCTTTATGAATCAAAGCTATGTGCCAATAAGTATTTCTTATTAAGTAGAAGACTCTTGTTCTTCAGGGTAGGAGATGGACACTGCATAAATTGAGTGTTAAACTGAATGAGAAAATGGTTGCAGGCAGACAAGAAATTGAATAAAAGGAATAAAGAAAACAACAACCAACCTTTCCACTTCACAGCTAAAGACAGCAAGTTAAATTAGAAAAGGATATACAGTAATCTTTTATTATTGATGGATTAATAATATATTTATCAGAGACAAAATCAACTTTGCATCATTTTAATGCCGTAGGGACAAAAACTGAGCAGCAGAAAATGAAATCCAAAGATCAAGCATGATGTCACACTTAGAGAACATTTTATAGAGCTGCATTCATGATTTTTGCATCTTCAGGATTCATGTTTTGAGGCTTTTAATCTCAAGCTTCACAGGTAGAAGCCTCTTTTCAAAATGAAAGTCTTGCCAGATGATCAGAAAACAGATCCTGATCAAATGGCATGGAAACAAAAGGGGAAAACTACAAACTAGAACTGAGAATCATCAACTCAGAAAAATTAGAAAATTGTGAGTACAAAAGCCTTTGGCCTACACATAAAAAAATTTGAAGTCCTCCACATTATAATCTCTTAGAAAAAAAAGTTTACCCACATAACAGCAAAGTTTCCTGTAGGTATTTTGCAATTTTTACTGGGAAAAAACCCCCAATATTACCAGTTTCTCCTTAAAGAGTCACACAATACAAATAAAGGCATTCATAAAGTCAATTAGAAGTCAAAAGTAAATAAGAGTTGAGGGGAAGTAATTAAACTGTGCAGTAGGAACGATTAATCCGTGAGAGTTCCCAGCACAGGTAAGGTGCTGATCTGGCATGTACAGTGGAGAATAGATCTAAAAACCCCCTAATTAGCTGGAATTAAGTGGTCACCTCCCTTAATTGGAAGGAAAAAGGGATGCAAACTTCAAGAGAAGAGGGAAAGTTTATGTTTGGGGCAAGGAGGAGGCTCCCTGTGGCTTTGGCTTTGGATTTCACCTGTCCCTGCTGGCACACCCAGGCTGGCACATCCAGGATGGCACACCCAGGATAGCACACCCAGGATGGCACATCCAGGCTGGCACACCCAGGCTGGCACATCCAGGCTGGCACATCCAGGCTGGTAAATCCCAGGCTGGCACATCCCAGGATGGCACACCCAGGATGGCACATCCCAGGCTGGCACATCCAGGCTGGCACATCCAGGATGGCACATCCAGGCTGGTAAATCCCAGGCTGGCACATCCAGGATGGCACATCCAGGCTGGTAAATCCCAGGCTGCCACATCCAGGATGGCACATCCAGGCTGGCACATCCAGGCTGGCACACCCAGGCTGGCACATCCAGGCTGGCACACCCAGCAGGGAATGCCAGGGCTGGGGGCACTTCCAGCCCAGAAAGGGCAAGGCTGAGGGTGAGGAGCTGGCTCTGCCCATCCGCTGCCATGAAATGAGCACTGACTCCTTCCAAACCACTCAAGGTTCAGGGTGGAAATCAAAATTTCTGATTTGGGACTGCTGGGCCAGTGGCCACACCAATAATTTGGTATTCTGTGAATTTCTGAGGAGAGTTGTTAGCAATGTTCCTTTATCCCTGGCGCAATTCAGTTTTACCTGGCATGACTGTGAGAGTGTCCTGGAGCAGGGAAAAGCAGGGAAAACCACCCCAGCACCATGCCCAAACAATTCCATCTCCACATCAGCATTTATTTTTGGGGCGGAGAATTCACAACTTTGGCCTCACTCCAAAAAGAAGGAAAAAAAAAAAAAAGATTTGATTTCTAAGGAGCGCAGTTTAAAATGTACCACTCACCTTTGATCGCTTTTTTTAAAATTCAGTTTGTTGTGAGCATAAATCACCTTTCCTGACAATCTTGCTGGTACACATGGGGGTGCCATGGCAACTATCACAGCCTCCAAAGCCTGTGCTCCTGAAACACACAGCTGAGTGAGGAAAGGATTGCTATCTGCAAATCCACAGATCTGCAGTCACCCCTGAGCCATGGCTAAACACTATCAATAATTATTGTATGGATTTTTACAGAGAGAATAGCAGCAATAACTACAGAAATTCAAATATTGCTTTTCCAGTTCAGCTCTATCAAGATATCCAGCCTTACAAGTCTCTTAAGAAACTGAGTAATTAATTACATGGCCTTCCATGTAGTGAGTAACTGCCAGGAAGCAGACTTAAAACTTGGATTCTGTTTTAATTTATTTTATTTATGGGCACAAGCGAGGCTTTCAGGTAACTTAATACAAAATAAATTGGACTGTGAATGCTGAAAGAAAAGTAGATTTAAAACAGAGGTAGATTTAAGTAGAACAGGTACTTAAAACTAAAGAATTGCCTGGAAACAAAGCAACCACAAGCCAAGGGAAGAGAGCAGGAATATTCCATCCCTGATAGCCCACAGCTTGTGGCAGGTGGGATGAACCATGTGCTAAAATATCTCTTCATTCAAACTTTTTACACTCATCTCAGACCCTTTTAAAATCATCTGAATCCTCAAAAACCCCATACTTTAAAAGATTCTGCAATTAATATAAGTTTATTTTTAAAATTTACTTCTGGTTTAAGTCAGGTGAGAGGAAACACAGAACAAGTTCTGCTGAGAACTATTCTTGTTTTGCCTGAATTTGCTTTTTTTCCCCTCCACCCAAAATAGTTTTAAAGTGTTCAAAACAATGAGATTTCCTCAGCTTTCTCACCATGGGCAGGGATTTATCTCTGGGTTACAGGATTGCAGAGGTATTATTCAGATAATAAAAAAAGAAGGCCAGAGCTTTGTAAACAATGGCAAAACAGCTCAACCATTTGATCCACACTTTTCTAATGGTCATCATTATAGGGCTTATTATGTTATTATATGCCATTCTTCCCAAAATATCCAGAAAAAAAAAACCACAGTTCAGCTTGCCCTTGAAATATTTTCCTTTTCCATTTTAACAAAACTTAGGAGTTTCTGAACATTTCTCTGCTTTGTATTCCATGGGGCTGCACATTTGCTGAGCAGCTGAAGCCCTGAAGGAGAATCCCTTGGCCATATATTCCCTTTATAAATCCCCAGCTGATGCAGTTTACAAAACTCCTCTGAACTCCTGACTCTCATTTCCAACGCTCAGAAGGGAACTCATAGCCAGTGCCAGGCTCTTATGAACACCAAAGGATATTTCCATTTGATGGAGGCTCCTACTTTATTCTCCACATTTGAGCACAGAGAGCAGGAGTGGCTTTTTCTTCTTTTTCTCCTCAATATTGCCTTTTTTTTTTGTTGTTTTCAGTGCAAGCTACTGGCATAAAATATTTAACTAGAAGTGGGAATCTATAGATTACATACGGAATAAATGGAAAGACACAATATTAATTCTCAAAGGGCTGGTAAAACTGCCTCTGAACTCTCCAAAAGCACAGATCTGCTATGTATTCAAACACGACTGTGACTGGTGCTTTAAAAACCAGAGGAGTTCCCTAAACTTATCTTCTTCTGTTTGAAATTTTAAATTATTTTGCACGTGTTGCAGTTTACTTGTTTCACCCAGCTCACATAAACCCCAGGCACTGCTTGCCAATGCACATGTACAGTAAATCCACTGTGCACCCACCTGCAGGCCAGGGACAATTAACAAGAAATAACTAAAGTAGCAGTGTTTTGTTATTGCAGGGCCAGACTCATGAATATTATCAGGAATTCAATTAATGTTTTTGCTATCCTGTGCACGACAACGGCCATTCATTAAAATATAATCAGCAGGAATACATGGGCACACGGTGGGTCCCAATGATGGGAGGTGTGAGATGAGCCCTGAGCTCCTGTGATGCCTTTTTGGGGACTACCTAAAGACAGAGGTCAGATAAAATTAAGAGAATAAAAAACAATTATGTTTATTGAATGGCCTTCAGGTATAGTTGGGGCAGACAAAGCCACCCAGGGGCTACACCCAAAATGGACAACAGGTTTTCACACTTTTATAAGTTTGGTCCATTTCCATATTGGGAATTAATGTTCCAATTATAGCCTCAGGTAATGAAGTCATTAACCCCAAATTTGCTCCCCCAAACTCACTTTTGTTTCCATCTCTCAGGCCTGAGGCAGTGAGGAGTCCTTGTTTCCCAGCCTGGAGAGGAATTGTTGCGTCTGCCCAAAATGGGAAATGCTTTCATTCAATAACACCTTATTATTTATTAAAAAGCATTTGGCTGTGTCAGAGTTTGCCAAATGTAATAATTAGGTGTCGTGCCCCCATAAAAATGTAAGCAATGCGACAGCCACTAATGGAGAAAGAATTGAAAGCTAAGTAAAAAAAAATAATGAATCAATGGAACAGCCAGAGGTTCAACAGAGGAATCCCAATGTCTGCTCTAAATACACTTCTGGTGGAATTTGTCTAAGGTCTCAGATCACCTGTAGATGAGACTTTTGGTTTTCTGAATTGTAGATTGTGGACATTTGGCAAAGATCTGAGTCAGTGCTAATGAATCCTGCAGCACGAACAGCAAACCCCTGTGTTTGACCTGAACTTTAAGACACTCGTTGCCATCTCCTTGCAGACATGACATTATGAGAACCCCTCACAAATTAGCTCACATAACAGAAAATAAAACTGAGTTTACCCTTTGGAAAGACAGAGCTCACGGTCTTCAGGTGCTGGGAGTAGAAATTGGAGCTGAAAAGAGGCCAAATTGCTTTAACATTTAACCAATTTGGGTGACGCGGGCTAAAGTCCACGGTCACAATGAACTAAGTGAAATGTAAAGGAAACTTAATTCTCCCATTTTGTTCCACTGAAAAATGGGTTTCTGGTAAAGCGCAGTTAATCACAGTGAGGAAATGACATGTCATAGCCATGGCACAATTGTGACAGCGCCGCTGCTGCTAATTTATGAACTCTGGGACCGTTTGTGATCCTCTTCTTTGTACTGAATCAGAGGTTGGAGGCCAGAGTACTCCAGGTTTGTATGTGATTTTGCTTTGACAAGCACCTCATGCAGAATATCCTTATAAAATGAAGATATCTATTATCATTTTGGAAGTTTGGGAACAAAAACATTAGGATAATTGAACTACATATTATTGCATGCTAAAATGTGGTGGGGAGCCCTTTTGCTTTTCTTCTTTTTCTTTTTTGTTTCAAAAGTTTTTAAAAAGTGTCCTTCCTAGCAAAAAGCACACCAAGAAATACCACCTACATGACAAAGAATCATTTTTGATTGATCCAGGACACACTTTGCCCTAATAATGTTATTCTTTTACTTTCTAGGAAGCTGCTAAGTGAAGAGAGGAAAGGCACACTTGAACAAAAAAGTTTCTTGCAAAGTTATTTCCCACAGATGAATCTGTGTAATGAAGACCTTTTTGCTACTTCATGTACTGGCTAATGAGAAAAAGACATCCCAGCTTTTAAATCCAATTGCACTTTAGGTGACCTACAGCTCTATTCATACAGAGGCAGATGGGGAAAGGTAACAATTCCCACCTGACCCAAAATTTCAAGACAGTTATACATTTCAAAGTGTTTTTCTTCTGCAGGCTGAGTAGTATTTCTAAGAAAGTGAGCAATAAATGCATTTCTGCTGATCTCTGCATTTCTTTCTGATGAAAATAAGTGCAGGAATACACATGGTCTGTATGAGAATTCTGTGTTCTGGGAAGCACTGGATCCAAAAGGCTGAATTCCACATTTATTGACCAGGGTAAGTTCCCCACTTATTCTCCAAGCAGAACCACCCCATTTTCTGCTTGAAATAAACAAAACCCAGCCCTCAACCTGCTGACAAAAAATCACTCCAACAAAAGAGGTGTAGAAATGATCACATAAAAATACCTCTGGCCTATAGCTAACATGCTGTGACTTAGACGATGTCTTAAAAAGGAAGAGGAAGAATAATCGTGTTTGTTGGAGATGTAACATAATTCTGAAGGAATTGAAATTGTTGCCTCTGTATGTGGTAGGCTTAAACAATATTTAAGCGGCTGTTATTCCACTTTGGAAATCTGTTCTGCTGCGTGTTCTGTTGAATTATATCAAGAATAAATTTGGATGAAGATAAAGTGCCAGCTCCATCAGTGAGAATGGAACAGAGATCACACTCGAGTCAGAGGAATGAAAAGAATGATTAAATGAGGCCTACGTGCTTTCTGTGAGACGTACGGCTGGAGGCTCTTTTATATGAAATGACTTCAAAGCTACCTTGTGAGAGTACATTAAAAATAAAATAGCACCCAGAAAATATACGGGAGGGCAGAATTTTAACCCTGAAAGTTTCTGCCTTTCTTGCTAAATTACAGATAACACTCATCAGCTGCACTGAAGCCACTTCTCCTCCACGAGCTCGGCAGTGGCAGCCAGGAGTGTTGTGACAGTCCAGCTCTCTAAGTGGCACAGAGACAGCCTAGAGACAGCCTAGGAAGTGACAGGGAGAATGTCTGAAAGGCACAACGATTGTAGGGACAAATCTCTACATGCAGCAGCCCCCTACCACCCACACTGTAATAAAGGTAACCCTTCAATGCACACCAGACACCAAACTGTGCTTTCTAATCTCTGCTGCTGACTTTACAGAGTGATATTTGTGCATTTAAATGCTCCAGTGCCTCCTGTTGCTGCATCCAGGCTGTGTTACACGTGGGCATTGCTGGGAGAGAAGGTGCTCTGTCCTTGTTAAAGGACACAGCTGGTGTGCAAGCCTTGTTTTCATCCTGTCTGATTTTATCGCGATGGCTGCACACTCAGGAAGCAAAAAGAAAAAGTTCTGATGGGATCCCTTGCTGAGATTTTTCAGCCAAGATGCTGCATCTTTAACAGACATTAATATTGATTTCATGCCAAACTATTTGCTCCACACCGTATCTGTGGTAGCTTGGGTGTTTCATATCTTAGACGTCTCTTCACGAGTTGCTCTTTACAGAGCTGTGACCTGCTCAGGGATGGATCTGGGGTGACTCTGGGTGAGGGGAGCCACCTTTCCTTTCCTGCTCCCTCTTTCCCTTTCCAGCCTCCCCTCCACGGTGCCCCTGGGGCTCCTTGGCTCTGTGCCCCTCTGATGGGGAAGGGAAGGTGCCTGGGGAAGGAAAGGGCACAGGGGCACCCCAGATCTGCCCTGTTTGCACCACCGGGGACGTTGGGAGCCGTGGCTCTGATGCCTTAGGATTGGAGTTTTTATTTTTTAAATTTATTTGTGATTCTGCAGCTCTTCAGTGTGTAACTCTGAACTCCATGTGCAGTGGGAGCTGCTGCTCTCCCATTTGGGGCAGACACAACCATTCCTCTCCAGGCTGGGCACCAAGGACACCTCACTGCCTCAGGCCCAGAGATGGGAACAAAAGTGAGCAGCAAACTTGGGGTCAATGATTTCATTTTCTGAAGCTGTAATTGGAACATGAACCCCCAATATGCAAATGGACCAAACTTATAAAAGTGTGAAAAGCCATGACCTATTGTTCATTTTAGGTGTAGCCCCTTGGTGGCTTTGTCTGCCCTAAATGCACCTGAAGGCTCTTTAATAAATAGAACTGCTTTTTATTCCCTTAGTTCTGTCTGGCCCCCGTTTTTAGGTAGCCCCAAAAGGCATCACCTCCCCTGTGTGCAGGGGGCACAGAGACACCTGAGCCTCCCCTCAGGGCTGGGCTGGCACCAGGTGCCTGTGCTGGACAGGATCACACCCGGCTGAGCCTGTGCAAAACCGGGATTTACTGACAGCACTGATAAATTATTGCTCACCATCATCAACAAACTCCAGCCTTCCAGAGTGAAGGCTTTGCTGTGCCTAACAGTTGGGAAACCCTTATATTTCATTCTGACTTCTGCTGAATTGGTGAAATAGAGATTTTGCTGGTTTGCTGGGTCAACAAATGCATAATACCATGCCTGTCCAGATTCCTTTTTTTTTTTTTTAGGCAGATGTTAACATCTGCTGATATACAGACAGGATAATTTTAAATTCATGAATTCTATAAAATTATATACATTATTTACTGATTTATATTTTTTTAGGAATAAAAAGGGTATTTCAGGATCCATTATTTATACCTTCTTCAGTGTTTCACTCAGCTATATATATACCATGTATAAGTAAAGTGGGTACAGGTGGATTTATACAGGTAAATTTTTAGGAATTACAAAGCCTTCGTTATGGGTAAGATATTTTCAACAGCTCCTGCATGCTAAGTATGTTTTACTGACAAATGCACAGTCAGAGTGTTTATAAGTGAAATTGCAGTATCAACTAACACACTGACAGCTTCATTATTAGCATGACATTTTGGAGTCTATTTAGAATTCAAGCTCAGCTGAAATTAATAAAATATTTCACGTACTTACAAAGTGGCCTGAACTATCCTATCATGGCCACATTTCAAACTTTTGATGGACAATAAGTTGTAAAGTCTCTTCAGTGAAAAAAAATAAATCTCTGTGTGCAATTACTTTACACAGATTTGCTACTTCATCTAAAAATGAAAGGTGAAGAGTGCTTAAAGCACAAGCAGCCTGGAATTTTTACAGTGACAATTCTAAATTTTCAGTGTCTGAGGCAATTCCAACTGAAAAGCAATTTTACTCCTACATTTACCTTCAAAAGGTATTTTACAATAGTAACTTTCAATTTGTAAGCCAATCTCAGCCCATTATTGCTTATAGGGCACGGCAGCATTTTTGTTAACCCTTCGGTGCCATGAAGAATTGGCGACTTTTGGATCTGAGGGGGGATGGCAGCATTGCTCATTTTGGAGAACCAAACCTGTGCAACAGCACCTGCCTAAATATTTCGCAGAGAAAAGGAGAGCAGGAAAAATTAAGAAGTTTTTCCTTCTGTGCTTTGGGTGCTGACATCAACTTGGGCAAGAGCTTCATGAAACAAAGATGGAAAAATATTTCCATGCATTGAGAAGAAATCTGGACCACCCCCTACCAATCCCAACTTTACCCATGTTCCTTACCAGCAGGAGAAAAACATAAGAAACTCTTTATTATTCTACATTTTCCTCGTCTGAATTCCATTTGTTAAAGACTGCACTTTTTTGGGCAGTGGTTTGTGAATTTTTGTGATTTTTTTGTGAATTTTTGTGAATTTTTGTGAATTTTTCTCCCACCTCCTGATCTCCTGCATGTAACAACCAATGTGTTAAAAGACACCACATTTACAGAAATTAGGCTTCTGAACTCCTCCTAGAGCTTCTGATGCATTTTTTTGGGTATCCATGTAAATCTGCACACTGCATAAATACAGG
Organism: Melospiza georgiana; assembly: GCF_028018845.1. Taxonomy (NCBI): domain Eukaryota; kingdom Metazoa; phylum Chordata; class Aves; order Passeriformes; family Passerellidae; genus Melospiza; species Melospiza georgiana. The sequence goes on from NC_080441.1 coordinate 2,382,747, forward strand.
AAATAAACCCCAAAATTAAGTTATTTACTCTTGAACTGTAATAAAACATCAAATTAGGCACCTGCAGTGTTTTTAGATCACTATTACTTATAATTTATTACTAACTATGGATTGGAGGAGAGTGGAGAGCACAGAAGAGCTGGAAGGGGAGGATTTACAAAACAATTCCATTTGTCACTCTATTTTAAACTCCATGAACTTGAAGGCAATTTCCAAAAGAATTTTCTCCCTTACAAGTTAAATCCTTTTACTCCTCCTTCTGTTCCAGTGCTGTTAACAAAAAGCAGCTCATAAATCAAACTTTAATCAAGCTGAAAATCCCAGTTTTATTTCTTCACTTCCCTAGGGGGTCAGAGCATTTTGCAGAATCTTTTATTTTCTGAACTTCTCCTCTTCAGAACTTCTGTTTGCTGCTTGCTTTCTCCCCTAATAAAATTATTTTCATTTAGGATTACCACTCTCCTCTCCTCCCTGACATTGCACTTGCTTCTCCAGCCTCCTGTGATTGAAAGTATTTAAAGCCCTGCAACTTAATTGGAAGCAACATGATTGTAAGGGATTAGCAACACCTCAATTCAATATACAAAATTATGTGTACACAGCCAAGGACAGATTAATCTGTTATTTCTCTAATTTTTTTTCTGGTGTTTTCCTGGCTTTTGACTTCAAATCTTTATAACCTAAGAGCACATTCAAGCAGGACAAGTGGTGGAAGCTCAGGACACGGTCAGTACCAGCTCACCCTGTGAATGGGGATTGTGCTGAATTCACTTCCAGTATTATTTATTGTGTACTATTCTTATTTATTTTCAATTCCATGCTCTCTATTTGGGGAAGTAACAGCCTGCTGTAAAGTTTAACTGACACAGCTGATTTAACAAATCTTGAAACGACTCCTGGATTTATCTTGGAATGAAAAATGACTTTTTCCTTTTAATCTGCAGTTAACAAAACATTGATTTGGAACAAATAGGCACTGATTTAAAATTTGGACTAGATCATAAATTTTTTAACCCCCATTCTTTGTTACAATTTATAAATATAGATAAAATGTTAGACCTGGGGCACTGCAGTCTCTTTGAGGTTTATTTAGGAGCAGAGCAGGGGCAGGAATGAGTAAAACCAGCGAGCTGCCTTTGGATAGCACGATAAGAGGAACTCAACCAGGGTAAGCAAATGAAAGAACATTTCCTAGGAGGCTGCCTTATGAGATTTCCAGAATGACTAAGATTGTCTTTAAGGTGATAAGCCAAGTTTCAGACTGCAGTTTAGTGAATCACTTCCCAGGAATGAACAGAATCACGCTGATGGCATTCAGCACAAATCAATGGTGAAGGACAGGAAAGCCCCCCAGCTAACACTTATCAAAATCTGCCTCTTTTGCTTCATCCTGTTACCCTGCTTGTTCTCTTTCATGGCATGATGGAGAGAGCTCTGAGCTGCGAGGGGTGAATAAAAGAGAAAACTTCTTCAAACAGTGAAACTTCCCAATTCAATCTGTGGTAAAGCCAGGCATTCCAGATACGGAATTTAATTTCTTTTAAACTTACTTCACTACTCAACAAAACAGATAAAAGTCCTGGAAGAGAGTAAAGAGACAGTTTTACACAGGAGGCACCTTCCTTGTTTCTTTTAAACAAGGAGCTATTTTCCTCCAAAGTAAAAGTTCTGAGTAAAGCAATCAAACTGATGTATCTGCAAAAACTTCCCTGAATCCAAGTGCCATTCCAAGTGGATATTTTAACAGCACAAAATCCCAACACAAAGCTCAGGATTGGGTTTCCTGTAATGCGGAAGTGGAGGTGTCTGGGTGATAGGCAACTTTTGGGATGGAATGTTTTAAAAGCTCTAACTGTATGGAGCACGCACACAAATATCAAAGCAGAATATAAGCAATCCATGTAAATTAGTGCTAAATTATAATGAAAGGCTGCTTGGCCTCTGCTCAGGGTTTAGCAGTGATGTATTGAAGGCTCCCTGCTATTCTGCTTCTAAAGGCCTGAAGTGTCCCCAGGCAGCTTCTGTGCTTTACTGATTATGATGAACAGTTTAATTTTTTTATTTTATTTTGCTGATTACTGCTTTTCTATTGACAATTAATATTTGGGGGCAATTTGAGCTACACTAACAGTAATAAACATTGATTGTCAAGCAATCCTTCCATGTGCTGGGCCTTTGAAGTCCAGATCATCTTGCTTGGATAAGACAAGTGAAAACCCACAGCAAGGTCCCAGTCTCCAGAACTGATGCACCACAAGCTTCTGCTGCCTAAAAAATTTCTTTTGGTGCATAAAAGTCACTGCAATCAATTTGGATGAAAAGCCTTTACATTTGATTTAAGTAGGCTAAATTGCTCTGTTCAATCAGTAACACAAACAAGAAAATAAACAATACAGCCCCCCCTGAACTCATTACTCATGCATTTTCATTTTTTTTTACTTTGTTTTTTGTCTCATTCTTCAAACAGACTTTCGGTGCAGCAACTTCAAGCATGACAAATAAGGGATTAATTCTTTGAGGAAGTGCTGCTAATTCAGCATTGAATGTCACGAGTTTACCCTTCTCCAGAAGCTTCGGCTGATTTACAAAATTCTGCTGCGCCCTTAAAAATTAATTCTCAGAGCAACTACCCACATTAGGGGGTGAACACCTCTGCTGGAAACGCTGCACACCTGAGTGGGTGCTGGATGTGGGTGCTCTGTGCAGAGCTGGGCTGTGTGGAGGAGGATGCACAGCTCAGGGAGGGTTCCCATCACTCACAGCTGGGAACAGGCATTTCTGTGCTGTGCTCTGGAGCTGGGGGGGATCCTCTCATGTGTCCTTCACGCAGCAGATGGCTCGTGAAATCTCTGCCATGCTTGGGGAGCTCTGCAAAGGCCTGGACGGATTTGTTGCCCGCTGCTTTAGCCACAGAATGAAGATATATATGCCCACACCAAAAAGCACCCAAAAAATCAGTTGTAATAGAAATTGCTCATATATAATCTGGGTAATAATAATATAATCTGAGTTATATAATAATATGATCTGAGTTTGTCTGAAATTAAAGAAATAGTTGGTTTCGGTTAAATGATGAGGTTTGCTGTGGCATTAAGAAATTTTGCTCTCAAATAACAAAACTGCGTCCATGATCCTCTAAAACCTCGTTTTCTCACAGAAAATAAAACACAAAATGTAGCAACGTGTATTTACAATCACAAGGAGTATTTCAAACACAGCTTTCCCCAATTCTTTATAGGCTGCACTGTGCACAAACAATTGGGATATGTGTAAGTACAGAAAGGTGACCAAAGTTTCTCAGCTGAGATCAAATCCTTGTAAATCCTTGCACCCCTCTGACATTTACTAATGTATTTTCTCATGTGCCATCAATCAGTTTGTAACTTTAAGCCATTTTTTTTCTTTGTTATTATTGTACCAGAGTGGAACCTTGAGGCAACACTGTTTTAAATTGTTTATTCTTCTTACACTGCCTTTAGTTTCTTATCAAGTTTCTAATCCAAAGCAATAATTTAGCTGACAATATATGACAACTCCTTTTCTATTAATCTGCCAGAGACTTTAATCTTTCAATATTCCAAGGAATTATTTGAAAAAGGTGCAATGTATCTGTTATTTAATCAATAAACAAGAAATCCTAAAGAAGCAGGATGGGGAAATATCCTATTACAGAGGCCATGCAGGCATCATTTAGTTTTTTTTTAGAATTCTTTCCTAAAAGAATTTTAGAAGGTTTTAGATTTTTTCGAAACATTTTGCCAAAATGTTTTGTCATTTTGAAATGATAATTTCCAGAATTTTGTAAAAACTTGATGCTGCAGCTGCCACCTTCTTCCTTCCACCATTTATTTGGATGCAAACATCTTTTGTTAACAGCTTGCTCGTGTTCATGTGTTCCTTCAAGATCTGTAAATTCTGTTCTTAAAGATTTTTTACACTTCTCTGACATCCTCTGGCACCTCCATTTTTGGCTCAGGTTCTAATGGCAGTGGAATAATGCGAGTAAATAATCAATTTTTCACCACCACATGATTCTCAACTCTGCTCTCTGCTTCCCAGTGTTCTGCCTGAGTTCCTGATTCTTTTACAGTTTTCATATTTCTGATTAATCCTGCCCAGGATGTGTTTTCCACTGGTTTCTGGTACTCTCTCTTGCTGTTCCACTCTTTCTTACTTGGCTTGTACAAATTTTTTTGACTTCAATAGGTGAAATTTCCATTTCCTCATGGAAAGAAACTTATTTCAGAACCTACTGCCAAGACCTTTGAACCAATACAGAAAAAAAAAATATTTCCAGTGTTCCCTTTTTGTACCTTCTGATATTCCTCTTTTGCCAAGAAGGAAGGTCTAAGTAAAACATGCACATTTTACAGCCCCATCTAATAATGAAAATATTATGTTCACAGAACATTTAATAAAATACTCTGAATTTGAGTCTTTGCTGAAATTCATACCTGAACCTCCCACACCGAGTGGCTGCCAAGACCCACAAAGGGAAAGCTGAAGGGTGTAGATGCTGTGGTTGTGTTTTCACATTTGATTCATTGCCTGGCCCTCCCCAAGCCCTTTCAAAAGGCTCCAAAATGAGATTTTACACAACTAAACCACAGCTGCAACTGACTGGAAAATAGAGGGGAAGGTGGGTGCCCAGCTAATGGTCAGGAGGAGGCAGAGGAACAAAGCTGGCAGCACTAATGGCTTCTAAAGGTACTCAGAATTTCAGCCCAACATTGGGGTGTTTCTCTTGATGCCTTTGCAAGGTACTGGTCAAATAAGAACTTGATCTTTTAAATATTATGAATATTTTTCTAAAATGTAATACCCTTCAAGGTCCTTGAAGCCTTAGTAGGAGTTAGCATGCTGGCCATAGAAAATAACTCAAATTTGACTGCATCAATTATGTTAGCCAGCTAAGGATTTTAAAGTAGGTATCAATAGCCTGTTGTTACACATATAAATAAGATACACTTATTAATCATGCAATAATTCTGCTGAAGAAGTTCCTCTCCTGAGAACATGAAACATTTTGAAAGAGGATTTTTATCCACCGGTCCTACCATCACCACATAATATCAGCTGTTCCTCAATCACAGAAAGTCTAAATCACATTGAATAAACCCTACAAAGTATTTCCATTAGTAATAACTTCTTCTCCCTATCCTGCCCCACACAATGGCAATGATCATCAGATTCAGCTCTTAAATAACCAAAATTCTGATACAACAGTTCTGTAAAAGTTTACTTTGAATTAAAATACTACAGAACCAGACAGTGTTACACACAATCTGCATTTCTCATTACTTTGTCTGACAAGGAGAAAAATAAATCTGAAACAAAACAACATTTAAAATGTTTTAAATATATATTTATATATAACTAGTTTGTCTCTCATTAGTGACTTTTCTCCTCCTTGACCTTATTTTCCCAGAGAAGAGCTAGGATTCCTTTTTTAACTGTTTTGCCATACCAGATTTCTAAGAGCCACGTTCAGGAAATTGGGTTTGTGCATCATGGCAGGTCTGGCATGTGAGGAAATCTGCTACAGGCTGGATTTTTCCCCCCTATGCCTGTCCAAAAATACACAGCACAATTTCCATCCCATCATTTCAGCTAAGAAGAAAATCTGACAATTTATTACAGTCCTCCTGTGCCAGATAATAGTCCAATTGATGGTATGTGACAGAGCAGCTTAGCTTCAAGAGCCAGAGCTTCTTCATATAACTGCTGTCACTTTTGCTTTTCTCAACTTCACCTCAGCAACTGATTTTTCCTTGCTGCTGTTTTAATTTTGATATGTCTTGTTTCCTCAGGAGGTTGCCAAGAAAGTGAATAAAAAAGAGGCTGATGCAAAATATTCTGCATAAGGTGCCCCATCGCCCCTCTAATGCATCCTCAGATAAGAATGTGCAGATATTTGCCAGACATCTGATGTAGAAAAACAAATGTCTATAAAGTATAAAAAACTTTTATTTTCCCTTGGAAAAGTGTCAACCTGCCTGCACATCTCCCCTGTAAAATCTGTTAATTAGTCCAGACCAAGGTCAGCTTGCTACTGCACCTAAATCTGCCTGTGCATGAGTTACTCTGCAGTCACAGCCAAGATTTACAACAAAGAAATTTATCAGTGTAAATGAGGTGGAAATGATCAACAGAAGACCCAGAAGTTTTGAAACTTTTGGAGGAGATTGGTACAAGGTAAGCACTCCATTTCTGCACACTCTGTCCAGTCAGTTCAGGATTTTAGGAGTGTGCCCCGTTGTTTAATGGGTTTATAGCACTGAGATATCCCAGTGTCAGATGGGTGTGTCCCCATGCCCAAAGACCATTGTTTAATGGATTTATAACACTGATATATCCCAATATCAGATGGGTGTGTCCCCATGCCCAAAGACCATTGTTTAATGGGTTTATAGCACTGATATATCCCAATATCAGAGGGAAGGATCCCCATGCCCAAAGACCATTGTTTAATGGATTTATAACACTGATATATCCCAGTGTCAGATGGGTGTATCCCCGTGCCCAAAGACCATTGTTTAATGGATTTATACCACTGAGATATCCCAATATCAGATGGATGCTTCCCCATGCCCAAAGACCATTGTTTAATGCATTTATAACACTGATATATCCCAAAATCAGATGGGTGTATCCCCGTGCCCAAAGACCATTGTTTAATGGATTTATAGCACTGAGATATCCCAGTGTCAGATGGGTGTATTCCCATGCCCAAAGACCATTGTTTAATGCATTTATAACACTGAGATATCCCAATATCAGATGGATGGATCCCTGTGCCTAAAGACCATCGTTTAATGTATTTATAGCACTGAGATATCCCAATATCAGAGGGATGGTTCCCCATGCCCAAAGACCATTGTTTAATGCATTTATAACACTGATATATCCCAATATCAGAGGGATGGATCCCCATGCCCAAAGACCCTGAGCACTGTGGGGCTGGCAGAGACCAAGCAGGAGATTTCACTGCCCTGACTGGGAGCTCAGGAACTCTGTGAAATTGGAAATACCCTGAAAGTGACTGCTCTGCTCATCTCCTGTTCTTGTGGAATTCTCCACACACAGTGATTTAAACGCATGGTCACCAACACCCACAGGGTTTTCCCTCTGGTGAGAATTCCCCTTTTGGGATGCCTGCCTCAACTGTGAAAGGAATCAGTGAGAACAATGCAATTATGAGTAAAGCAGAATTTTAAATTTACCTATTTGTAAAATAAATAGTGGCAATAGTAGAAATTAATTGTGGAACACCAAGCAGCTCAATCCTTTCCATATCAAAAATGAAGTTAACTGGAGATTCTGCAGATACTGAATGACTAAATCTGCACTATAAGTTAATGCACATACTTAGATTTGTATCATGTTTAAGATATTTACCCTCATAGGGACCCAAAAAGTAACATATAGTGGAACTGTATACATCAAATATTGGAGTATCTCAGATGCAAATAAAACAAAAGTTAATTAACCTCTTTTAAGGTTATACATGAACTTTTGTGATACTGAAATAAAGTTTTTTGGATTTTTTAATAGCACTTTGCTTTAAAAAATGTAAAAAACTTTTTTACAGCTTTATTTAAGTAACTTTTTAAGCAGAAAAAACCCCTACAATCCTTCACTGATGCTAGCTTTTCCCTCTGAAATAGTAGAACAGCCTGCAATTTGAATCTCATGTTACTGAATAATTTTGAAATCTATTATTACATTCAAGCCTTTAATGACAAAGCACTTTTGAAGAGATCCATGGACCATGTCACGTTCCCTGCATATTAGAAAGAAGTAACAAGAGCACTTCTTTGCAATACTTTAAAGTTCTTTTATTCTTTTTTTTTTTTTTTTTTTTAGAACAAAAGAAAGGATTTTTCTTGTAGAATTATGTACTTCTTATAATGCTCCCTAGCTTCAGTTCTCCTCAACCCCAGGTGCATTTAAACAATCCAACTGTGATTTGCTAACACAAAATAAAGCCACGATCTGATTGTGCTTCAGAGATAGGGCTGGCATCCCCCCTTCCACTCCTATCTGTGCTCTGCCACTCCAAAATAGTCTGGGGCAGCTGCCAGGCCAGACAAAGCCAGGCAATGCTCAGCACCTATTCAGACTCTAGGAAAAAAAAAATAAAATTGTACTTTCCAATTCTGTGTCTTTTATAACCATCCTCGATCAAAGGGGGGTTTAAATTATGTATTTATACACAACTTAAACAACATGGGAATAAAGCTTCACTGTTAAACATACAGAAGTGGGGATCATAATTCAATAGAGCCCTCATTAAATTAATGCATAATTTAATACAGTACAGAGATCAACAACAAAATTCAAAAGCACTGGTATTTTTATTAAATCTGAGCCCCTGAGTGTTTGGGAAGTAATATAAAATTAAAAGCTTTTTAACCTTAGCTCCTCTAGTAGTCACAATTATTTCACTGTTAGTCTGAGAATTCAATCCAAAAATCTGCTGAAAGTCAGTGGAAGTGCTTTGCTGAATTAAACAAAGAGAAAAGCACAAAACTTCCTGGATCAATTGAGTCACATTGCAATTTGTGTAAGGTTGAACCAGAGAAGAGCAGTTAATTCTGTCAGCAGGGTTCACCCTTGGACCTTGCTCTGAGTTTCCACACATGCTAACTCATCTCCAAAATCCCTCTTGGACTGGAGACAAAAGATCTCCCACAGATGAAATCTGGGATTATTCCATGAGCAAACATGGCAGAGGATGCATCAGGCATCACTCCTCCCAGCTCAGCCTCCAAAATGGGCTTCCAGAACCACCCTCAAGCACCATCTGCATGCTTCACACACCCTACTGTCCTGCTATAAAAATACATCCACATTTCCCTCTGAATCTCTGGAAAGCAGTTACCAAATACCCACAGAAAAGGAATGTTTTGGGAGAACATCGGGTGAGTTGTGTCTCCTTGGAACAGCAGGCCTCAAAGCATCCCAAAGGACTCCTTGGCCACTCAGCTTTGTGTTTACTGCCTAGAGCCCTTAAAAACACTGGTTGAAACAAAAAAGAAATTCCAAAGCCTTGATTAAGGTTCTCTAATGAGAGCTGGCAAAGCAGGAAGGATTGGGGATGCTGCACTCATGGGGATTGAGCGTTTATGGGACAACAGCTCAAGAAAGCCCAGCTGTGGGCTCAGAGGAATGAGGCTGGATTCTGCCCTGAACAGGCACAAGATCACGCCCACAACTGGATTAAGACAAAGAAACAACTTCTAAATAATCATAAAATAAACCACAAACCCCCTCAGTGTCGGCACAGCCACTGATGCACACACAAGACCACAGCTCGGTGGAATCTCTCATATGCAGCTAAGTGAACCAAGAATCAGCTTTTTCTACTCAATTCTTAAAATGTGAACCACTGACTTCATCATTCTCCTCTCCCCCATAAAAATTTTCTCTTGTCATCAATAATTGGAAGAGATACCTTTAGTAGGGCTGTAGATGCTGACACACCCAGGGCGTTCTGACATTAAAGGCAGTTTTAAAATGAGGTTCTGGTTCAACATCTCTTGATAGAGAATGTGTCCAAATATTTGTAGATCATCTTGCAGCTCTCTGGTTTCAAGGTAGGCTGTTCTTGTCTGCCATGTCCTGATCCATAATAACTCTGATCCAAACTTAACACTTCCCAAAAATCCAAAGCGTTTTTAATAAATTCAAGCAACCCATACTCCTTTAAGAGCTGACTTTTTGGGTTAAAATTTTCCAGTCAGCATTAAATAAACTAAATTTACACTGGAGGAGCTGTTTCAGCTCCAAATTCCGAGCCCTGAGCCAGGATGGCCACAGTTAGGATCTATTAACTCCCATATTGAATCACAGGGCTCCAAGGACTGGAGACTTCACACACCATATGTGCTGTGAAGGTGTCCTAAAAGAAGGGATTATGGAATGTTTTGAGTAAAAAGGAGTGAAAAAGAGAGTGTACAAGCATGTACTGTCAGTGTTTCCCCCAGTGAATTAAAATAAAATCTCACTCACAGTTCAGATAACACAATCCTATTGTTTCACTAATCTATTGTGCAATTCTTCAAGCATCTGCTAATTCAAGATAGCATTTTCACCAAAATTACTAGCCCAGTTTCCACCATTATCTACTTGTCAAAGGGGTGCTGACCTTCATTAACAATAATATTAACAATAATAGCAACTTTTTTCAATAGATGCAAAATGAGGATGCACTTGGGGAATAACTTCAGGCATCTCCTTATTCCTCCCTCAAACCTCCTCCAGTCTAAATAAGGGCATGTTCTGTGTAAGAGGGGGATAAAAAAGGTCCGAACTTTATTAGATTATAAAATAAACCTTCATAGATTTTCTGATTCCCTCCTAATTCCAGCAGCACAGGTTCCTCCAGCAGAGCTGAAGGCTCCTTAGCGTTGCCTTTGCTGTCACTGCTCCTGAGTGGGCGATAATTTGTCACTAAACGTTGGCTGCTGCCTAAAGCTTGACGGGCAATCTCAGCACTTCACAGCCCCCTGTCAGATCCTGGAGCAGCCCTCCATCTCCCAAGGCAGCCAGATGATCAAAAATCTTCAAGACGACACATGTTCATCCTAGAACTCCTTGTCGAGGAGGAATGGCCAGCACAGATCAAAGCACTCATCCATCTAATCCCAAATCCTGTCTTCAGCAGTGATGTTTTAAGTAAAGAACCCAAACCTCTTCATTCAGGAGACAAATCTACGCTGTGAAAAGTGTCCTTCTCACTACGAGTGCCAAAAGACTGTTTATGCAAGGAAGCATAAAATCTGTAATCCTTTCAATACTCTGGCATAATTTAAATACTAATCATTTCAAGTAGAGTGCTATTTTATTCTTATTAATGTTCAGATCAGGGTGCCATATGGCAATGAGTGATGCAGATTAATCATTAGTCCCAGGAAAAAAACAAGCTCTCTGTGCTGATTTTGAACTGGCCAGTTTTCCATTTCTCTGCTCTTCCTCCTTGAAGAGTTTAGAAAATACCCTGCCCACATCTTCCATGATCCCATGTCACAGCTTTACCACCTCCCAAAACCAAACCTTCCCCTTCCATTAGGAGATTTCAATGAACTAAAACAAAGACTGGGCTAGGGCGCTGAAAACTAAACTGGGGATTGTTTTATTGGGGTGTGTAATAGGCTAAAAGTCAGGTGAGAGTCAGCAGTTTGCAGTTGGGAGATTACAGGGAGATAAGGTGAAAATATGGCAGGTGGGAAGTGGGAGCAGACCACCAGGTCCTACAGATGGGAACTACATCTGTCCCACACCTGGCATCCCCTCCAAGGCATTTCTACCTTCTCTATGATTTTACTGTTTGTTCTTTTCAGTCCTCCCCTGTCAGAAACTTCATCCTTTAATTTGTTCAGAGGGATTCTGAAATACTCAAATGCAGCATTAATGGGGAACATACAAGTGCAAATATGTGGATGAAAAAATTAGGCTTGAAGTGGTTTTGTGAGTGAGAGAAAAAGAAACTTAGAAAAGATGAAAAGAAATGCAGGCAACTGACAGGGTTTGGGGGGTTTTTTTGCTTGTTTGGTTGGTCCTGTTTTGATTTTTTTAATGGGAGGAAGTTATATGATTGAAAGACAAAATTTCTAGTCACATCCTTGATTATCTACCTGGTTTGGGGGTTTTTTTTGTGTAAGCCCTTTGGCATTACATGCAATGCTCCATTTCTGCACAGTGCCTGATACATCTTGGAGGCCATTATTAATAATAGATAATCCAGCTAGACTTGCAAATTATTTTTTTTTCCATTTATTATAGCTGCTCTGGCAAGCTTGACAGACTAAAATATTCACTTAAATGATTCCTTGATTTACCAGAATGTAGCAGGTCAACATAGGCCAAAAACTTCCATTCATATTTTAAACTGACCTCCCTAAACTAGGAAAGGTATTTAATTAAAACACCAAATCTCACTTTATTCCAGATAACTCATAAACATCCATTAGGAAGTTTATTCCTCACCCCCTGTTAGTGTGGGATTTGCTTCTTGGCTACTTTATGGCTCATTAAATTCCTGTTTTTCTCCTTGCTGGTGACAGGTGAGTTGGGCCATGCTGTAATTAAGGACAGTGTTAACAGCTGTACCAGAGACATATTTCAGTGAGGCTCAGTGGTGCTAAAACACCTGAATTAAGGTGTTCCATGAACTCAGTGGCTGCTACTCTTCAATAGATGGGACAAAACAGACATCCAGCAGCAGCAATATTACTGCTAGGTAGCCAGTTGCTATCTATACTGTTGCCAGATTGCCATTCAGCCAACAAACACTGGCCATTCTACATTTTAAATGGGAAAGTTATCATTCTTTAGCATGGAGATTTCCTCCTGAAACAGTACTGCACAAATTTGTACTCTAAATGGAGCCCTACAGATGAGAAATAAGTGGATATTTTTTCAAGTGTAGTTGTCAAACGTCCATAATGAAATTATTCTCTTTCTGTAGGAACATAAGAGAATGTCTGTGTATGTGTCAGAGAAGGGGCTATCCACTGGGAAAATACAGAGATGACAATCCTAAAATACAACCAAAAGGGCCAAAAACCCCCAGAAATTAGAAAAAAAGAGAGAAATTACAATCTAAATGTACTGTTAAATGCAGAGGAATTACTAAAAGAAAAAAACAAGGAACCTAAAAATACTAAGGTCAGGAGGGTTCTCATTAGAAATCATTCATTAAATGGTGAATGTGAACCTTTTGTCTTAATGAAATAAAAAATGAAATAAATGAAATCTACGGAGATGCTTAGGGGTGAAAGTTTGCAATCAGTCTTCATAACTATTTGTCAATTAATTTCACAACAGATAAGAAAAAATGCATTGAACACAGCTGCTCTCAAGCAGTGTTTCCATTACAACCCACACAGAGTAAATCCTGCTGCTTTACCCTCTTCCCCTTCAGAGTGTGACACTTTGCTGTGTTTGTAAATCATCTCAATAAAGAAAGAACACATTACTATAGTTTTGCTCTGCAAAAGTCACTGCAGAAAAAAATCTGACTACACATCATGTCAGTTTTTGCTTTGCAGACAAAAGTGATAGGTGCATTGCTTATACAAGGATCATGACAAGCACATCAAATAAACTTCATTTTTCAGGGAGTAAACTGACAGTGACATTTCATATGGGGAACAGGGGACAGATTTTCAAATCTATGGAAATCTTTGACAGCTTAGATGCAAAAAACAGGCTAGGGTGCTGTAGACGTGTCAAGGAAGAATAAAATCAAACTTTTTCATAGACAATAGGAAAGATTTTACAATTTACATCTTTATAGGCTTGTTCACTTACTCTATAGCAAAGGGAATAATCACCATATTTTCTCAAATCAATCAGTAATTCATTATATCTTCCATTCTGCTTTAAAAAGGAGTGTTGACTACCCTAGAAGTTCAGGTGAAAGATTTCTCATGTTTTGCCTTTAGAACTTCAAATAATAAATCCAATTAATTAAAGACAATCACCTTTAATTGAATAACAATTCATTTTCAGTTCTGTGGGGCAAAGAGAGGAGAGCTTTATAAAATCCATAAAGGCAATTTCTGCAAGATGATATCAGTTTCTTTACCTCAGTCCCTGGAAAGTAATTGGAGTAATACACTGAACAAAGAGGAAGTTTAGATTTCCATTGCACTGTGTGGAAGCCAGATTACTCCAGAATCCTGAATACAAATTAATGCAAATAGTGCTGTTTCCCTATGGCACAACATTATTTGGGTGGTGTAAAGCAAAAAAAAAAAAAAGAAAATCAGCTTTTAATGGAAATGGAATTTGGAAGGGAAACAGTAATAGCAGTTTATGGATTTCAGAACTTCCTGTATGTTATGCTTTATTAAGATTTTGAAAATTTTAATTTAAAAGGATTCTATTTCTTCTGTTTTCAAAGATAAACTCTCTCTTGCACAAGGACTCGTGGCTGTCTTGTTTGTTCACAACCCAAGTGAAACAGCAAGACACCTCCCAAGGCATGAACAGCCCCTGTTCATCTGACTAGAATGTTAACATCCAAATGCAATTTTCACAGATTAAATATTAATAGGTGTATGGATAGTTTGCTCCAAACAAAAATTAGCTACTACTTTATTCTGTAAAGCTGCTAACTGAGGATACAGCACAGCCAGGGTCTCCAGGAGCTTGCAGCAGAAGATGGTGTGAGCAGTGGGTATAAGCACTGACAGTGGGTGCTTATAAGAGATCACTATCAATAAAATAAACATGCTGAACGATAAGAAAGATTTCACAGAATACCTCTGCACAGTTTGAGTTTAGCCCATTGCATGTGACAGCCCATTATCTTACAGTACCTTAGTCCTGTAATTATGTTAATTCCTGTAATGATAATGCCAATCAATATGGAAGATCTGCATATTGAGAAAACCCCAAGTATCCAGATCACATTCTATGTGTCATTCCAATATTTTATAAGATTTGCTTACACACAGACCCAGAGTTCAAGGCAGGAGAAATAATTCCTTATGATTAAATATATATGCAAGACTTGAATTGATTCTGTCATCATTCCAAAATTACCAATGATGAAGTGGAAATTATTTCCCTACTCCATGCAGGGAATTCCACTTTAGACACCTGGACTGTTCTCATGAATCTGGAAATCAAAATGTTCCCTCCCCACACTCCCAGGCACACTGCAATATCTATTTTATTGTATTTGCATGTTGATGTCAGAGGCTTTTATTTTTTCCCCAAGGAAAGAAATTCAGATATAGTTTGAATTATTCAGAGAAACAAGTCAGAAAGGCAGCACTTGGTATAGTGCATAAAAACATGACTATTATAATTCCACCAAAAAAAAAAAAAAAAAAAAAAAAAGCAATGCTTGAATTACTTCCTGTCTAAAATAAGCTTTGAACATGCAGAAATAAACTATCTTTTGTTGTTCAAGTCTTCTGTGATGATTTTCTCTTCCTCACAGAGAGAAGAAACCCAAAAGTCATCACTTTCCTGGTAAAGACATGGAGGTGGATGGTACAGGAGATGACACAGACCAAGTTCACCCACAGTTTTGGATATCAGACTGATAACTGGTTTTGTAGATAAAGGAGATGTGGTAGAACCAACCCATCTGCACCTTTACATAAAGTATTTGACGTGTATTGGAAACTACAAGTTAATCTGCAGAAAGTGGTAGTAAAATAATTGCAAAATGTGATAAAAAGTTGCTTAAATATTACAAAACAAACATTGCAAAAGGAAAAAAAAAAATGAACAGGGGGGCAAGAGGCTTCTTCTCCAGTGCTAATGGCTTCCATAAAAAAGGAGGTGCTGGTGGGAGGAAACTGAGAGCCACCAGCTCAAAGGGCACTGGAACACCAAACATGGAGAGTGAGGTGACCTTGAGAGGGATGGCAAAATGAAATTTAACACTATTAAAATTTAAGTGTACTAATAACAGGGAATGGTAGCCCAGGGGGCAGTTCATGGGAGAAGTTACAAGATGAAAATATCTTTGGAATGCTAATTAACAGGATGACTGCATCCCCAAATTCTTCCACCCCAGCAACTTCCATTTCCTCCCACATACTTCTTTTTAATGCCTCCATTTTCCCACCTCTTTTTCAGAGTATCCCCTTCTTCCTACAGTATATACATTTATAGAATTCCAGAGGGGTTCAGACTGGGAGAGAATGGGTCTCCACAGAATCACCCCAGCTGCTCCTCTCTCTAAACAATCCCAGTTAAAATGATGATGAAAGAGATAAATGCACTTTCCTGTTCTATACAGTCATTTTTGGAATTTTTCTATAGATATCGGGAGGGATTCATGCTCTAATTCTATACATGAGGGTCTTATCAAAGGGTTTGCACAATTCTTGTGAACAGCAATAAAAAAAAATGAACTTAGGTAGATATGGGTGTAGAAAATCACTAAAGCTGGCTGGTGAAAGTAAACTCTGCAACAAGCGGACTAAAGGATGCTTGCTCCTTTGCCTAACAAAATGAATTGCAAAATACATTGTTTTTTGCGTGTTTTAGATGAATCAGAAGAATAAAAATTAGCAAATTAAAAGAATAATGTTGGTACAAAACAAATGCCATTAATAAATTGGCACAGAAATTAGAAAACTTAAGAACCATTAAAGGAATTTGAGAGCTCCAAGCAGTCATAAGAATGATTTCTAAGACAGAGCCCAACATAAAGGATATTATGTGATATGGTTGCCAGAAACAGAGGCTGATTTTGTTTACACAGAAGTGTTCTATGCTCATAACTCTGAATTTGGCAAACTGCTTGTGCCTAAAATACATGACACACTTTAATCACAGGCATCTTTCTTGGTATATAGGAGAACAGTCACATAAGACATTTACTTTAAAATATTTATATAAATATTATATAAAATATTTATATATTCAGGCAGGCTTTATCCAGAAAAAAAACACATTAGATCCTTACATTAATAATTTTACATAAAAATCCATTTGTGAGTTGCTGTTGTTTTATGAAAGAAAATATGGCTATTATATATAAATACATACATATATATATATATGTGTGTGTGTGTGTGTGTGTGAGGGTTTTTGCACAAAACTGCATTTGAACAATGTGGATACTTGGAAAATAACCATAGACATTCTTTGGTCTTATTCTGCATCCAGCTTTGCAACCAACAGAGCTATTTGTTATAAGTATGAACAAGAAAACTTCAGTGAGATATTAGCTGGTCTATTAATTGCACTGACACCACTTTGGAAAATAACCACAGACATTCTTTGGTCTTATTCTGCATCCAGCTTTGCAACCAAAAAAAAAAAAATTATTTGCTACAACTATGAACACGAAAACTTCAGTGAGCTATTAGCTGTTCCATTAATTGCACTGACACCATTTATTCCAGGAGGGGCCAATTGTACCATTCCCACTGAAAAAAATTCCCTATTCCAATTGAAAATTCCCTCTTCCAACAAAACAAAACCTTTACCCCAGCAGGGGTGGCTGGAGGTTCTGCAGAGAGGAGCAGGAGGAGGACACAGAGCTGCCCATCCCTGTCCCACCCAGAGAGTCTCCCATGCTCTGCAACTCACAGGGCCTTCAATGTGGGCTTTATTCCATCTCCAAGTAAAAAAAAACAAAAAAAAAAAAAACAAAAAAAAAAAAAAAAAAAAAAAAAAAACAAAAAAAAAAACAAAAAAAACCCAAAAAAAACCACAACAAAGCCTCTTGGGAATGCTGAAAGAAGATGTGATATGTGATGCAACCAATGCACATGGCCCTGAGATTCCAGGATGTGTTTGTTTTGCAAAGAGGCTTCTCCTGTGAGCATATTAATTCTGAGAATGGGTCTTACATTGCTGCAGAACAAACCAGAAAGAGACAAAAAAAAAAGTTAAATATGCATGGCCCCAGAAAGAAAATATTTTATTTTAAACAAAGATTAGTTTTTAAGAAGATGGCTTCATGCTGTTCACGTATAGTTCAAGCCTTCCCTTATTATATAAAAATAAAAAATGTTGATTTCTTTGGATGGCTTGTCAGCGTGTGTCAGTTTGGGATGTTTATGATAAAATGTCAACACAAAGCTGCAGTATATCAGGCCCCTTGTGTTTTAGCCCATTTAGTGCTTATGGTTCTATCTCAGTAACTCTGTACATAAAAAAATGCATAACATTTTTCCCACTTGATAAGTCTACACTTAAGGGATCCTGGTGTATTGAAACAGTTATGCATGCCCTGCAGGTTACTTATTTCCTTTTTTCCCCCTCCTATTTCCAGATCCTCATTTATTTTTGTTTTTAACAGAATTTAAAATTAAGGTTTTTTAGAGCAGATAAAACAGCCAAGTGCTCACTGATGCTTTTAGGAAAATCCCTCTTTTGAATGCAAAAGCTGTTGCAGTTCCAGCAGATCACACAGGAAAGTCTAACAGGCTTCTGGAGAAGCACTGAGCTTTTTTTTTTTATTATTATTATTATTCCAGTCAGTCAACTGACAACAGCTCCAACCCGGTTAGAAATCCTTTAAACTGCACTTCAGAAATCACCATCACAATTGCTACTAATTGGCAGTTTTGCTGGCAGGCTCAGGGAGAGAAAAGCAGCAGAGACTGAGGGGGCCATGGGGAGAGGGAGCCCCTCCTGCCCGTCAGGAACGCTGGGCAGAGCAGGGCTGAGCGTTCCCGAGGCTTCTGGAGAAAATAAAACACCTCATGCTCCATCCACACCTGCGGGTACAGGGCAGCATCCCCCTGGGCACAAAAGGTGCCACAGAGCCTGAGAATCATTTAGGAAAGGTTGCTAAAATATGATTTTAAATGGTTACTCTTGAACCTTGCTGCTGCAGGTTGTCTTTTGTTGCTTTTCTAGCTGAGTGTGGGAAGGAAAACAATGCAGCCAGGGTGAAGGCAAGCCATGAGCTGCACAAATCTGAGCTGGGAGGGGATTAAACCCCGGAATGATTTGTTTAAAAATTTAGAAGCCTTTGTCTGGGTCTCCATGAAACTCTTAAAATGTGCTGTGCTTTGATTGCAATCCATAGCCCAGCCTTCCTGGGTGCAAACCCATTCACACAGCTCCTGTGCTCTTCACTGAAAATGCAAAACCCACTTCCACAAACTGCTAATCCCAAGACTTTGTTTCATTCGTTTTTGATTCCTAATGGCACGTTAGGACCACAAAAACAGCATCCAGATTTTGTTAGGAGCTTTTTGTGAGCCATTTATCTTGAGAAAGAGCAGGCCTTGACTGGCGTTCAGGCAAAAGCATTTCCAGTGAGTGAAATCTGCAGAAAGGATGTAAATTACAGAAGCAATTGCTCTGCTGACTGTGTGATATAATGGATTTCCCACTGGGTGGCAATTAAAGGATTGTGGCATTCCTTTCTTGGAAAGCTCTGCTGCAAGACAGCCCAACACAGGGATGTAGGTTTGCACTGTGCTTGGAAGTCCCATCCCAGCTGGATACACACAATATTCCCCATAACTGTGCGTTTGCTGGGGCTCTTGGGCTGCCTGGGCAGTTAAAGTGCACAAATCAAATCAACCTGTCCACCAAGCTCAAGGAACACCAAATAAATTATTGTACTTATTTCCCATATTAATGGACAAATCGCATTTTCCCAGTTTGAGAACATTTTGTCCCTGCTGGAAGCTCTCAATGCCAGATGTGCAATAGCTGGAGGATATCCCTGCAGCAAGACCGAGACCTGCACCCACTGCTCAGAATTCTTTACCATTTTCCCTAAAGGTGTCTTAGTGGGATTAAAGCCTGCAAAGTTCACCTTATGGTGAACAGGTGGAGAATTGGAGCTCCAGCTCCCCCTCAGTTCCTGCCTGTGAGCCCTGGAAAAATTCATCCTGAGGATCCAAAAAGCAGCTGGGTTTGTCAGAGGGCTGGCCCTGAGCTGGGTCACTGCACAGCAGAGGAAACACCTGGCACATCCCTCTCAGGAGCAGGAAAACGCAGCCTGGAATTTGGAATGCTCCTTGGATCCATCTCACCTGGATGAAAATCCAAATTGCTTCACCATGGGGATAATGAATCAGTGAAAGGGAAAATCGTGTACCTAAGGCTCCATTTCACCTACTGAAAAAAACTATTAAACCAGACCAACCTAAAATTTACTGTTAACGTAGATGTCAGAAGGGTTAAAAACAACAACAAAAAAAGTAGTATCAAAACCCCACAACCAACCCAAAACCTCTTGGCATTTCTGGATAATTATGTAAAAATTGAACTCTTCTGATTATTAAAGGTTAATACGTTCTTGTCAATATACAATATATTTTGGGTAAATATTGTGAGATATGATGGTTTTGTGGTAGTCTAAGCCAGAAAAACTATTGTTTTTTAATATATTGGGGAAAAAAAAAATTAAACTGCTTATTTTTTCCTTACAGTTGCTGGCAGCAATAAATATGTTTTCTACTTACTGATTTATTTATTGTTCTGTCAAAATAAGAACATTTGAAGTATTTCCGCACTAAATATATTCAACTTATCAAAAATCATGTACGGAATGAGAATTGTCAGAATAAAATTAGCAAGATTTTCTTTTAGTGCAAGTCATAACAAACAGAGCTTTGTATTTGGCACAATATAAATCTTGCTTTAAAATCAAAATTTAACCTTTAAATAAACTGCAGAAGGAAAAAGTGGAATCCTGTTTTTCTGAAGAGGAATTTAGAAACAATATGTTGTTTTGCATATAATCTTAATTAATGGAAGTGACGAGACCCACATTTGATTGATACCTGATATTCAAGTGAAAAATGAGTAATCCTGTGTTTTTGGAAAAGGAAATGGTTTAATTTTTTTGTTCAGCATGTTAGTCAACAGCAGTAAGGACGTGCAGTATGAGAATTAACACCCACAAGGTTTTTTGTTTAAATAAATCTCTACACTTTCCACTGCCAAGTGGAAAACAGGAAATGAATTAATTACAAAATCTTAACAGAAATTTGCACCAAATTGAGCTCCTAAGGAAAAGTGACTTTAATCAGTCTTTTAGTTTTCTAGCAAAGACTTCTGCACATAAAATGGCCAAACTGAGAAATAATTAACAGAGGCAGGTGATTAAATCAGAGCAGTTTCCCTCTCTGGGAGTGATCAGTCAGCTCAGGAGAGCTGGGCTATACCTGATCTCCAGCACACCTGATTTTCATAAATGCCAGGTTACAAAATGCAGCTTTTCCTGTCTATCATCTGGAGTAAAAAGCAGTCCTAAATGCAGATTTAATTTTAATTGCAGTTGCTGGTGGTTAATGGAACCTCTCACAGATTTCCCACATTCCTGCTGCACAGCCATGCCAGGTAGGCAAGAACCCAATATTGCTTGAAATGGTTAAAACCCTGGAATGGAAAACCCTGGACTTTTATTGCAGTGAATTCCTGAATCAGCTGAAGTTCAGATCATGTCACACCATCAGATGGACTCCAACCTGTGCAGGCAGCAGCCCTGATGCCAGATGGGTTCGGCAATAGTGCATAAAGCAGTAATACAAATTAGATGGAGAAATCTGACACTGAAATCTTTCTGTCTCCATGATTTGGTCCATTCTCCTCCTCCAATTAAACCAGCAGCGGAATGATTGGGGATGGTTAATTCTTGTTATCTCTAAAAAATGCTGTGTCCTTAACTCTTCCCTTATTTCACAGGTACAAGAACATTGCACTGACTCAATTTCAGCTCTGAATTATCATCAAGCCATGAATTCCTGCCCATCATCCCCCCATGGTCTGAGTGACATCCTTCAATTTAAGACCCACACCCAGGGTAACACAGGAGTGGAAATCTCACTGAATAACGAATCCTTCAGCTGGCAGAGTAACCCCATTTTTGGGAAATGAAGACGTTCTTACAGACACTTCAAGATGCATTTTAAGAAGGACAACACTGTACTTGAGTTGTATGCCTAATTTGCAGTGCAAAGATAAGAAATCAACTGCTTGTTCTCGACTCATATTTTCAATGAGCTTGTTATTTGCTCTGCTCAGTGTTTATGCAAGAAAAATTGCTCATTGAAAAGTAAAGTAGAAAAGAACAAAGAAAAAACATTTTTAGCTTAATTTTAATTTGTGCATGCTGGGCAAACAGCATGAATTTCCCTGTAAAAATTATGTTGAAATTGGAGCCATTGAGCTCGGGAGTGTTCAATCTCAGTTTTGCTTGTTTAACCAGTTCTTGATTTCTGAGCGAGTGAATCTAATGCACCATGCTTGGGGATGTTTCTTACTGTATTTCATTACAGCTGCTGAGAATTTAAAGCAATTAGCTTTTCATGTTTTCCCTGTTTCTTTTTGTGTAGTGTTCCCTACCATGGGACTGCTCTTATTATCTTGTATGTTAAAGCTCATCAAATTTGTATCCTTGTTTGCCAGGCAGAAATTAGCTGTGAACTCTAGGAGCTGCTCTGGAGCTCTGCTCTGCACGTTCTGCCTGATTTCTGCAAATGCTGCTGCTCAGGGACCAGCTCCTGGGTTCCTGCCTTGCCTCAGGGCGTCAGCAGATGTTCTCAGTTTTGGTAACTTCACGTGAATTTGGACACCAAACTCTGTGTCCTTGCTGCTGTCAAAGTTATCTGAAGGAGCTTCCACACTCCAGAGCAGGACATGGGTTCTAACTAGTGAGTTACACCTCTGAAATGGTACAATATTTTAATTTTATTTTGCACTAATGGAGTGATATTTAAGCTTTGGATCAATCTATTCTCTGTCCCTGCCATCCCCATATTTTGTGACCTCTTTAGATAACAATTCAGATATAAGCTTACACAAAAATTACATGCAACTGTCAGAAACTGAGAGGGGCCTTTAATGATCTTAAAACATTCTCCTAAATTCTTTAGCACCATTCCCAATCCTGTCTGTGGCATTCTGACATTGTGCACTTGGCATCACAGAATACAAACAGAGTATCTTCATCTCTGGATGGGAACAAGATAGCCTGCACAATCAGCATCATTTCACAGAGATAAATCTTGACAGACACTTCAGTAGTTCCCAGCATTGATGGTGATGAGCAGTAAGCTTGAACTTGAATGTCATTTTTGTTTTCTGCCACTTTCTGGATACACAAAAATATGTAGGCAATAAAACTAGCAGTTGATGAAAAAGTATGACTTTTCCAGTTGTAGGAATTTCCTATTTGACTCATGTTAAAGACATGAAAAGAGAAGCCTGAAAAATCTTTTCAGAATTCAAAACCCAATTTCTACCCTGCTCGATTTTTACTCCATCTCCAGCAGTTAACAATGAGCCAGTTCACTCTGGTGCTCTTTTTGTTACAGATGGTTTTTCTGTAGAAATGACCTGACTCTCCTCTAATCAGAATGTGCAGCAGACAAATGAAGCTGTGTAAGTGTAAGTACTTCTTCAAGGCTGCTGAATGCCAAAGGAATTTAATCTTTCTGCCATTTGTGTGAGCAGTCCTGGGCTGGATTTCCTGGCATTGGGAGTGTGGGGGGATGGCAAATTTTGGCCCTGCAGAATCTGCCTGAGCCCTGATCCCTCCCAGCTCTCATAACCAGGGCAGTGCAGCCACCTCAGCTCCTGCCATTGTTTTACTAGTGATTTTTAGGAAATGGACTGAATTCTTCACACTCCTGAAGATTCAAACACCCCTCTTGAAAAAGTTGAGTATGGACATCCTTTACGTTTTATTTCACATATCCTACATTTTATCCCACATATTACCCAAGTTTGAGGGTGGACTTAGGGTCCTTTTTTTCTTAAGACTGCCAGAAGGTTAAAACTTTAAAGCCCTTTTTTGGTTTTTTTTTTTTTTTTTTTTTTTTTTTTTGTGGAATACAGTGAGTGCTTTACATCTAAACCTCTGTTCTGACAGTAAGCTGAATCTGGTAATCTAACAGAGGCAAAAAAGCAGTCTCAGCAGACATGCTCCAACCTTGTGTTCGACCATATTAAGAATTAATACTTAGTCTTGCCATACAACCCAGCTTTAATAAAGCCACCTAAATCCTCTTGGCTGCTGCTTTGACAGGGCAGCATCAATCGCAGCGCTCCACTTTTGTATTTGCTAATTCAATAGCAGCCAGACAAGGCTCTCAGAGCTGCCTTTATGGGATAATGAGGCTTTTTACATAGTTTCAGTTTTTGCCATGTTGACAGAAAAAAAAAAAAAAAAAAGAAAAAAGAAAAAAAAAAAGCATCTTTGAGAAGGATGGATTTTAAAAATATTTTCAGAATAAATGCTTCCTGCATATTAAATGCTTCTGATAGGAGCAGCTGTTTGAACTTTCTTTAGAACTATTTAGTGTATCCTCAGGAAAGGTGGGCTTGGGTTGTGCCTCCTTTTTGTAGCTTCACTGGCCATTTTTGACAGAGGAGAAGCCTTAAAGTATCATCAGTTTAGAGTGAAGAGAAATCTAAGATTTCTAAAAGGCTTCTTGTGTCTCATATTCCTGCATTTTATATGATTTTCACATCTCTAAGACAATCTAAGACAATACTGCTACTTTTTGGCAGTTCCAATTACATTTTAATATTATAAAAGCATGAACCTACATATTTATCTGAGTGGAAATGCAGAAGATGGCTTGGTGCTGATCTGGTTAAACGTTGCCCAAGGAATTTGTCTCAAAATCTCCTCTGCCTGCTGGCCTGCCCAGGCTCACTGGAAAGGAGCCCCACAGCTCCTCACTTGACTACCTTACCCTGTCTTTAATTATTAATTAGTTTGATTAAATAAGTAGATCTGGTCAAACTATTTTTTTTTTCCCCCAAATAAATTGGAAGTCTGTTTTTGTTTTTTCAAATCCTGACTCAAAGGGTCAAGAGCAAAATTCACACTGATCTGACAACGCCAAGATTGTATTTGTGATTGGGGAAGATGATTTTCCAAATTTAACACTTTTAAGTAAGTTTTTTTTTCCCCCCAACTTCAAGGGTCTACTCTGAGGCTGCTTCTTTAGATTCTTTGGAAGTTTTAGCACTGTTCCATCTTTTTTTTTTGTTCTCATTTATGAAGCTCTGTTCACTTCTTTTCCAGTGCATACTTAGTTATATTTGGATCTTGATTGGGAATTTTGACCTCTGAAGTATTTCAGCTTTAAAAATACCGGTAGTGATCAAAATAGTTCTGATTTGAAACTCATTAACATTTAATATTTAAAATCAAGAGTCTTTCAAGCCTGGCCTCAATCAGCAGTTCAGGGGCTATGGCAAAACTGTAGATTTTGTTGGATTTGTCCCTTAAATGAGTGCAAATACATCAGAATTTGCATTTTGTCCTGAATGCTGCAGCAAGTTCTGCCATGGTTATATGATACAGAAATATAGAATTTATGCAAATAATGGACAAAATAAGCCATGGTACTGGGATTTGCTTAATGAGCTGTTCTGGCTCAATCAGAAATGCTCACTAACAGGTAACACTGTCGCAGCAACACCACCTTTTGGTGTTTGAGTGCTTTTCTAGCATTCAGTGTTTTTAACATCAGAGCAGCTTCAGGTCCCACTGGCGTCCCCAGGGAAGTTCAGACCCAGCTTCCCCAGACTCTGCAGATTTCAGCTGTTTTGCTCACAGGGATGGTGACTTGCTTCCCCTCTGACTCTGTACTTTGACACTTAACACCTCCTAAATATTGTTATATATAGTTTTTTGATGAAACATCACTTCAGAGGCTTTACCTTTGTGACATTTCTGCAACTAGTTGATGTTTGGAACTGCACAGACAGCATTTATTAGGGGAAAAAAAAATAACAAAAAAACAAAACCCCAAAGACGAGTTAGGGACTCTAAAACACCAATGGAAATTGAGAGAGTAACAATCTAGAGCCTCCTGTCTCATTCTTGATTTTTTGCTCACCCTGCTGACACAGACCTTGTCTCTGTAACCTGATAATTTAGCTGTTTCAAGCTCTGCATCTTTTGACATTTACTGAGGTCCTCAATTGATTTATCTCAGTTAAGTACATTTATACATTGACAGTTCTTAATCATTTTTTCTTATCTGCCCAGTCATGGCTGCACAACCCAATCTCTCTCAATCTTCCAAGAAAGGAATCGCCACAAATCACAGCCCTTAGGTAATAAACCCCAAAACTTACTGAGAAAAACCTGATTCACTTGTTATTTTTTTTTTAAGTTTTCCTCACTTCTTGCCCAGTTTTGGAACCAACCTGAAGAGCCCCCTGAACAAATTTACTGTATAATAAAATTCAGCAGTGCTGCTAGCTCAATTTATGAGGTTAACTTGTGGGAAAACTTCCATAAACAGAATAATTTGACACTTTGCTCCTTAAGAGCCACCCTGCTTCTGGCTGCAGTCAGGGCTGATGGAGCTGAAGCTGTCAGGGAGTTTGTCTCCTCTAATACCCAGGTGAATGTCGATGCCTGTTCACATTAAAACACATTTCTCATGCAACACAGAGCTGCTCAAAATGCGAGTTTGTCCCCTGCTGCTGCTGCTGCTGAGCCATCCCTTCACTTCACACACTTTTGCCCAGGGCCATGCTGGTTTCTATTCATAAAGGCTTCACATCAGGGTCCCACTGCTGCCTAATTGCAGCTGGGAACTCGAAAGAGCAGCACTGTGGCTTTTTCTAATGGGTTGTGCTTGGAAATTCCCATGCATAATATCCTGTGGCAGGATTTCAGATTGCTGTCACACACCAGAACTCGAGTCAGCCATTCCTGCCGTAATTGTGTTAACAGCAAATTGCCTGTTGCCGGCTTCTTTTTGCCCAGTAACCATTTGTAAAGCTATCACAGAGTTTTCAAAGTAGAGGCATGACCATATTTTCACTAAATGTGGCTATATTTTTCCCTGCCCTGGAAGTACAGTGGGAATTGCCTTCCTCAGCCTCCTAATTGAGGGATTTAGTGACTGCTGCACCCAGCAGCACTGCAGGTCACAGGCAGGGTGGGTTTACAGTCTTGGAGAACATCCCTGACCTCTGAGTTCCTGTCATGGCAGCACATTGAGACAATTATCAGCATTTTTAACTCCACCACAGCGAGGTTTGTGACTTAGACATGAAAACAATCAGGCAGGGCCGAGTCCTGACATGAGAGCAACAACTCACAGAGCTCTGAGTGCTGGGCTGTGCACCCCAGAGAAGTCAGCAAAGCATCTCCCACTCCTGGTGTAGTGTCACAGACATCATTTATGAAAATCCTTTCCTTGGGATTTTTCCTCCTGAGAAGCTGAGGGGCCTCAGGAACAAAATGCAAACAATGGTTATCTGCTGCTGTGGAATGCAACAGGTGCATCTGGGATTGGGCTCATGTGCTTGTTTCTAATTAATGGCCAATCACAGTCAGCTGGCTTGGACTCTCTGAGCCACAAGCCTTTGTTATCATTCCATTCCTTTTCTATTCTTAGCCAGCCTGCTGATGAAATCCTTTCTTCTATTCTTTTAGTATAGTTTTAATATTATATATATAATAAAATAATAAATCAAGCTTTCTGAAACATGGAGTCAGATCCTCATCTCTCCCCTCATCCTCAGGCCCCTGTGAACACCGTCACAGGTGTAGGACAAAGAAACAATCAGTGTGAGCTCTGCCATCATCCTTGCACCTGATCCTGTTCCCAAAAAGGGTTCTGACAAGGTGAAACCCACTGTGACTGCTGCTAATTTCATCATGTGGCATTATTGCCTTGTTATCTACACCCGTCTCCAAGCACAATGTGGCTGTGATTGTCCTTGTGTTACACATCGTCCTTAAAGAAATTGAAAAATAGACTTTTTAAATACAAACATTGCACTCTGAACTTTGCTACTCAAGTGCTGGATGCACAAAAAGACTGAAAAAAAGCATAATATTGCTTTATGCCAGTCTAACTAGTGGCATAGTTTTGCTTTATAAACAGCAAATATGAGGAAAGGAATGGTGATAACATAAATTATCAAAAATATTTTATACTTTCTGTATTGCATTATCAACTCAATATCTGGTTAAACTAAATGAATTACTGCTAAGAGCTACAAGATTTTTTAATATCAATAAATGGAAGCTGTACCAGAATTGTCCCTTTTTAATGAGGTTAATATCATTAAATGAAAACCCCCTCATATAATAGGTAGACTTATTTGAGAATTTTACATTAAAAATTATTTAAAGTTTAAAATTTAGAGGATAATCAGACTCAGATAGACTTAGAACTGATTTTTATGTAATTCTAAAAGCACTCCCAAAAGTGCATGTGACAACAGAAGGCATATTTTTCATGTGCTGGAAAGCTTCTACTTAAAGAACTTATTTGTCTTCTGTCTCCAGCAACCTTTTACTTATGGCCAACAATCTTTAGACACGTGATGTATAGCAGGAAAATCTAATACAATTAACATGCAGATATAATTCACTGAGAAAATATTCTTGATAGATCTGGAGCACTTGAAGGTTATCTTGCTACACAATCACACATTAGAAATGCTAAACTGATTTTTTTTTAAATTACAGTTTGCATTGTTCTTCTCTATCTGACTAGAAAATGTGTTTGTTCTCAGATTTCAATAGGGAAAAAGAACCACTTGTAATGCTGAGATTCATGTGTGACCCTCCTGATTCCTCTCTTTTAAAGTGAATGGGGGCTAGAAAATAAGATTTACTGATCAGCTGGTTGATACTATGAGAAACTCTATAGTGATTGTCACTGGGATGTGTAAATGAGCATAACAGAGTGCACTGAGGGTATGATAAAACATTGTTAATCACACAGAAGGAGCTGGCCTCACAGGGAAAGTTAAGACAAAGGTAAAGCAAGCAGAGCTGCTCCTTTAAATCTCCAATTGCCAGATTTATTGAATTGACAGCCTTATTCACTTGTGTGCTTATTTCCATATTTCAGTGCCTGACCCTGGGTGTGAATCTGTGCCCGTCCTACACCACCACATCCACCTGGAGTGGGAATTGCCTTTATTTGATCAAGTCCAGAGCCTCACCACTGCAATCATGCACTTCTAAAAGGGGCCCTTATTGTTCAAATGAATCCCTTCCCTTTCTGCATTTTACCTGCTGAACTCAATATATATCAGCACATTCAGTCATTTCAAAGGAAGTAGTTCCCCATCAAAATGCAGGGTTAAGTGGGACCAATCAATATAAAATATACAGCAGGGATAGGGAAAAAAAGTTCAGGTCAGATACTTTGAGAGATATAAAATGTCACAGTTAATTTTTCACTCATCTAGACTGAAAAGAAACTGCTGAATTATCTATGAAAGTGAACTAACTTTGATACTTTGACATAAATGCTGCATAACATTATCCAAAAGAGCAGAGCCTCTCCGTTATTCCATTATTTACTCACTCACATGCAATATTCACTGTCACAAACATAGATGTAGATGATATAGGTATAGATATTTATATGTACAGAATCTCTGAGCCTCCCAAATGATCATATTATAGAACAGTGTTAATTTGGGGAAATAGAGAGGAAAATGTGTCCAGTGGAAGCAAAGGCTGTGTGTACAAAATGCTGCTTGGCTCTCTCTGCCAGGCCACCTCTGTAATGCTCCCACAAGTCATGCAAAACCATTTCTGTGCCCAAAGTCTGGCCCACTGCAGAGCAAATCATTGTTTTCTACAATGCTAAACTTAATCAGCCAAATGAAATGAAATGAAATGAACTTCTGCCAGCAGCACTTCCTCTGAACTTTATTCGGCCGGCTCTGTTGCCAAATTGTTTTCCCAATCTTCAACTGTTCCAGTGACTGGTCTTTGAACAGCAAACAGCCCCCACTTGTTAAACTCCTTTGAAAGATTTTCTTTGGGTTTTGTTCCTCTCAAGTATTCACCTTCAGGCTTCTTGAAGCCAAATAAAAATAATTCCTGGCCCGTGGTGACGGCGACTCTCACACTGAACCTCCAAATGCTTTGGCAAATTCTCTGCCCATCAACTTTAAATCAGACATGTCCATCACCTCAAAATACAAAAATCTGAATGCTGCCAACCATTTCTAATGGCCTGACAACCTTTTGCCATCCTAGACCCCACATCAGTGATATTTTCCCCTTTGTTTTTACTCAGACGTTTTCCTAACTTCTCCTGGTGGTAACTATGGTGACAGTGATGTGGATGAGGAACAAATCAAAATGTATCAGATAAGACAGAGCCCCAGCAATGTGCAGAGATTGTGTGGCTCACGCTACCTTAATTTGCATTTAATAATTAATTAATCACATTAGGATTTCTCATATAGAGACACAAAAATGCTGGGACCCAACTGGCAGCCACCAAGTTTCTGCAGCCTTGAAAATGAATTCAGGATTGAATTACACACACACACACACATACAAAAAAAAAGCATCAGTCATACTAAGCACCCATCTGGAAATTAAATGTCAAAGATAAATGCAAGAGAGGGGAAAAAAATCAAATGAGAAAAAGTCAGTGTGCTTTCAGGAAGACACAGTCTGTTCTGAACAAAATTACCAAAGAAATGAGATATTTGCTGAATACCAAACACTTGCTCAGAATTTTCTTTTTTTCATATCATGACCACCTCAATGTCTGTAAAACACAATCTTTTTGTAAACTCTCAAAAAAAAAAAAAGGATGACATCTTTCAGGGGAATTCAACTCAGGAAAAAAATCCCTACACTTCCATTTTACATCTTACAAATTTCACTATATTGATTGATAAGGAAAACCTTAATCATTATCTGTATATGAATATGTAGTTTTCCTTCTGTTTCTTGAGTGGATTTCTGCCCTCCATGCACATCTTACAAATGACTGTCATTAGATAAGTGATCAAAAGGGCCACACTGAAAAATGCAAACTTCTATGTGGTTTTCCAAAATGCAGCAAATAGCCAGATTTATATGTGAAAAATTAAAAGCTAGCAAGCCCAGAGATGACAGATCTGAAGAAATGGCAAGGTAGAACCAGAACTCCAAGGAGGAGTTTTGAGGAAGAGTAAGGGCTCCTCTCTGTATCATTTATTCCAGTGGCTTCCTTCAAGCTTTTTAAACTGCATCACTACTATTGACAATATCCAGAATTATCTGTGTGGGATATTCAAACTTCTGTGGGAAGTGGGAAACAACCACCATGAGCTGAGCACTGAGCAGGCTGAGCGAGCAGCTGTGGAGGGTCCTGCCAACCCCAGGAGCTCCCAGTTGCTCCTCTGGGAGATGTGGCACAGGAAAGGAGCAGCAGGAACAGCAAAGGAGCAGCAGGAACAGCAAAGGAGCAGCAGGAACAGCAAAGGAGCTGCAGGAACAGCTGGCAGCTCCATGGGCTCACATCCCACTAAGGGAAGTGCCTGTGAGCATCTGCAGGGCTCCAGTGCAGAGCCTAAAGGCTGAACACCAGGCATCCTTGCAGTGGCATTTATCAGAGTTATTTAACATTATTATTATTATTATTATTATTATTATTATTATTATTATTATTATTATTATTATTATTATTATTATTACTATTGTTACTACTACTACTACTATCATTACAACAATATATTATTGTATGTTATTATTTTATTATTTTATAATTCATTGATTCTGATGTTTTTATTTTATTATTTTTATTAATTTATTATTTATAATTTATTTTTATTTTTACTTTTGTTTTTAATTTTATTATTATTTTTATGGCTATTATTATTGCATCACCTGCTTGTGCTTTGGTGACCTGAGATCCCTGATCCCCTCCTCACAGAGCTGATGTGAGAAATGGAATTCTGCCTAAAATCTCCCAGACACATTCTATGGCTCAGCATCCACACACATTATCTTTGTTTGATGGAGTTTATCAGCTGTTAGGTCACTTCTCATTTATCTCTAATGTGAAGTTGTAAAATCTTGAAAAATTCACATCAAATTCAAGTTTGGGGACCTTAATCCCAGCTTGTGCTGGGTGCAGGGGTCAAGCCCCACTTTTGTCAGCTCTTACATCAGAAGCGGAGAAGCACAAGCACAAAGTAATGAGAAATAAATAGTTATGGAGCCATGCCTATCCCTGAACAATTGTTTACTCCTGCTCTCCTCATTTCATTATGCACAGGCTGATGGCAGGACGAAGGGGCTGCTGCAATAAAATAACTTTCATGATCCCTTCCCCAATCTGCAAGTCTAAACAAGGTGAAGGTGTCATTGAGAGCTACACAGCAGCACCAGGGTGTCATGCTCTGCCTAACCCAAGCCTCTCTTATTTACTCCAGGTGAGAATTAATGGCTGGTTCACACTTTATATGCCAGATTTGAACTTTTTGTTTCCCGCAATTCTTTAATCTGCGCCAAATTCCAGTGTTTGAGCCTTTGGTGCCTCATTGGTTTGTCCCTCTGCATGGAGCTGTCACAGCTCCTTTTTGTTTCACACCTGAGAGAAAATTACTGCAATTCTCAATGCAGTTTTGATTTCTTGGAGGCACCTGAGGATCAAATGCAGATCAAATGCCTCGGTCCAGCACAGCACTTTTTTTCCATAGAGCAGAAAACCATCCTAACAAATGCACTTGGTGAAAAAGATTGGTAATTCCATTGATTTATTAGGAAAAAAAGCCCCAAACCAACAAAATTAAATATGTCTGACCTCATTTTGAGAAAGAGTAGGAAACACAAGAATATGCAATTTCCCTGAAACTTTAAGGAAACATTTATAGATCCCATACTACAAAGGTGAAGTTCAGATTGTTCTTACTTTTAGTAACAATTTAAGACAGGAAATAAATTTTCTACCTAATTAGCAGGAAATTTCCTGAGATAGCCATTAGGGGAAAAGGCCTATGAAAGCAGTACCATAATCAATTAGCAGGGATGCATTCTTAATTAAGTTCAAGCATTGGGAATGGTATATGGTGCAATGCTACTATTGAATTAATAATTTGTAAACAAGGCTGAGGGTAGAAACTACAGAGTACAATTCTTATGAAGAATCCACTCTAAAAGCAATTATATATTATATTTATTTTAAATTTGGTATTTTATGACCTTTAACCTAAACTAATTAAACCCAGTAATAAGATTAGAAAACACAGTGTCTGTCCACTATAGAAGCACTTAAAAAATTATCTTTGCTTCAGAAGTGACCAGCCAAAATCATTAACATGAGAGCATCACTAGAATGAAATATTTATTCAATTTCTGCTGAAGAAATGAAAGCAATTTTTAAATTCTTTTGACCACATACAGGGAAGGAGTAGAAATATAAACATGTTTATTCTGCTGCACACAAAAATTCCAGCATTCCCTGACACCCCTGTGATGGGTCTACCTTCACCACAAGTACCCTTTTATTAACAAAAAAAACATTACTGGGACATTTTATTAAAACTTCACCACTCTCAAAGCCTTTCTGCAGGAAAAACACAATTTCTAATCTAAGAAGCAGATTCTTTCTGGGGCTCTTTCCTGCAGGTACAGGAGAGCAGCCAAGAGCAGCAGTGACCTGCAGGCATTGTCTCCAGCAGGATTGTGCTGCACATCCCTGCCCTTTGCAGCTTGCAGGGATGTCAGTGGCACACAAAAGCACTTAATGCTTCCCTCATTCTGCTGGGAAGAGGAACAAGGTTTCTCTTGGCTTTCCTATATAAATAAAGATCAAGAATAAAATATTTACTTACAAAGAGTGTTGTGCTGCTTTTCCAGTGGCATTTCAATTTTCAGGCTGGGTGACCTTCAGAGGCTCTCTGCGACCTCTGTGTTTCTGTGGTTGCAGTGTTTTATTTGCAATATTTCCTCCAATTTGGGGGAGTTTAACGTGCTGGCCATAAACTGTAACACCCCGATGAGAGTAAGGAGCTATGGAAAGCGGTGCTCACTGCTTAGTGTGCGAGCAGAAATGAAATCATATAAAGAATTTTCTACATCTCTGACTGGTTTTTATTCATGTCATCTTGGAGAAGAGGGAAAATGAAATTTTAATGTTAGATTTGTAGCTATTATCACATATCCAATGACAGATATGTAGATGAGTTTTCATATTCTGAGGGCTGTTCAAGGAAGCCATTAGTCCATTCCACTTGCCTTTACTGGCACATCCTAAAATCAAAGGCTGGCTCCAGCCTTAGGGTTTATTTATATTGCAGTAGAACTGAAATTACTAAATAATCATACATTAATGTCTGCAGGGTCGTTATTTAGCCAAATCAAGGCATGAAAAATAAGATTCCCCAACTCTGCAATACCTTTGGCTGTCAGGAGCACAGAGTGTGACAAACACATCAGGAGCCACTGTCAGCTGGAACCACAATTTGGGCCCACACCTCTCCTTGGCTCACCCCAAGCCTCCACATCTGCTAGGTGAGAAATTCCCAACATTGTTTCCTCTGTCTCTGAGAGGAAAAGCTCTTAAAATATGAATTGGTCTCCAGCTCTGTCAGCATGACAGAGCTCTGAGGCACTTTCTGCATACAAATCCCTGCCTGTCATCACATTTTGGCATAAAGCTGTTTGGGTTGCTGCTGTCCCAGCTCAGGCTGGGCTGTGTGTGACATGCAAACATCCTGTGCAAACACAATAAATCTGATGTGTCCAACCCCAGCTCTGCTTTGCATGCACAAAGGGTGGGAAATGTGACTCACCCTGGGAATCCGGGCTGGGGAACCTTGGTGATTCCTTCAAGCCCTGAGCAGGGACCACAGGAACACGGAGTATAAATAGCAGCAGAGATAATTTTCCCTGGGGTTTCATTATTAATCTTGGATTCCTTCATGTTAACCATGGATTAAGTGGGGGAAGAAAGAGACTACCCTGAGGCACCTGTAACTTCTGGCTCAATGTTTTAGTTTAGTTACCAATGCAAACAAGAATGTGCATTTTCAGGAAAAAAGAACATAATTATCAATCCACTTATTTTTGGAAGCAGAGGCACCTTCAGCAGCAAATACTAAGCACTAGCTACAGCTCATTGCTGGATGCCTCATGGGGGATGCCAGAACAAGCAGATCCCAGGCTGGGTGCTTTTGGCAGGATCCTGCTGCTTTCCTCACTCAGCTCGTGAGGAGGCAGACTGGCAATTTGACAGGATTAGAACCTAATTTCATTTCAGCTTTTAGTCATCCATTCATTCTTTAGTATCTGATCAGCTGAAGAATGTGAAAAGTTACCAAAATAGCCCAAATACGTGGAGTATTTTTATTAATTTCAGCCTCAGAGCCATTGCTTTTCAGTGTACTCTGCATTCAGAAGTGTGTGCAGTAGTGGTCCTCACCAGTGAAGAAATGCATAGTTACATGTTAATTTGGAAGTTACTCATTCATATTCATGAAAAATTGCATACAAAATATTGGATGTACCCTAGCCAAAGGCATCTATCCGCAGAATATGCCTTGTTAACTTTGCAAGGAAATGGGACCTGAAGATATTACCAGAGATGAAGCATCTGGTGATGGAGCCATTTTTCCAAATGCCTCTGATTGAACTGCATTGCTCCAGCAGGTATGCACCAGTGCACGCTGAATGCATTCTCAAAGTGACCCTGTCAAGCTCAGAGTGACTGCATCTTCTCCCCCCGAACTTTTGATCAAATGCTCATGATTACTTGCTGATTTTGTCAGAAACTCCATCCAGGCATGAACACTGTACCTGCTGCAGCAAGGTCGCGATATCACAAGTTTCCACCCCACAAAATAACCTGCCATTAAGAGCTCATTTTTGCCATTGGAATGCATCCATAGGTGTTTTCTTTTTACCCACAGGTCAGCAGATGCTCTGGTTGCCAGTGAATGCTAAGAACCCATGGAAGTGCAAAGGAACATTCCCTATGCACAGCCTGGGGTGTGAACTGATCCAGGCAGCACATCCAGCTCTGGGACAGGGAGAGCTCCCATGCCCTGGTGGGGCTCAGTTTCTCACACCTCTAGCACTCTGAATATCCACTTCATCACTGCATTTATCCCATCAGAACACAAATTTAGGACAAACCAACCCCCGTATATTTTTACCTCTTGTGCTCATTGGTTTGTTGGGATGTATATACATTATATTAGCAGGGCATCTTATTCAAGGCTGATATTCCCTGTTAAACCTTCTTTTCAGATTGCTTTTTTGACTCTTTTCTATTGTTTTTGGAATAGGAGGAATGAGACAATTTAATTGTATTAAATAGACCTATGACAGTAGAGAGATATTTTTGAGACATCCCATATTTACTTCGATTGTTCCTTCTTAGAATCTTAAGGGCTTATTCTTACTCCACTTGCACACTTAAGTTTCCATTTCCTTTCTCTTTGGAAAAAAGGAACAAAAGAAGTAAAACCAGACTTCTGTTCTATTCTAGTAGTGCTTCAAATTCATCAACAGAAGCTGCAAGAACAACGGGTCACTGCCTGCAAAATTTGCAGCAACTTCTAAATCAGAATACTTATTAATTAACTCTGAACAGATTTTAGGATGTTCCCCATAAAAATGTCAATAAATTTATTTCCTGGAAGAGGTTTGGTTTGGTTTTTCATATTTTTTTTTTTTCCCATAAGCTGTAAATCCTCCCCTTCTGTTTCCTCACCACACTGCCCTAATCCATTACCTCATTCATTGCATTTTGTGAAGTGTAATTACCAAAGTGTAACTGTTTCATAGAGATATCAAGAAATAGATAATGTACTTTTCACAGAGCACATTGTAGTCTAGAACTGTTTAAAACCAGCAGTAACAGCAAGGGGGGATGGATGACAAAGAGTTCATTTCTCCACCTGAAGGGCCACACCACCACTGCCACCATAAACTTTTATGATCTTCAGTAGAAACTTGGCTTTACCTACTGAGGTACAGAAGAAAACTGTTACTTGCATTATTTCCTAACTGCATGGTCCAGACTTTTTTGTCCTTAATGTGCCAAAACTATTGGCAGCTTCTGTTGAGTGCTGAAAGCCAGAATTTGCTCTTGAACCATCCCCCTCTAAGCTCAGTCACAGAGCTCTTGAGCTGCATTCCCTATTTCTCCACTGTAAGTCATAAGACCTCATATGAGAGAAAATGCAGAACCCTTGAATTAAAAAAAAAAAAAATAAAAAGACTGAAAGGAAACAACTTGTCATCACATTTTCTATAAACTGCACTTTTCATCCTCTTTTGCTGTTTGTTTCTTGTTTCTTTCCCTGAACTGAATATAATTCTGGCAGCCCTTTTTTGTCTGCAGTCTAAATAGGTCCTTTCTCCTGGACACTTAGGCAGTTGTACCTGGCAGAGCATTAGGGGGTAAATACTTTTAATGAGGCTCCTTCACCTGTGCAGCATTTGAACTCTCTCCCCAGGGAGGAAGGAGTGGTGCACCCCACAGGGAGTATTTTGATTTACTATTGAGCCTCTTTTGCATAATAGAATACAGAAAGAGCAAAGTACTTATGCTGTTACTGAGATTTAATACTTCTTTTATGAAGAGTTCTGTGGCTATTTTAGGAGGAAGGCACAAAGGGTTTTTAAAAATAGAACCAAAAATCATTAGGTCGTAAAGGCAGTGGCAGAATGCTTTGATCATTTCACGGAATCCCTCCCTCCTGAAGGGGCTGTGGATGAAGCACCTGGTGACAGAGTCTGAGGGCATTGCTGCGGGTTGGAAAGTGCTCAGTGTTTAGCTGGGCAGTCAGTAAACTCCTGACAGATGAGTTTCCTTGAGACAGCTTTCATGAAATGCTTAAGGAACCAGTTCTGCCCAAGCCACTGAGACATGAGGAATTATTTAATAAATGCTGAGCTTTCCTTAAAGTCTCCCTCCTTGGCCCCTCAGTCTCAGAGGAAAATACCTGCTTACAATTATTTGCCCCATAACTTCACAATCCTGTCACATTTCCTTGTAGCCTGATTTCACTGCACCCCACAAGCTGAGGCATGACTTTTGTGTATATTCTGATTATTACAGGTTGTCAGACCCATGTTACAAAGACATCTGTCATCACAGACCAGGTTTGACACCAGCATGAATCCTTGCCCAGCCTTGAGTGGAATGCCTGTTACTGAGTTAGAAATCTATTTTATGTAACAGAAGTGTTTGATGTACCAGAGGATGACACGGGTGACAACATCACTGATGGCACCAGCACAGAGTGTTGGAGCAGCTGCTCCTCAGCTCTGCAGAGTGCCCTGATGTGTCTGCAGCCCTGCCAAGGACTCTCCCTGCCCCTCCCTGGCACATCCAGCCCCAGTTCCAGTGGCACACTGAGCCCTGCTGCCCTGCCAGCCTCACTCTGCACCTTCCCCAGCCTTGACTCTCCATGGGAAAAGCAGCTGAGCTCTAAATCACCTCTGGCTCATCACACACTGAGACTAATACAGAGCTTTGTTTTAAATCTCAGCTTACTCCTGTCACAACATGGCACTTGGGCTTGGAGGCTCTTCCAAGAGCTGTTCTCTTTTAATCCCTTGGCTGGGGTTGCTCCTGCCTCTGCTCCTCCAGATGTGTTCAAACTCTTTCTGTGGGATCCTTTAGCTCCATTTCCTGCCTCAGCTTACCACAGCTGTATCTCTCTGATTCAGCTCCATATTGAATTTATTGCCCTATGGTAAATATAATCACACCGAACAAATTGAAATTTAATTCAACAACCAAGAATTTACCTGAATGACAAACACCAAAACCGTTTCCTGGCAATGGCAGGACTCACAGACCCTCCCTGTCAGGATTCAGAAGAGAACATGCTCTTGTCCACATTTCTCCTATTACCAGCACAGCCTTTCTCACAATATCACACCAGACCTGAAGAACATTTTTAGGAGAAGTTTCCAGCAGTTGCCTTCCATGCTGGATTTGAGTTACAAGAGTCACAAATCTGCCAGAGATATAATTGTAAAAAAGTTTTATAACAACCAGAGTTTCAGGCAGAGTTAATGAGGAACAGCACTATCACATGGACTCACAAAATAGATATGAAACTATTTTCCATCCTATTTTAATGCAGGACTTGCTAGAGTAATTTCCTCATGCCATTATCAGAATAATAGGGCAAACATATCAGAATAAAAATAAATAGTTTGATAACACAGAATTGTAACCCAAAAAAAAAAAAATCAAAACTCTCTTTTTTTTCTTTTTAACTTAACATTTTCTCTTTTTCTGTAGCAATTGTTAAACACTCCAAAATTGTCACTTTAAGTTGTGTAGGGTTTTTTGGTAGGTAGGAACTGAATCCGGAGCATATGCCAAAGCACAGCAGGTTTTTGAATATTCACATAAGCTCAAGAACAAATTTCTTTTGGTCACATTTTCCCAGCGCTTTTATTTTTGGCTGATTCTTGCCCATAAAAAGTTTCAAATTAAAGAGACACTTGTTTGACACATTGTCTGCAATAGTGCCTCTGAACACAGTGATTTGCTCAGTATTGACTTAAAGAGCAATTTATTCAATGAAAAGACTCTGAGGAAAACTAGGATGCTTCAGGAATAGCATGAAGTATTGACCTAATCCAAGCTTGCTTAGACAAACTGGCAATATCTAAATTGAAATAGTACGTCTGGAGGCAAGAAGAAAAAAACCTGGTGTCTCTACAATTTACATATCCTCCCAAGCAGCAGCATAAAATAAAGCCTGAGCTGCTGCTGCAGTGCAAACCTTCTGGCTGTGTGTAAATCTGCAAAAATCCAGGCAACAGATCCTGGGCTGACACAGCCTTCAGAGAGAGGGATTTACAGCAGCACAGGAGCCAGCCCTGCTGGGGTTTTCTGGAAAGCTCTGGAAGTGCAGTTTGTGTGACCCCAGCATGGAATCACTGGGGCCAGGCTTGGGCTCACTGCCCCAAACCTCCACAGGCACAGAGGGAGCCACAGGGTGAAAGGCACTTCAAAAATGTGCTTTACTGTTGGGGAAGGTGAAACAGGAAAGCCTTATAAATATGATTGCCTGGCAAAAGAGTTTGAGAATATGGAAACTATGAGAGAGATTGAAATGAAAGCAAGCTTTGAGATGCCTCAGTTACTGAATGACTGGAAAACAATAAAGGTGATCCCCTTTTGATGGAACAACACCCTCTGCTTGCAGACAGGCCCAAGGGTCAGAGCAGACCCTACAGCTTGGCAGAAGGGGCCCAAAGAGGAGTTTTTAGGGTTTAAAATGTAACACAGTGTGGTAATGTAATGATTCTTACAGGCTGTATGGAAATGCTGTTGGATGTATGTTGTACTAGATTGGTTACTGAGAATCAGAATATTCAGCACAGAAGATGATTTATGGTATTGTGATGGGAACGTCACTCTCTCTCATCCTCTTTACAATGCTCTTGCCTTCTCTCCCTTTACTTCTCTCAGGTCTGCTCCGAGCTGCGGCTGCAGCTCCCAGCAGGGACCCAGGCCTTTGCAATAAACCACAAGTTCTAAGACCAGAAGAAGATTTATTGTATTGTAACGGGAACCTCGCCCTCTGACCCTCTCTTTTACTCTCCCATCCTCTCTTTACCACTCTCTTGCCTTCTCCCTCTTTGCCTCTCTCTTCTCTCGGGCCTGCTCTGAGCTGTGGCTGGCAGCTCCCAGCAGGGCCCTGCACCTGGCCCTCTGCAACAAAACCCAAATTCCAGGACCTGCCTTCAGAAATCTCTGTCACCATCCATCCCGACCATCCTACCCCCTGATGCTCCAACAGTTTGATTTACTGAATCACTGAATTCAGCAATTCAGTGATTCCTGAATTCCTGCCCAGCAAATCCCACCCCACCCTGCACATCCCCTGTGCTCTGTGAAGGCTGCACATTGTTTTTTCATTACACTCTTTTCACCATGAGACATTGAAAATCTATTTGCCACCTGTATATAGTCTCTGTTATGCCCCAAAATCAGCTCCACTCAGCGTTTCTCCAGTGAATAGTTTTGAAGGAACAGAATGTAAAAAAAACCTCTCCTTACTGTGACTGCACTTGTAATAAACCAGTTTTTTCTTCATTGTTCTTGTTATTCTTCTAGATCACTGCAAATTTTTTTTCAGGCTTTTCTGCTTTCATTTCTAATTGAGTATTAGAATGTAATTGGTTTGTTTCTATTAAAAGCTAAAAAAATAAGTAAATTATTTACGATTTTCTACCTAAGATCACATGGAAAACACAGTATTTGAGATTGCAGATTCATGAGTTTAATCTTAGACTCTGTGTTAATATTATTGAATCATATATGAGCAACAATAATCAAGATTGCAGACATTATTATTTTATGTTTAAGGGCATTTTCATTGAAAAGTTGACTACTGTAATGCAATAATCCTACACTTTGGAGTGAGCTTTATGGGTCTAGCTTTATGAATATGCATGGCAGAGCTGTTTTTCTTTTTCTAACTTTATCTAAAAAGTCTCATATGCTAATTCTCACTGCAGAGAATCTCTGATGAGCCCTGAATTTACTTCTAAGTTTTACTCTCATTTATTACGGACTAACGTCAGAACACTTTTTCTCAATGTTCAAGAACAAAGTTTACTGTGCTCAAAGGCCAAAATCACATGGAAAAGTCCAAACAAAACCCAGAGTATTTGGAATATGCAATGGCATAACTATCTAGAATATGTTTTTCCTGTAAACAACATTAATTTTAATAATATTTTCACACTAATATCTGGTGCAAAGTTAGTCATTCTTTCTTGATCTTTATTCTGGGTCATTCTGCTTACAAAACCACCATGCAACAGCTTCTTCTAATCACACTGGTAGTTTCAACCAAAACTTTTACAGACTAGGTCAAATTACCAGCTGGATTTTCAGGAAATTCTTCTTTCAAACTCTCACCCTGAACCTGATCTCTCCTATTTTTGCCCATGTGGTGGAACATCATTAATTTTATAAAGAGATAATATAGCACTGTGAGTACTGGATAAAACATTCAGACTTCCTCCAGGTAGGTTTGATTATTACCCCACACCTATCCCTAATTTACAATACTCTATGGGTTCTTTACTACTTGGAAATGATAACTAACTTTACACTTTTAGATAATATTCTAAAGTTGTTGATGCTAACACCTTGCTTAATTTTGGCCATTTTAGTTCTAGAAAGTATTTTGCTTGATGTTCTCAAATTTCCTTTCTCACCTCAACTTTACTGGCTTCTTTGGGTGAAGCAATAAAATTTCCTTATTTGTGTTATTACAAAAATAGGAACCCTAATTACCAAATAAAAAAAATGCTCATAAAGAATAAAACACAGGCAAATGGAAGACAGATGCAGGTTCATTCCACAGTAGGATGAAACAAATCACATGAAGTGACAAGATCTCAAAAAAATCCCAAGCATGGATGACTTTTAAAGCATCTGATGGCTCAGGTAAGATGAGAATGGCTTCAAACTAAAAATGTGTGATTAAAAGTTTGGTAAAAAGAGTTTGAGTTGAGCTCAGGAGCTGGAGAGGGGTGAGACTGAGAGAAAGAGAGCTCCAGACAACCTTAATTAGGATATTGCATAAACCAACAGAAAACAAAGAACAGAAGCTGAGTTTTCAGGAGTTTGGTGATTTTAAAGGTTGAGAGGCTTAAGGCTTAATCATGTTTTTATTGTCAAGGGAAATGAAAGATAAAAACAGGGCAAGGCATATAAGGAAATATGATGGGACAGGCAGAACAGGTAGCTGAGGAAGTAGATGAGAAACTTTTGTAATGAAGGATCTTTGTGATGGAGAAAGGATGTCAAACCAACAGGAAGGCACAGATAAACACCTCATTTTGTCAGGTTTTTTTTCCCAGAGGAAAGTGACAAGATATTATGCAGATTTTATGATATAAAAATAAATGGAAGCAAGGGAAGAATAAGAAGGAAGCACAGATTTGAGAGAATTTTAAAACAAATCCAAAAAATGTTGGGTGCCACAAGCAGGAAAAAGCTGATGGCAGCATTGAATAAGAAATCTGCAGAAAAGAAGAAACAACAATGTGCCTGAAAAGAAGAAGAGTGCTCAATAAAATAGAAAAGAAAAGCTATTTTGGTGCAGAGAAGTTCTGTAGTAGGGCTGTAGATTAAATGAAAATGAGAACAAGGAAATAAGCAGCTCAAAAGAAATTGTCCATTAGCCTGTAAGTTGAAGTATTATCCAGAATAAGTGCAGGACGTTGCAAGGAGGAAAACAAAGAACCGCGTGGAAATGTGCTGCTAATGGGGAGAGCTGATTGAGGAGCAAATGTCAGGGAGTGGAGTGAGAAGGGGCAGAGAAGCTGTTTGCCACCCCACTCTGGGGAAGGGAAACTGTGTGAAGAGAACAAACTTGCTCTCAAAAAAAAAAAAAACAAAAAACAAAACAAACCCAAACAGCTCTGATCCAGAACCGGAGCATGAAGCCAGGAGCTCTAAGGGTTTCCTTCTGTGTGTGCTCAGCAGGCACTCATTTAGATCATGTCAGTAGTGTGGAATGACCTGGGATTGGCATCACAAGTCACCCGTCCCCAAACCTCCCTGAAGGATGTAAATCCCATACAATTTACAGCCCATGCCTTGCTCCATTTCCATCAGAGCCCTCTCCCCTTGCAAGGAGGATTAGGGGAGCCAGGAGGGCTGAAATTCTTCCAGGAGCCTCACACTAAGGACAGAAGCATCTAGAAAGGGAAGAGACAGCTCTTCCTCACTGTTTTTAAAATAAACACACTATTTATAAACACTGTTTTTAAACCAAACACTCCTCACTGTTTTTAAAACAAACACTCAGTGTTTTTAAAATAAACCCAGCCATAACCAGAAGCCCCCAATGGGATATATCTGAACGTGTGCTAAGGAGTGAGACTCCAGGGATGGTGCTGTGACACAGACAGCATAACATATACATTAAAGAAGTCACATTAAAGAATTCATACATTAAAGGACTCATTTGTGTGAATACAAGTGCTTGGA
Source organism: Melospiza georgiana (assembly GCF_028018845.1). Taxonomy (NCBI): domain Eukaryota; kingdom Metazoa; phylum Chordata; class Aves; order Passeriformes; family Passerellidae; genus Melospiza; species Melospiza georgiana. Next base: position 2,425,925 of record NC_080441.1, read on the forward strand.
AGTCTAGAAAAATGTAAGATTGCTGATCTTTGGGATAATGCTTACAGTCTTTTGTCCTGCCCATGTGAGAATAGGAATGTTTGGGACATTTTCTTCTTGCTGAGAAAAGTAAAAAGAATCCTGTAACACTTCTCAGGAAGTGTGTCTGGTCAGAAAAAGCAGAGTAACATATTCCAGAAGAAACATCTTAAGGAAGTTGTTCCCTGCTCTAATTCTGGAGAGAGATGCCAGAAGCTCTTCTGGTTCTCTGCATATCTTCATTAGAGACAGGCTGCTCCCAGGAATTTACCAACATGATGATACTCAAGAAGGTTAATTGGAATTAACTAAAATGTATGAACTTTGAAGTGGATTAATTACATTATCCCAAGTCCTTGTGTAGCTATTCTTATTTAAAATTAAAATGATCTTAATGTAGTTTATGTTATTTCACTCCTAAACGAACGATAAAACGAATTAAGATAATTTCAGAGCTCATTTGCATTCATTTTCCTGTGTACATGTGTGTAAACAAGCACTGAGATCCTAAAACTTAAAACCTCATTGAGTTTCATTAAGCTTATCAATAATGCATCAGAGCTGTGAGAGTGGATTGCAGACACAGCTCTTAATGATGACACCACAATACCCAGAGCCAGGGAGAGCAGAACTCTGCCAGCTCTGTAAAGTCTCCACATCCTTTGGAAACAGAAATTCCTTCAGCAGAAAAACTTCCTTATGTAATTGTATCAAAAAATGGGTCAGAGTAAATGGAATTTTACATTAAAATCCTGCTACGCACATATTTCATCTTTGAAATAACAGCACCCTAAAACCAGAAGAAATTTGCAAAATCCTTTACCAGCCCCAATATTTGTTGGGATTATGATGCTTCTTTAAAAGACCAATGAGCACAAAACCCATGAGAAAACAGAATTAATCAAACAAATTTTCCAGCAGTCGTGCTGGATGAAGGCTCATTATAGAGGTTATTCAGCAAATGGGTGATGAAAAATGAGTAACTCCAAATAAAATGCTAGAAACAAGTCTGCAGCCAGTGTCATGGCCAGTTTCTCTCATGACTGGCAAAAAGCACAATTGCCTACCCGTTGTAATAAAGACAGCTCTACGTAGTACTTGTAAAGATTTTTTTTTCAGTGAAAATTTATTGCTGGTCTCTACCAAAACTGAGAAATGCAGCAAAAATATTTTCACCCGAGAGAATTCTTGGAATGTTTGTTGTGTGACAAAATATCCCAGTGAAAACAACAAGAGTTCATAATGATCCAATAGATAAATTAAATCTTGCTCAGTGAATAACACAGGAAAGGAGCTGTGCCCTCAGTGCCCAGAACCACTGTGCAATAATTAGGAGGCTTTTCACCGACAAAATAATTACAAATTGCATTTTATCTGCCTAGTGGCTGAATCTTACTAATTATGGATACATAAATTGTCAGAGATGGGTTGTTTATTTAGTATGACTGTTAGACTGATTAAAAAAAAAATTAAATATAAAGCTTTTGCTGTACTAATTTTTCCTGCGGAGAAGTTGGGACAAATGTGCTTTAAAGATGGGTTTTTTTTCAGAATGGAATTCTCACTTCTATCTTGTGCAAGGACAAAACTTCCTGAATCTTATTATAAAGGAGGGATATAAAATACTGTAATGATATAGATGAGGCAAATAACAGGAACCAGGAGAGGCATTTTCTGTTTCTAAACCTTAAACTGGCATCTTGTGTGACCTCAGGTATCTAAACATTTTCAGTTTCTCCAGCTTGTTTGTATATTTTATGATACATAAACCTAGAAGAGATTTAAGAGCATATAATTCAGCTGAATATTTTATTATTGCTAGGCTAGTTAGAACAAATATTTTGAAAGCTGCTCTGCTTAGCATTTGCTCTCAAAAAATGGGAGAATGCCTGAAAAGTAGATTTTTTCTGAAGAATGAGCTTGTAAAAAACAGCGGATTAAAGAGCTGAATTAGAACAGTTGTACAAAGATCCAGAATGTAAAATTTTCCTTTAGCTCTTTCTGCTGTATTTCAAATCCTTTCACCACACACAATTTGTACTTTAATTTTGAACAACCACTCTCCTTCCTCATCTCAGCCTGCTGCTCTGGCAGAGCATTTGCTGCTTTTTTCCCCCATAATCAGAGAATAAAAAACAACAGTTTTTTGCTATTGTTCTATTAAAACAATTTTGTTAATGCTTTATTAAAGCAATAGTCCAGCTTGCTGCTGGCCTGAGCGCAATTGCAGAGCAGAGCAGAGCCTGGCTGGTGCTGCTGAGCAGGAAGGTCACAGGGAGCTTTGAACTGACACTCATCCTTTGTGTGCAAACACATTCTCTTTCATGTCCTCACCCTGCCTGCTTCACACTATCCAATGTGAATTCCTTGACACTTCTTAAAATATTTTAAAGCCAACTTATTTAAAAATTGGAAAAGTCAACTCATTAAATAAAGTATTTGTAGTAGGAACCTTTTATCTTGCACTGAAGGCAATAACAAGTCTCTCTGAAAATTTTCAATAGACAACAAACAGGCTCTTTGAGTTTAGAGCTTTCTGAAGTGACTGATCCTGACTTTCTCAAAAAGGTATTTTCCATATACACTAGATGTATGCAAACACTGAAAAAAGGGAAAACATTTTGAATTGCATTTACTAGAAGTCAGAATATTCAGAGTTGGAAGGGATCCACAAGGACTATAAAGCCCAAATTTAGGTGAATTCCCATATGTGGATTGACCCCTGGTGTTACTAACACCGCGCTCCAAACAACTGTAGAGACATCAGCAGTTCTAATAAATCTAGGAAACAAAGAATTAGTTATTAATACACTCTGCAACAGAGAATGCTGGCAAAAATGGATTGTAATTGCTACTGTTGTCACTTATAATTATTTTTACTTATTGTGAGTTTAAAATAAAAACTTTAAAATTACAAATTATGGCATGCAGTTTCTGACGTGCTGTAGAAAAATTCAAGTTTGACCAGGCCTGGCAATCCTGTGTGAATGCACCCATTCCCTCACACACTGATTTCAGACCAAACACTGTTAAAAGTCCACAACACTGTGCCTTGTGTTTGCAGCCTGAAGCAGTTGTGCAGTTTGATGCAGTTTTTCACTATAAAAGCTTGGATGCAGAGTTTTTATTTAACACACAGTGATTGTTGGTTGGTGTGTCTTCATTAGTGTGTGAGTTGTTCAATTTTTACTGCATGCTCTAACTCAGCTGTCAGGACAGACCTGTTCACCTCTTCATGGGAGAATTTTTCATCTCCTTCTCACCATTTTGTAAATTCCTTACTGGGCCATCTGACTCTTTGATAATAATGAATCTACTTTCTAACAATGAATCTACCAAGGCTTTTGAGGAGAAGCACACGATGGATAAGAACTAAAGGAATTAAAGTGCAGAGAAATTAAACTTGAGGGTTCTCCCAAAGTCTGGTGAGCAGTCTGGGCAATGAGGACCCAGCAGTTCAGAGCAGCTCCCAGCACTGCCAACAAAGCTTGTCAGAAAAATTGTGCAGGAAAGTTCCAGTTTGGAAGGTATTGATTTAACAAAAATTGGAGCACTCTGTGAAACACACAGTTTCACTGATGTAATTAAACCTGGTCTGGGTGTCATGTTTAATTAAAGAAATAATGGAAAATAAAATTGCAACCTGCTATCTATCCACCCTTATAAAAGATGACTTAAATCATCTTTACACCCAAATGCTATTAATCCTACTTGAGAATTGTTCAGTCTGCACCTTCCTCCCATTGATGGCTCATAGCTGCTGACACAACACTGCTGTTCAAGTTTGTCATTAGAAAAATCTCCACCTTGTAAAAATACTCGGCAATCAAGAACCACATAAATGAATCCAATGCTTTGCTAAACAAAAAGAAAAGCAAGTGCAGAATTGGTAATCAAATATTATTAGAATAATGAAAAGAATTGTGATCAGAGTGCACTCCTGCTCTCTGCTTGGCACAAAGTATTTCCCACTTGATCTCCTAAAAGAAAAGGAGTGGAAGAACATGGTTACACCAGGCAGGATTTAGTCTCACCAGAACTGAGGCCAGGCTTTCTGTCAGTTTTGGCTTTCTCATACTCCATTTTGTCTGCCATGCATGTGAAAATGCAATTCTGGTCATATCTCAGCAATAATTTCTATTTTTCTCCTTTCAGGGAAGAATTGCAGCTGCTCTGTCAGGAAGGGAGACACAAACCTGGGTCCCCCTGTGCTCACTCTGGGCCACGAGCAGGGCTTGCTGCAGATGCTCCACCCAGTTATCAGAAGGTCTGGGGAGCACAGTCCTTTTCTGGAACCAGAATTATTTCCCATTAAGCTGCCTAATGACCCTGGGATATTGGTGAGCCCCAACCATTTCTTAATAATGGATATTATGACTCATCCATCCATCCTGCCTTACTTCTCAATGCACCATTGAAAAGATAGGAAACCATTTTACCAACACACCCTAATATATCATAGCAATTTAACTTCTAATAGATTTTATTATTGCTTTTAATTCTTTTTTCTTTCAAGGATATTGATTTTGAGAGTACACTATTCTTGCAATTAGATACAACTGTTTTTTCAGTATGTAATCATTTTTGCTTTGTAACTTTTGCAGGAGACAAACTGCCTTAATACAACCCCTGATCCCTGTGAGTCATGTAGGGATGTTAAAACAACGAGGACATAAATATGATACACAAGTTAGTGAATACAAAACAACAGCCCACACTAAAGGAATGATTTTATCGTCTGACTTGTCAACACAATAAAACCTGAAAATGCTACACCTGCAGCACCTGGAAAGCAGTCAGGGAAAGCAGCCTGAGGTGACACAAAATGCTCCTTTCCAAAGTTGTGTACCAGGAGCTGCAGCAGAAGCTCCAGTGCAGCCTCAGACCCCCATTCCTCAGCAAACACACCCTGCAGCAGCGTTCTGCAGAGAACATTTCATGGGCTGCCTCTCTGTGCAGGTTTCCATGAGCCCAGCCAGGTGCTCCGTGAGGAGCTGGTGCTCTCCAGGAGCAGGAGCCTCTTTGTTCTATCAGCAGGACTTGTTTGAGCAGAGCCCTGGGAGCTGCTTCTCCTCTATTAACAATTTTGCTGATGTTCTGCACACGTTAAGCAGCTCCCCAAGTGGTGCAGAAATGAAGCATTAAACCATAGCAAGAAACATCATTCGAGTATTATCACAAAAATTATATTTACTATTCACAGCATTGACAAATAAAGTGTTAAAAATCACATGGAATTTTGTCAGCACGTTTTTGCTCAATTAATGCTGATCACTATCCACTTTAAATTTCTGCTTTATTTTCCCAGTCTATGTCACCCAGCTCTTTTATTTTTGGTGCATTTAGAGCAAGAAATTGACATTTCCTTTAGATATCACCAGGGTGGTACCAGTTGTCTGTTCTATGATCTACATGAAAACATGGTCTTTGTTGTAATGGGGAGCTTGATTTGAGTACACAGAGAATTCCCCCCCTGGTGCCCTTCAAACTCTAACTTGAATTATCAATAGCAAATTCCTGCCAGAGAATGTAAAAAAATTAAGACAGTTTGTGTTTAGAGCCCCAGAGAAGATAAGAGTATTCTCTCATGATTCCATCAAAATGAAGCAGGACTTAAATGGCACAAAGTTGTCAGGAACAATGTGGGGACCAAAACTGCCTTTTTTCAATACCTTCAATGTGCACATCAAGTCTGCAGCCAGAACTGCCTCAAACCCATTTGTAAGTAATAGCAGAAATCACCATAAAAACTTTCCTATCTTGAAGTGATCCCGGTGGTTTTTCTGTCTGTAACTATCTCAGTCTCAAAGAGCAATTCAAACCAACACAAACACCTTTGGAGCAATGCAGAAATGCAGAAATTCCTGTGCTCCAAATCCCCAGGAGCTGTCACTGTTCCTGCCTTAAAAACCAGTAAGGACAAATTCAAGAATTGCCCACTTGGTTTCTCTTTTTAGTCACAGAAACACACTGACATAATTTTTCTCCATGTACATCTTTTTTACTTCTAAGTGAAATTAGAGCTTGTGGTCTATGCAGCTTTTCAGGACCCCAAATGCACACTTTCTTTACTCAAGAAAAAAGAGCAAAAACCAGCTCCTGCGCCAACACAGGTAACTGAAATATTTAAAACTATAAATCTGTCCGAGACCATTATTGATTTTACTGTGTGTGCAGCAGCTGAAGCATTAGACAGCAGCCATCCCTTGCCATAAACATCCCAAGGTTTCTCTGCAGCTCCAGCAAAGCCAGAACTGTGCTGTTAATGCAGCAGATTATTCACTTTGGAGCCCTGGAGGTGTCCTTGATGCTTCCCCCTCTGCAGCTCAGCCCCAATGACAAGCAGAAGGGCAAGGCCACCAGAACTTATCACCATGTAATGCCATGTTAAGCACACACCTGAATGCTCATCTTGCTGGGGACTCAGCTCTGTAATTGCAGCTGCAAATCTGTCACATCTGGAAGCCTCTGGAACTTTTTTGTGGCCTTATTAGATGTGAGAGGGCCCAGGCAGCTCAGTGGCACTGTGCTCATGAAAAGCAGCCCCAAACAACTTAACTGAGTGTGTCACCCACCTCACACTTATGGCTATCTTAATTCTAATTTAATAAGAAACAAAAAAAAAACCCCAACCCACTCAAAGGTGTAATGGCCTTGTTTTATATCACACAACACTCTGGGATTAGGAAATAATTATTATTCCTCTCTTAAAGTAAGCAGATTACCGTGCTGCTAATTATTCTCAAAGGAATAGAAGAGATGAGAAAATAATCTAAAAATTTTCCTGATGGAACTTAACTCATGACTAGGCTTAATGGGCTCATTATAATTACCAACAACTTTTGCTTTGCTGGTTCCTGAAAGAATTGTGACTAGGATAACACTTGGAGCTGACTTTCCACACACACAGGTTCTGTTGGCTGCCTATTGCACAAATAAGGATGGATATGTGTAAAGAAATAAAGATGGGTATGTATATAGAAATAAAAATGGATATATATATAATAAAGATGGTATTTCAGAAAAAAAGTTCATTTAAAAAAATCATAGATTTAATGGTAGTTTATGCCCCACTGAGGGAATTCTTTGCAGCTGGTGCTTCAGCAGCACAAAGCTTTGCATCTGTTATGCTGCCATCTAAAGGGTTTGGAAAAAGGGAGGAGAATCAGATTTTCCACGTGCTCTGTGGGAATTATGAACTAATTGGCATTTGATATCCAAATTCTAGGTTTTAATTAGAGAGGCACTCGAAACCTGAGGGATGTTGACTCAATGTATTGGACAGGATCACCACCAGCAGCAAAGCAAAACTTGTACTGTGAGAGATTCCCTGACATGGGAATGTCAGGAGTCAAATTATTTATGGACTGCAGGACAATTTACAGCTCAGAGAAATTAACACAGAGAGCAGAGAGCTGTGCAAACAAGACCTTCCATGTACCCTTTCCCTGCTCTTTGGCTGAGCAAGCAGCCAAATCAAAGTCCTCTTTACTCATCCTCCTTAGGCTGCCTCTGCATCCACTTCAAAAGGAACTGGAGCCTGGCAATACAAATTAGTGAAGTACAAGATCATACTCACCAGGTGTGTTTAACCAAGAAATCTACAATGCCAATTAAAAAGCTTAATTAATAACATTGTGATTTTTTGGTGGTTTATCACAGTTTTTTGTTTATTCGTTACTATCAGGTATTTTCATAATTTATTTCTATTTGTTGATACTACACTTTGTAAGTAAACAAACAAAAGTTATAAAATAATATTTTAGGTCCTATTGATATTTTAATTTCACAAATAGAATATTGACATTTTTGTAGCTTATCTAGAATTATTCAATAATGGATCACAAAACAAAAAGTAGAAATGGTTAGAGAAGTGGTTTTCCAGTTTCTGTCCATGCACTTTGCTTTAGAATCTATTCTGTGTTTGTAAAGTGCTCCTAACATATTATCACTCTGATGTTCACTTCTTGCCCACAAAAAATAGGTTTTTCCCCAAATTCTTGGTTTGCTAGATTATCCAGTCTGACACCAAAAAAACCACAAAAAAACCCAACAAAAACCAAAGGAAGATGTAATAACTTCCAAAGCCATGTAAGTAATTAATACAGAAGAAAGCAATTAAATCAGAGCCTGGAATCAGACAATAACATTTGCAATTGATCCCAATTTCATGTTGAGAGTCACCACTCATGGCAAAGGCTTGTGGCTAGAGCACCAGCAATAAACACGAGGTGGTAACAGAAATGAAAAATAAAATGAAATAAACTGAAACAGATAAATTGAAATAAAATGAAACACATATAAGTAAATAAAAGAGCTTTTGTTAAAGAAGAAATATGAACTGAAGCAAAGGAAGGAATGGTAAATGAGGTGGAAAGTGACTATTATCATATTATTTAAATTGTTTGTACAGCTCTGGAGAGTCACCAGAGTCATTTCAGTTGTTTCAGCCCCAGCAGTGAGAGCACCCTGGTGACCACAGAAGGGGAATTCAGTTAAGGCCAAGCTCTGTCCAACATCCTCCTTCTGCTCAATTCCTCTCTGCCTGTTTTCCCAGTTTTACAGTTGAACATTATCACAATCCAGACATAAAACTTTGTGGAGATAAACTCAATAAATGTGATGAAGTGTTTGAATAATGTAGGGAAATAGGCTGAGAGGAAAACTGAGTAAGCCTTTTGTTGGATAAGAATATTTTAACAATCAAACCACTGCATTATTAGAATAAAACACACTAATATGACATAAGAAATATTTCTGCCTTCCTAAAATTCACTACCTCCATGGCTTGAAATTTGTCTTTCTAGAGATAGAAATTAAACATATCCATCTAGAAATAGCAGAAAAGTGCACCTAAAATTCAGATTGTATTAGCAAAGAGCAGAGGTGTTCCCAGCCCTTGTGGACAGGACATGGAGCAGCAAATTCAGGAAATTTTGATGGTATTTTTACTCTTACTGTTACTTGGCCTGCAGCAAGGCCTTGAACAGCAAGTGTTAAAATACCATCAGAAAATCCTAAAAGCCATTTCAGGATTTCACCACAAAAAAACCTGAAAGCTGTTTCCCCACACATTCCAGAGCCAAGAGTGGGTGCTGACCCACAACTGCTTGAGCTCAGACCCCAAACCTCATCAGCTGCTTTCCGACTGTCAATTCTGCTCAGCCAAATTCCTGAGAATTGAAATATTTCACCAGGAACATCATAGGTGGTACAGGGCTAAAAAAATACTCTGCATAAACAGCAAAATATGCCAAAATTCACAATGATCATTTCATTCACACGTGGCTTCCATCCTGCAGCAGAAAGGAACTTTAAGCACACTGAAAGAATAGAATTGATCTCTGCCATACTGGTTGAGAGGTTTGTGTGTGGAGGACAAGGGAATGTGAAATAGTCAGGAGAATTCTGTGCTTGAAGAGTAATCATGGATGGCTTTAGTGCCCATCTCCACTGCCACAGCAGGAACTGCCCAACTCCTTCCTCAGGAGTGAGCAGAACCAGTCAAAGCAGCCAAAAACAAAGTTTAATTTCCGCTTTCTGCTGCAGTCACTGGCACTGCCAGGCACGGGGCTGGGTCCCTGCTGTGTGGCCTCCCTGAGAACAGACAGCTTGTTCCAAACAAAAATCATCCTTGGTCTTTTCCACTGGATTTAGAGGAGCTTTGGGGTTTTTTTAGCTGGAATTGTATTTACTCAAATTATGAAAAATGACAGCCATTTCATTGATTGCACAAAATTGTTTGTGAAAAACAAAGTACCTGAAAAGATTGAATACTTTGACATTTAAGGAAAAAAAAAAACATTTACCCCAAATAATTTCTAAATTTATCTTCATTATGCTTTCTGATTCAAAATTTTAATTTGAAAATGGTACAGCAAAATATGTGATTTTATCAGAAATTAGTGTTTTGATTTAACTTTACAGAGAAAAAAAATCCTGCCTATTTTAAGGCTCTTTTAGAATTTTTATTCATTATGAGCTATTTGAACACCTCAGATAATTTTTTTTGGCAGGTTTTAACTGAAATATAAAAATATGAGTTAATCTGGCAAATGAAGAGCTCCTCAGAGTAGCTGACAGCACATGAATGAGGACTGATGCATGTTTCAGTTTGTACTATTAATTGAAAAGTAGGAATTGCAGGAGTTTTCAATACTGGGTTTGGTGAGGATAATTTTAAATGGATGCTTAATATATTAAAATGTGTCAAACATGTAAAAAACAGAAATAACATTTCAGTACTTGTCTGCCATCAGTTCAGAGTAAAAAAAAAACAATAAAATACTTCAGAACAAGAGCCAATTTGTAAGTTCAACTTCTTTGAACACAGCCAAGTTGCAAAGAATCACCTTATTTGTCTTCTGCAGAATCCAAGTAAACCTTGGTGAGTGGAAGCTCCGATTGCCAAGGCCAAACAAATCCTTCCAGACAACCACGTGCACCCCCTTGTACATGCACACATTTTGTCCATTTAAATCCACATTTAGAGGTCTTTTTCCACTGTAAATCCAGTGTTTATTTCACTGCATAAGAAGGAAAGCAACACTGGAGATTATCACACATCAGGAAAGCTGCAAGGGATCCAAAGTCAACAGAGCTCATTTGCCCAGGTTTTAGCAACATTCTACTTTGTGGCCCGCTGCTTTGTTCCTGTATTATTTTGTTTTGGAGGAATTTTCTCCTGCCTTCTTGCAGGCTTTTAAAACAAATGAGATATGCAAGACAAAAGTTTGGATACATTTACCCTAAAAACTGGGTCAAAAAGAATTCTTTTAAGATTTTTTTTGTTGTTAAGACCCTACATAAAAGCACAATGTGTTAACCAGGGCAAGGGGAAACACAGAGTGCCTTATTTTGTGTTAAATAAACTAAGCTGGTAGAGCAGCAACACACTGCAATTATTTATTAGGTGAAAAACATTGCCTGGTTGCAAAAAGAATGTACTTTAAATGTTGTGAAGTTTGTCAGAGGGAAGAAAACAGCTAAACTCAAAGATATGATGTTTCTGTTTATGTGAAGCTGATCACACTGATCTTAAAAATTTATTTCAAGTGCAAGATGGATTCCATATGAATTTCATACCTTCCTATTAAATAGTATAAAAAGATCAGTCTACATCCTTCTAAAAACACACTAAAAATTGCATCAAGGAATACAACTTTGATATGCTGGTCAGAAACTGAGAAAAGCTCATTTCAAACTTTTTGATAGATTCACAGCTATTTATATTAAAGGATGACTCCAAGGCATGAGCAAATAAAGAAACTCCAGCACATTTCTGCCACACCAGCTGTAAGCAGATGGGAGAGAATTAATTATCAAAAGGAGTTAAAAAGTGTAAGATGGATTTTTGTTCCTGCAAAGGAACATCACATAAATTACCAGGGCAACATGGGAAGATTTCTGGGCTAACATGAAGTTAAAATAGTGCAGTGTGTGGATAAAACCAGGCTGCCTCAGAGTTGCAAATGGTATTTTTGCAAGGTTTATGAGTAATCAGTGGAAGGATGTCGGTGAGTTCTGCTTGTCTCCAATTTCTTCTCAGCCTCTATGGATCAGTGCGCCTGAGCCTGTGTCTCCCTTGGGAGCTCATTATGCAGTAAATAAGGCTGTAAATTTGCAGGGGCCTGTGCACTTGCTGCACTTGTGGACACTGTTAATGTGCCGTGAGAACCCTCTGCAAAGTTCACTCTCCTTTTTCAAAAGTGGGCACAGAGGAGCCCCGGGAGGAATCAGGATGGATCACTGAAGGAAATGCGATTTCCCATCTGCATTTATTGCAGAAAGAACAGATCTGCACACCTCTGTGTGCCTGAGCACTGGGAAGTCACTCCCTACCCACCCTCAGGTGTCCAGCACCTGGATCCTCCTCCAGCACAGCTGCCAGACCATGGTCAGCCCTCACTTCACTGCAGGCATCACAGCTCTGCCTCCTTGTTACAGAACCAATAAAAAAGCAAATCAAACCATAAATCACAGGAACTCCTGCCCTCAGAGCTGTGTTAAACACTGTGCTCCGTGCTTCACAAAAGGCTGTGTGCCACCATCACATTTTTTGGAAAAATCCCTTCTCCAGGATTTCTTCTCCTGGGAAGCTGTGAAGCCTCAGAGAAAAATGAAAACAATAATTATCTGATTGTTTCTCCTGTGTTTTGCTGCTTTGAAACGTGGTTGGAGATTGTTTATCCAACATGTGAATTGTTTTTACTTAATGACCAATCACAGTTAGGCTGTGCTGGGACACTGAAAGGTGTCACGAGTTTTTCATTAGTATCTTGTTAAGACTTCCTTAAGTATCCTTTCTCTATTCTTTAGTATAGTTTTAGTACAGCATTCTTTTAATAGAATATAATACCATAAAATAATAACTTAGCCTTCTAAGAACATGGAGTCAGATTCATCATTTCCTTCCTGCCATGGGGAACCCTGAAAATACCACAAACTGCAGTGCCACAACTTGTGCATGATCTGAGCTGAGCATGAGCAGCAAGGCTGAGAAATGCACAGGCAGTTCAGGAGGTAAAACACGGCAGGGAAAGTTCTGCTGGAAACTCTTCCATGGGAACTGTTCCCATGTGTGCCAGGGGAGCTCCAGGCTGGACATGCAGAACAGTTTCCTCATGGAACAGTTTCCTCATGGAAGAGTTTCCTCATGGAACAGTTTCCTCATGGAACAGTTTCCTCATGGAAAGGCTTGTCCAGCACTGAAGGGGTTGAGTCCCCATCCTGGAGCTGTTCAAGCCATCCCTGGATGCTGGGATTCATCCTCTTGTCTGTCTGACAAGGTGGGCTTTGGCCACAGGTTGGACTCGGTGACTTTGGAGGTCTTTTCAACCTTAATGATTGGGAGATTCTGTAACTATAAAGCCATGGAATCACAGAACAGTTTGGGGTAGAAGGGACCTTCAAGGGCCACCTGGTCCAAGCCCATGGACCTCTTCCAAGGCCAAGCTGGCCCTGAACATTTTCAGGGGTCCATCCATCACCTGGGCAATCTGTGGTGCTTTACCACCACCATTGTAAAAACATCTTCCTTACATCTATAAAAAAACCAGCCCTCTTCTAGCTTAAAGCCACACAGCTAAACTCTCTAAGTTCCAGTGGTGCTTGAAGCCCTCAGCAAAACATTTAATTTCTTTTCCAGCAGCAAGCTGAACATCTGCAAATGTCACACCTTAGAAGACTTCTGTGGTCCTATCTCAAAGCAAAAGCTCAAGCTATGAACCCAAAGATGATATTTATTAAAGTTAATTAAATTGGTTAAAAATTAAAATCAATTCTCACAAGCTAATATCTGCTTTTCTTCTGTTGCACTGAACAGAAAAGAAAAATTTTCTCAGTGTTCCCATCAGAACTTCCTCAGGTATGCCATTTTACAGACCATAATAGCCTGGGTAAGTCTTTGCATTTTGCATTCCTTGTCCTTCTACAATTCCTTTTATTAAAGCATCAGCTTGCAAATGCATTATGAAATTCCATTTTCTGTGAAGAGGAAAAAAAACCAAAAAACAAAGCAGCAGCAAGAGTTCCAGAAGCAACAGTGCTTCTATCATTTATGGCTGCAGAGAAAGAAAAAACAAACAAACAAAAAAACCCCAGAAAAGATAGCAAGATTCACACAACCAAATGGAATTTTTTCCAAAGACAGCCATCCTCAAAATACAATATTAATACAAAAAACCCTCCTGATTCTTTCCAGAGTGCTCTTCACTAAACCTGAGCACACAAGAATGACAGTGCTGACAGCACATTCCTCCTCTACATCCATTGCAAGGGACCAAGTTGTGGAATCAGAGCCAGGAATCATTTTTACATTAATGCCTAGAAAAGTGGATTTTTCCAGGCTGTTAATGCTAAGGACTCAAGCTTATAGAGCAAAACAAAGAGCAGAAAAATGGAAAAAACCCCAAAGCAGTTCCATGTCAGCACTACTCCATCTGTAGGACTTTATGGCTTCAATAGTGACACTCCACCTTAAATTAAAGGACTTTTTTCAATATTTCAGGGTGCTGTATCAGGCTGAAACCAGAAAATGATAAGCCTCTGCACAGTGAAATAGGTACACACACATCTACATGAGCTGAATTATTTGAGGATAATTCCACTCATCACATTATTTGTAGCATTTCTTAAAGCAGGATATGAATATATTCAGCTGAAGGCTTTCCAATACAATTTGCAAGGAGTTATGAGAATTGGATGTATTTTTTCCTTTTGTAATATACACTCCATCACTTCTCCAAAGCTACTGCCATTTCTGTAATGAATATTTCCGATTATTTATAGCAGAGTAAGGGTCAGGGAGCATTAGAAATTGGACTCCTGTGGAGCAGAGCTGCATCCCACAATCAAGGGCTAGCAGGCAAACTCTGAGACTTCCTTTACTCGTGCTGTTTGTGACCTCAGCCCTGACCTGTCTGTAAATGGGAGAGGTGAACATCTCTGCTTGCAGCTCTGTCCAAGGCCCCTGACAACCAAACATCAGATAGCTGAACATGGCTGAGTGTGTCCAGCTACTGAGTCTGTTCTAAACTTCAATCCCTAATATCACATCAAACCTTCCATACTCCAGAAAATAGAATTATGAATTTAAGCCCTGAAATCACTCAGAATTGCTCATTATTATTCCTAATAAATTGAGAAATCCAGATTTACAGTGGACCCAGCTTTTTTTCCAGTCTAAACACTGACTGGAAAACTTCTAAATTTTTTGATTAAAAATCTCTTGGCAAAATTTGGAATCACTGCCAACTGCTCTCTGACCTACTCATTTTGGCACTTCCATAACCAGGAAAGGTTCTGTGTGTATGGATGTTTGGATGATAAATATTTTTCCTGAGCATCATGCTTTGAAATTATTTGAATATTTCAAATTTTCAAAATTAGTGAACGCGTTCTTATATATCTGCAAAAATCATAATTAATGCTACAAGCAAAGCACACAAGGAAAAGAGGCTCAGAGGATGGGAATCTTTAGAGATTTATCAGAGTTATCAGATCTTGTGAGTTACAAAGTATTAGGAACTAAATCCATAAAAGACATGGGTTTTGCCCTGAGCAGTTTTAATGGGTTAAGAGACATCTCAGAGACAAAAGCAATTAGTGACTAAATTCAGGAATTGGTAACACCATCTTGATATGGAGCTGAAGATGCCAGGGGGTTCCATTTGAATCTTTTTGATGTTCTGAGTTTTAGTTAATGATAAATCCCTTTCTGCAGGAGTTCTGCATCTCACTGTACTCATGCAGCAAAATCCTGTTCTCTCCAAACATCCCCCACCCTTCATTCTAAGCATCATGGAGAGTTGCTAAGATTCTGAAAGATAATTTTCAAAATGTTTATAATAAATATGACAGAAGATTATATCAATATTAAGGTCCAGAGAATGAGCAGCCATAGAAAACTGTAAATATTTGTCCATGAATATCTATTTAAAATATTGAGAAGAAGTTTTGGAATGCAATTTTGTGCTAAATTCTTGCCTCATCATAGGTTAAGCCTACCCAGGTAGCTTTATTAGATTATAAAAAGCAGTCAGTTGTATTGAACAGAAGATAAACAGTGCAATATTTGTTCTTGGACTTTCCCATATTCCCTGAAAATTGATGACATTCTTAATGGTAGTTTAAAAATAGAAATGTATATATGTGTGCATGGAATATGTATTTTTATATTCCAAACCACTTTCTCTTAAAACATTTAATTAGTAAGAAAAAGTGGTGTAGAGCCGTTTTTCTATTTTGGGAGCCAGCAAAGCTGTTGCTACAGCTGAAATCAGCACTTCCAGCAAGATGGCAATTTACTATTAAAATATGGAGATAATTTATTTATTAAATCACAACGTGAGGAGAGTAAAATGCAATGAATGCAAGTCACCAGGAAGAGCAGGAACTCCATTCACCCCTCCTTGATTATGCAGATGTGTTTTTGTGTTTGTGTGCCTTGTCTCTCAAACTGCCCTGTAAATGGTGATCCAGGGAGAATCTGAAGGATCTTCTGGATCTTCCTATTCAGAAATAAATTCAGGATAGGAATCCACAGGGCTCAATCTCTGGCATGACTTCCTCGAGGGAAGTTTTTCCTAAACTACAGGGCAGCAGCAGCAAGGACAGCTGCGGGAAGTGTGTCCATGTAGAGGTACCCACACACTGATAATTCTCTGTATGCTCCTTAATTGTGTGTATTTACCTAACTAAGCTGCTAAACCAGGAGTTTAGAATGAGGGATGGAGGGAACAGAAAATATTTGTGAAGACACCATGCCTGAAGACCTCATAAAAAGAGTTTGAAGAGACAAAATTTTCTTTTACACAAGAAAAACACCAGCACCAGCCTCAGCCAAGCTTTTAAAATCATCTCTGCACATTGAAAGGCAAATAGCAGTTTTGTTTCTGTCTGTAAAAACCTAAATATAATAGAGTAAAAGGCAACTCAGTGTACTTCAGGATGCTGTAGCAGCCTCCAGGGACTGTAACGAGAATCTTTGTAAAAAGGTTGGTACCTGCAGTGATTACATCCTCTAGGCTGGTATGGGCACCTTTGAATATTCAATGGCTATTGTCTATTGGGCCATTCTTGCAAACAAGTTATTAATGAGCTATGACTGCAGGTGGATCAGGAAATGCCAGGCAGGACCTTGCTCCATCCACCAATGCCTTTCCACAGCACTGTCTTTAATGCTCAGATATACAAATATAATTCACCAAGCTATCATTTTTTTGTTAACTGCACTTTGCAGACAGTGCAGAGCAATTTGATGTCTCTCAAGGTGGATAATAGCATGAATAATTCATTAAGCTTGCCGGAGTTAATGTTGTTGTACTCAAGGTTAAGTATTCCCCCATCCCCATATAAGGAATTACTTGATTGCTTACCTTAAAAATGAACTTTCTAAAGAACCCCATTGTATAAATAATAGGATATGTCTGACTGCCATGATTTGTAAGCTGCTCCATCAAGGCACCAGCAAATAACTACATACTCAACAAGCTTACTTTGTTTTTTTCTTTTTCAGATGTGTTACAACTCTTTATAACAAACACATCTGTTTAGTAAAAATATCCTGTCTGTGAGGCAATTTTTACTCCTTCCTTTGAGAATGATGAAGGTGATTTTGTTTATTAAAGACTGTACTAAAAATAGACAACAAAATCAAGGGACAATGTCCAGGTTGGCCACGAGCTTAATAAAGATTAATCAAACCACCAAGAGAAAAGCAATGTGCTCTTTAGTCAACATCACAAATATGTTGTGATGTAGCACTCAGATTATCCTTGGACAAACTGGGGGCAGGGGGGCCCCTCTCAGAAAGGAGGCCATGGAATCAAGCCAGACTGTTGGATGGTGGTGGATTTAATTAAAAGCAGCAGCCAGGCAGCTCCCCACGTTGAGCTGCAGCTCAGCAAACCCTCCCCGTGTCCTCTGCCTGTGAGTCCTTCTGCAGGGCAAGATCAGAAACTGCCAAGCAGAAAATATTTCCTGACAAGAGCAGCCTTCACCTCTCACCAATGACCTGCTGGTCAGGCTCCTGTTGGGGCCAGGCAGGAACAAGGGCTGGGCTGAACCTCTCTGAGGGGACTCAGCATCCTGAGGAGGCACCCTGGGCTCTCCAAGGGATAACTCCAAGGGATAATGCACTGCAGCTCACCTGGAGAAATCCCCTTCCGCAGGAAATCACTCCAGTGCTCGTGGACACCAGCCACCTCACACTTGCAGAGTCCTCAGGAGCTCCCAGGCACATGGCAAAAGATCATTTGTGTTTGTGTTTAATTACCTGGCTGGCTACAGAGGCTTGTTCATGAAGAGATGATGAAACTCCTGCTGCAAGAAGAGTCTCGGTGCCCTACCCTGCAGCATGCTCAATCCCAGAGCAGGGATGTGACAGAACTTGATTGTTGCAATGCAACAATATTTTTATAGTTAGTGCAATAGTGTGCACCAGCCAGCCTGGTTCTAAGTTTGTTATTAAAACCTTGGGAATTCATCAAGGCTATTGAAACATAAATTGTGCTAAATTAAGAAAGAAGAGGCTGAGAAACTGAACACCAAGACCACAAGAGATGGAGAACAGAGGACTGTGAAACACCTGGACTGTAACAATCACACAATCTGAGAAATGCAGGCAGAAAATGAGTGAACAAGACAAAGGCACCAATCAAGAAGTGTGTACTTGTTAGTTTGTACAATCTATAAAAGTGTGTGTAATGTAAACCATAAACAGCTTCTGCTTGTTCATAGTGGTCAGTTGTACAGGAGTCCTGGATTTCCCAATACTTGGGATTGCTGGCTCGGGGTTATGTACAAATAATGAGTGGGAGGGGACTGCTGGGGAACGTGCCTTGAGCTGTTGTATTTTCCATTATCAGTCTCGTTCCATGATTATGACCATGGGAAGATGCCAGCAGCTCACATCTCAAACAGCAGACCCAGAACTTAATGTTACAACTCACTTTACAAGTTTTTTGACCAATCACAGAAAGCAAAAGCACATTGACAGTAGTTCTATTCAACCACTACAAGCAAGCACATGTACCTTTGGCTAAACAATGCTTGCTTATTTCAAATACAATACCTGCTTGTGAGGCTTAATGCACAGAGCTCCATTATTAAGCTTTAACCTTCCTAATATCTCTCTAAATAAACTCTTCTGCTTAGGGAGTTATTCTAGACAAGCGTTAATACACACACCATTGTTCTATTTGCCCTTACTTTTCTATTTCTTACACAAGTTTTCTGCTGACCAATCTCATGGCTACTGCTTAGCTCCAATCCCACTTCTGCTGTCTCTCAGGCCTGCCTTTTGCAGCTTTCTTAAAACCCTCTGCTTTTAAGGATTCCCACAACCTGGCAGCACCTCTCAGTGTTTATCTCTTCATAATGCACTGAACATGGAAACAATGCAGAGTGTATTTCAGCTCCTCTGCATTCTGCCTGTACATTTTGAGGACAGACTCCAGGCACTGCTTCCCTGGTTCCTGCCACCACAGCAGCCCTGCCTGCTCAGCTGACTTCCACCTCTCTCACTTCTTGCTCCAGCAAATGATAACAAATTATTAATTTGTCTGCAGATGACATTT
Organism: Melospiza georgiana; assembly: GCF_028018845.1. Classification (NCBI taxonomy): domain Eukaryota; kingdom Metazoa; phylum Chordata; class Aves; order Passeriformes; family Passerellidae; genus Melospiza; species Melospiza georgiana. The sequence continues at coordinate 2,445,022 of NC_080441.1, forward strand.
GCTGCAGAAAGCAGAAAGCTACACCAAAGAGAATGGTGAGTACAATAGTTTAAACATGCCTAAGTGCCAGCTACCAGGCACTGTCATCATAAAACAAATTAGCAGGGTTTGTGCTCTGCTGATGAAATAATAGTGTGTGCTGTGAAACCTGTACTCACAGACCAGCCCTGAACTCCAAAGGAAGCCTCACTTAACAAGCCCAGGGAGCTGAAACACAACCAATCACCACTTATCCACTATTCACATTTAACAAAGGGGAAATTTCTTGTGGGGAATTGCAGGCTGAGGGTGTGATTTCCTAACATTAGCAAAGGCACAGGACACATGTCTAACTGTGGGTTTCACAGCATTCAGGTGAAAAACAAAAGTTATGTTAGAAATCGTTATTATGGGAGAAAAGACAATGGCTTCTCTGAAAACTGTTAACCCACAAAGCCAAGAATTCTTCCTTTTCAAGGTGTGCATGCACAGATTTCTTTTTCTTTCTGACAAAATAGGCATGCAGCCTGAATATGATAGAGAGCTTGGAACACTGACTTGAAATTACAGATAACAGGTTAACAACTCCAGCAAGCAGACTTGATCAGGCTACATGTTTGCCATTTGGAATCACAAAGTAATAACACAGATTAATTTAAATCCTTGTGTATGTACCCAACACACCAACAGTTGCAGGGACACAAACCCATTAGAAGACACAACAGGTTTGCATCTTCACTTCCTTTCAGGGACCTTACCTGGAATTTCTTACAGATAAAACTAATTACCCAAGTTTAATGACTGACAGCATTTCCTCGAGTGACATGAATAAATATTTGTGGTGCCTGCACCATTTCTGGAGCAGTTTAATGACAAGTAGAAGCAGAGAGGGTGCAGCATCACACACCCAGCCCTGGAGAAAACCTCAGGGTGCCTTCACGGGCAGGAGGGGTCTCAATGCTGCAATGAACCCACACCAAAACCAAACCAGGCAAGCTGAGATTTCCAGACAGTGGCTGTGGATGCCTGGCAAGCCATGGAGCTCTGAGCTCCAATTCCCCATCACCTCCATGCCCACACTGCACAGCAGATGATTTTGCCCTGCTGTGTCCATCCAACATTTGCTGTTGGACACCAGCTTCAGCCCATCACCACGGCCAAACCCCAGGAAATGTTCTCCATGGCTTTTCCAGAAACTTTCCAACTCACTGCAGCTGACTGGGCTTGATTACTTTTTTACTGACTTTTCATGAAATGCATTTTTCCACATATAAGTCTTACATATGCAACTTTTTCTTACAATTATTTTAGTCTCAGATGTTGGTGACAGCACACAGCAATCACACCAGGGAGTTCATCAAGGCAGAGATGCTGTTGCTGGATTAATGTTTCAGAATAATGACAATAAGTGATGCCAAACAACAGATTGGCAAAATGAAAAATGTCAGCATAGCTTTGAAAAATACATGTGAAGAATTATTTCTTTATTCATTTTTATTCTTAGGACTAGTCCTAGCTTTTACTTATGTTCTACTCTTGGAATTTCATGTTCAATCTTACTTCAAATCTCAATCTCTTCAATAATTTCATTTGAAAATGCAGCTATTGAGTGTACACTGGCAGGAATGTGGGATGTTTATTGATAAATTAATATTAGCATCTAAATAAAATGTGTCTTAAAAATATTTGCTTTTCATAGATGCTACTAAAATTCCACCTCTTTAATATGTCAACAACAGAAATTTAACAAAGCTCCTTAAAATTAAATAACTTTTTTTTTTCTATTCTCTTCATATAAGCATCATTCAAAGTTGGCCAGTTAGGAAATTATATAATTAAAATTAACATTTATGATGAACACTTAAAAATATGAACACAGAGACAAGATTTGAGAAAAATGTCCATCTTGACCTCTCAAATTAATTTCTGAAAATCTCAGTCATCCACACAGCTTGACAGCCCTCCAATAAATAACTAGCTGACAATTCTCCCTTGATGCCACAGCACTTTTGTACTTTAGTTTTATCAGGTTTTGACTTGGCATTATCAGCTTTGATTATATTTTATGATATTCTACGAGTGTCTCATAAACCCAAATGAAAACGTATTAAACTCTCTCCAACTTCCTGAGCAAAACTTCCTCAAACAGCACCAAGGACGGAGCAACAACATCATTTTTTTTCTCACTTTACCCGTCTTGAAAAAGAGTATTTTCCAGTACAACTTTCCAGTATTATTTTCCACTACAAATCCCAACGCCTCTCTCTGTATTACAGGAAGACATATGGCTGAATTATTATAATAATTTATATTAAATTTACACTAAAATAAAAAAACCCCAGCATTGAATTTCACAAAATGGGGAAAATTTTCATTTATCCTCTCATCATGTCCTTTTTTGCAGCTGTGGGTCAGATTTGAAGGACGTGGGCTGAATAAAGTCCTCAGAGATGCTGACAAGATGCCATCCTGCTCATTTTTGTAGTCTGCTTTATTTTCTGGAAAGAATAAATAATTTTGTGCTTCCTTGCCTAATCTGTCTGCAAACCATTTCATTGTCAAATTATGCAGGATTTATGAATATTTCTGATATGACAAGAGCACGCATTCTTTCCTTGCTGCTTTTTCCCTCTCTGGAAGGGCTGTCACAGCCTTGCCAGGTTTCAGGTACTGCTCTTCAATTAACATGTGTGGCCCATTTATCATTTAACATTTGTTAAACTATTCTTGCTGTTTCTCTATTAGATCAATTGTCAGATAATACATATTTCCTTTTACTATTTTGAATGTCTCATTTCATCAATACCTCTCGTATCTATCAACACCTTAATATTCCCTTTCATATAATAAAGATTATTTTCCACATTGAATAACCATCTTGTAGTTTGTGAGAGACAGGGTTAAATTTCCAATTCTCTCCAGATCAATAGTTATTCAACCAGTTTCATCCTGAAATAGTTTTATCTCTGGTTTTTAATACCTTCCCTCATTTGGTTTACAAGTATTTCCTAATCTCTGAGGAAAAATAAAACCGTCAGACAAAAAAAAAACAAACCAAACATCCAAAACTTTTCATATTTTCAGAGGTAACAAATGAAAATGCAAAAAGCTTAAAGAACAGAAAAAATCCCTTTCAGCTTCATGCATGAGAGATCCATATGGGAGCCACTGCACTGGCTGCACAACCCAGATCCCAGATGAATAAAGGGAATTTCTGCAGTGATGATGTGTTATTCATAAGCTCACCATTTAGAATACTCTGCAGAGGTGCTGTGGAAGTTTTTCTCATTGAGGGTCTCTAATCTCAGTCTCCCTTTTCCCCCTGATTTCATGGATCTCACAGAAGCTCAAGGGGTGGCTTGGGAAATCATCCTTTTTCGGGGCCATTTGTGCTTTTTGGGTTTTTTCAAAGTCAGACAACCCTGAATTTGTTTTTGCCCAAAACACCAAAGTCTAGATATATAATGCAGATCTGCAAAATAATTATTTTTCAGGACCACTCAACCTCCATGTATTCCTTAAAATATATCTACATAAACTTAAGCGTGTCTAGAAGAACTGATTTCAATTTCATCCATTAGGTTTAAACATTTTGAGAAGCTATTATACATTACTGAGTTGAATAAAGGCCAGCTAGAAGAGATGGAAAGATTTTGATTTTCTTATCTGGAATATGTCTGATATTCTCTGGCAGACAAGCACACTTGATCAAGGGTGTTTCAACAAGAGTATTAAGATTTTTTACAGGGAAAAATAAAACTCAATAGGTCCACACTCAAATGTTCTACACTGGGCTGGTAAGACAGCAGCTGAGTTTATAAATTAGAGAAAAATTTTACAAAACACCAAAACTTAAATTTTAACCTGGTATTTTTATCTTAATGTTGTTCCTGGTATTAATATTAGAACATTGTTCCTTTTTTAACAAAATTTTATACTTAAACCAGCGAAACAAACTTATTTGTTTGTGGCTTTACACTTTCTACTTTGTGATATTTCCATTCTGTGCAAGTCCACTGCACAAATTAAACATGGTGGGGTTCAAACATTTACCTCCAACACGAGCTTTTTAATTTTTTCATCAGTTGCTGAACTTGTTTCTGTTATTCTGCAAGTGTAACTCTGCATGATCAGAGTGGCAGAGGAACAAGACATATGCATGAACTATATATAATGGATGTTTACAATATTCTCCTTTTCAGCTCTTCTATCTCGAGAGCAGCGCAGTCTCAAGTGAAAACGAGCGTCTTACAAGTGAAGTACTGAGATTCCATTTATTATTAAGCAACTTCTGCTCCAGCTTTTCAATCCTTTTATCAGACAAGTCTCATTGTTGCAATGCTTGATTGTTATTTTATGGCCAGACTTAAAAATAGAACGATTCAATTTTTTTTTTTTTGTCTTGTATTTTTAAATACATCAGCACGAGTGGGGTTCTTTCCAGATGAAATTATTTATGTGGTGGCAGAGGTGGTTTGCCAGCATGATCAAAACCAAGGGGTGATGGATCCTGCCCTGCCAGCCCCACACAGGAAAAATTACCTTAAATCCAATACAGTGAGGTGAGATTTGGGGTTGAGGTCACCCAGGCTGGTGTTTTCTCCCCTGTTTGAAAGGAGTCATGCAAAAATCTCTGCTCCTGGGCTCCATCAATTTTTTCATCAATTTTTCATCATCACAGGTGTGGGCAGGGATGGCAGGAGCAGCACCCACGTGGGACAGAGCCAAGCCACTCTGGGTGAGCAATTTATTAGGGAGAGAAAAGGGATTCCTGTGAAACAGATTCCAGATTGCTCATGAAAAACTTGTGTCACTTTTAGCCTTCCTTGTCGGCAGGGCTTGACAAGAACTAAAGAATCTGCTCCCTGAATGATGGAGGTTATAAGTCTAAAACCCAAAGCCATTGTAACAGAAACGTCTCAAATGTTTTATCATAAAAAATAATATTATCTTGCTTACAGTTCTCTTCTGAGCTCTCCCTTCTCTCTACAAAACTAAACGGAAATTATAAAAGGAATAATCTGAAGAAAAATTAATCCAGTTCTTAGAAATTAAGCCCCAAATCAACAATTTGATTGATGAAAGACTGTTGGAAATCATCCTAGATCTAGGATGGTCACAGAGCTGCCATCATTTGGGGTCCTTAACAGTATCTGGTACAATAAAAGGAGGGAAAACTTTTAGCATGGTTTCTTCTCTGCAGCCTTTCTTCTGTCATAATAATTAAGGCAGAGACAATATTATGAGTACATTCTACCCATTTTAACCAGATTTACTGCAAAACAGTGTGTGCTATTCCATTAATGGAAATGAGATGTGCTCAGCTTTTGAGCTGCATCTCCACCTCCAAGTTCAGCAGAATTTTTCACAGTAAATATTTTAATGGTTCTTACACAAAGCAGGGGGGAAGATAACAGAATTATAAAATGGTTTGGTTTTGAAGGGACCTTAAAGATCATTTACTTCCACTCCTATGCAATCAATGAGCAGGGACACCTTCCTCTGTCCCAGGCTGCTCCAAGCCCCAATGTCCAAACTGGCCTTGGGCACTTCCAGGGATGCAGGGGCAGCCACAGGCCTGCCCACCCTTTTATCTTCAGATAAAAACTTACAGGACAACTTAATTTATTAAATTTATATTTATATATAATTCATATTTATGTTTCTATACTTATATATAATTTCAATACAATTCTATTTATATTTCTATACTATTTTATAGAATTTATATCTAGTATATATTCGTCTATAAGTATATATATACTAAATGTATATATATACTATATACATACTATATATACTATATAGAGTATATATATAGTAATATAGTATTAGTATATAGTATATATATACTATATAGAGTATAATATACTATGTAATACTAATATAGCATCATATTATATAGTATTATATTATATAATAATATAATAATATATAATAATATAGTATAATATAGTATTATATTAGTATTATATAGTATAGTATACTATATAATACTACTATACTATATAATACTAGTATACTAATATAATATAGCATATATATACTATATATATAGTAAAAATTCTAGTATAGAATTTATATCTAAACTAATCAGAACAGACTATGAAACTAAGCATTAAATATTTCATTGAATTTTGCTACAGATAAGGGGTTAGGAACATCTCAGCTTGAGGAAACACCCAGGTTAAAGTGCAATAATTACTGGGGAGAACTTCCAGGCAGTTCTGAGGATGGCCATAAAGGCAGAGGCTGCAGGTGATGCCACCCCAGCCCCACTCAGAGCATCCAGAGCTCCTGGACACAGACCTGGGCACTGCACAGTGGACACTCTGCTCCCTCCTCAGCCTGACATTTCAGATAACTTCCCTGAATATTCACTCCATGCACTATACAGAGTGCTATAATTATATTTTTATAGCTGCTGGATGGGCATGGGTGAGTGTTTCTGCAAGATTGCTTTTCCATTTGTACACAGGAAAATGTTGTCACAACTAGACTGTTAAAAATTGTTCAATTAAAAAAGATCTAGCAAAGAAAAATTATTAGCTGAACATGTAAACAGGCATTACACTTTAGTATAATAGGGGCTGTTTAGAGAATTTATTAAAAAAACGTGAAGGAATTAGGATTTCAGGTCAGTAAAAAAAGAAAGTATAAAACTACACTGAAATAGTTTCCTTTTTTAAATTTTTCTGACTGGATTTCAATCATCATTTCAAAGGAGTTCAGTGACTACATTCCTGCAAACAGCAGCCATTTGTGTTTACCCCTTTTACGGCTGTTTATACTGGGAAAATTAAATCCCACAGAAGAAGCTGCCAGGTGACTCTGGTGTTTGCTCTGGCAGATGTTATCTGCGGACAAAGCTCTGCTTATCTCCAGGTCTCCTCTGCTCTTTGATTGCAATCTCATCTCCCTCGTCCTTGGCATCTCCTGCCTGCCACGACCTTCAGCTTGTTAAATATTCAGTGGGAAGTTTATGGACTTTCCTTTATGGACTTTCCCATAACCTTGATTAAAAGCCTGTGGGGACCTGAATGCTGAAAAAAGCCCCTTGTTTGAAAAAAATAAACCTGAGTTTCACTGTGCTGATTTCTGTTTCACTAATGGTATTTATAATCAGCAGTCGCTGGCATGGAGTGGAGACCAGAGGAGATGATGATGAATCAAACTTATCTGGTTAATAATTATTGTGTCATCAGTACCTGATTTCACTAAGTGGGATTTTTGGGAGCAACGCTGAGAGGGAGTGGAAAGCACATATAGGAAAAAAAATCAAATTAAAATATTTTATAAAAATATAAAATATTTTATAAAAATTCCAAAATATTTTACAAAAATAAAATACTTTATAAAAATTAAAAAAAAAAATCAAAGAAAACAGAGAAATACATTTTACAGACCTGCAGATTTTTTATCTTTGACCCCTCTGAAGAGGAATCTTGTCACTACAGTGAAGATGGAGTTTCTGTGGGCTCAGGTTCCTCCACTCCCAAAGAATTGCTGCAGCCCTGCTCTGCCTGGAGCCTCCCAGAGCCTTGGATGTGTTTCCACACCTCAGGCATTCACTCTGGGTCCTCCACTTTTTTCCAGGGAAACATGACAGAAAAACAAGCAGACAAGTAAATTGTCCAGGTGTTTTTCAGTATTTTTTCTGTCAGAGTAGTTAACACTCAGAGCCAGCTGAAAAGCAGCTCAGGGTGCTCAAGGAAATCTCTGAGTCACTGCTGAGCATCTTTCAAGTTTTTACACAGTACAGGAGGCTCCCACCCCCTCAATCATTTACTTTGTCACTGTCTCCTTTTCTATTCTTGGTCTTTGTTCATCTTTCAATAATGGACAGAGATCCTTTATTTTATAATTGTCAGGGTGATTAAAAACCCATCAGGTAATTTTGTGCCTAACTATTATATCCTTCCTGCTTTAGGCTTCAAAATAATTTGTTCTGAGTGATAGACCTATTTCTGATCAAGGCACACTAAATGGAAGATGTCAAATTTTATTGTGCCTTCACAACTATATCAGTGCAAGATGCAGTAATTTTCTTCATCAGCATTTGGAAATTATCTCAATATGGGAGGAAAAGAGCATGAAAGACAAGCAATGTCAAGAATTTAAACTGTGCTTAAGCCTTAAGTAGAGCTGCTGCAGGGGATCCTATATTGCCCAACACAACCCTCAATCACACATCAAAATTTGCCACATGACACTCAGAGACATGTTTTGTGGAGACAGAGTCATCTGTCTGCAGTCATCTTCATCACATCCCAAGTGCAGTGGGACAAAGACATTCAAACCAGCCTTGCACAATAAATCAGATATACCATCATGTTTAACAATTCAATGTCTTTTTTTTTTTTCATAAAAAACTATCAGCCAGTGTTTTACTTTTAACTCCCCCTCAAATATATAACAACAGAAGGATGAGCAAGATACAAATTCTAACTGTCCCAGGGCTCTTATTTCCAAGGAAATAAGAGAAATATTGCTAGCCTCAGGAAAAGCTCCCTCTTCATCATATTTGATTACCACAGATCACAGCCCTTGAAGAAATGATGATGAAAATGAAAACATATGTTTCTTTCATTATTACTGCCTTTTATTGAACTGTCCTTGAACTGAAGTGACTTTGTGTGCACTTCTGTTTGCTATATACAGTTCCAAAGATGTATATACAGATTACATTAAACTATAATCATGCCTGCCTTTCTGAGTGGATTCCCCATGCGCTGCATTGATTGGGATCCCTGCATAAGATGCAAACCACTGGAGAGCTTTAAACAGCTATATTCTTTCTAAAGTACTCTTTAATTAATGTTGTCTGGAGCACTAATTATGAAAGCTTGTAAAGCCTAAAGCCTGGAAACACTTATGCACCTACTTAACTGTGCTCATTCAGGGTAGACCCACTGCATTCCCTGGAAGTGCTCAGAGGAGGTAATTTAAGTACAGAATGCAGTTCAAAGCTCTGCAGGGCTGTGTCCACGCTGGCCTTGACAGCATTTTGCCCCCTGATTTTGCCAATTTTTTACCTTTCAGGGGCAGGTCTGGCTTTCCCCAGCAAAGCTCCCTGAGAGTGCCTTGGAGAAAACGTTGAATGAAGCAAAACAGAGCCATCAGTCAGAGGGAGATGAGATGGATGCATCTGCAGATACATATGTTGAGATGCAAAAGTAATTTGTTCACATTATGGAGGCAGATAAATATGCAGAGATGTGCATATATGCAAGCAGATCTCCTCCACAGTGGAAAGTACTGACATTAGAATAAAAGCCAAATTACTGTTACTGTCAGTGGAAAACTCCTAAATCTTTTTTTAAAATAGGATGCTCACATTTCTAATTCTTTGCCTTTAACATCAGAAACAATTTTTATTTTGCTATATAGATTCCTGTCTGTTTAACTAACAGAAAAAAAAAAAAAAAAGAAAAAAAGAAGTTTTAACTGGACTACCAAACTTGCCATTTCTTAGTGGAAATAGAGGTTTTTGCTCAGGTAACCCTTCCTACAATTCCTACACACACCCCACAAATGCCATGGTCCTACACCCCAGGCCAGCAGAGGGATCACCAGATCCTCCAGGCAGAGAAGGGTGGCAGGAATTACAGCACACATCCACACACTCAGAGCTCATTCTGCCTTCATTTATGCACTTAATTATCCCTGCAGTCCTCAGGAGCGGTGCTGCTCCTGACAGGACTGAGAACTCATTTTGTACAAGGTGTGATTTCCTCGGGACAGCCTCCCCTGGCGCTGCCAGGTGTGGGGAGGAATTGTTTGCACTCTTTGAGGATTATTGAGCCTTTTCCCACCTCACACAACACTGGTGCAGATCTGCAGTCCATTTCTGTAATGCAGGAGTGACTGGGAAACTGAGAGAATACAAATGAGACATTATCATCTGATCTACAGCATTTCCTTAAAATTCCAAATCTTGCTACAGGAGCTCTCATGCATGCTGAACACCATCATCATTAGATAATTACTCATTATAAATGAGCACAGGCTAAAGGCAGACATGCTGTTCAGCTTTCCAAGCACATGCAACTTTCAATGTTAAAATGAAAATATGATATAATTCAAAACTTGGGGTTTTTTTTGATCAAAGGTGCTGAATTTACATACAGGTAGTTTGTTTTCCAGGTGACTGGGGAAAATGGGTCTCTGTATTATTCAGCCATTGGCAGAATCTCAGTGTTAAAGGTTATTTCCAACTTAGATTTGAAACAAAGTTCTCCTTTTCTGCTGTACATTAAAGCTATTGGGGTGGCTGTACATTAAGAATGGTCTTTTATCTAGGTCTGTCATTGCTGAAAATCCAAGCACTCCCTTCAACCACCCAAAATGCCTTCATGTCCAATTTATTTGCCTTTATTCACAGAAGATGCAATTTCTGAATATCACTTTATTTATTGCCCTTCATGGTGAAATTGGGCATAGCTGTGCTTACAGTGCTGCCCAGAGTTCCCTAATTTATGTCTTGCCTTTATAATTGCAGGCAGCAATTGTAGTGATTTATAGATTGATAGTTCTGGCTATTAACCACTCCACAGCTGCATTATATTTGCTGAAAGATCATTTTGGGGACTGATCCCAGATTGGCCAGACAGAGCCTGGGGAACTCCTGTCCCAGTATGGACCCCAAAGTTGAACTGGGAAAATGTCAATAGAGCAGGAGCACCCAAACCCCCCCTGACACCAGGGCTCACTCACTGGTACATAGATTTTTAATAATTTTTAAGATCCTTGAGGGCAACAAGGACCCTGCTCAAAGGTAGAGCTAAGTTTGATTTCTTTTGGTAAAATAATATTACAAACCCATCATTCTGCTGCTGAATATGTGACCAAGCTGAAGCATAGGCAAGGAAAATGAGGATAAAATCTGTGCTGAGTGAACTGCTCTGTCCACAGCTTCAGAGCTCTTATTTTCCTCCTCAGAGCCATTCCTCTGTCTGCTCTATTTAATCAAAGCTGCAAATTGCCTTGTTCACTCAGGGTTGCTTGTATTTTTTTTTTTTTCCAAACAAAGCAGCACAATCAATGCAACATTACTGGTGCAGTTTATATATCTAACACATGAAACCAGAATTATTTTCACATCAAACAAACCGGGTCTTCTAGCTCGAGATTCTCAAACAGTAATTTACAAATACATTTTACAGCTTCTTCTGGCACGAGCAGAAGTTACATAAATTACTGACACAAGGGGAGGGAAAAGGCAAGATCCATCAAGGACTCCAGAGAAAGATGCCTTATTCCCACAAAGCATGAAAGAAAAGTGGCACCTCACTTTTCAGCTGAACTTCTCTTCTGGAAAGTGAATATTTTTGGAATAGAACTAAAACACTGGGGTTTATCTCACTGATTTTACAGTTTTCTGTTTCAGAGCAGAATCTTAGCAGAAGCTCAGAGAAAACACTTAACATTCAAACATGTTCCAGAAATACCAATACTAGAGTAAGGAAAAAACCCAAAAAACAAAAAAACCACATTTGTCTTCAAAGGGATTTCGCTGAGAGAAAAATCTGCTTTATTTTTCTCTATTTGTTACCATGGACATCTGAATAAAGATAGTATATTTTTACTGGAACCATCTTCCACTGCTGTGGGGAAAAAAAAAAAAATAAAAATTGCCATCTGCCTTAAATATGTCCCTCTTCTAGCAAGAAGCTGCTCTAGCCACAAAGACCATGATGATCTGAAACAGGTACATTTGGAGCAAATACCTGAGAAAGATCTTGTCTCTACAGAAATATTTTAACAATGGAAAACAAATATACCCTCATTATATATATACACACACATATATATATATATATGTATGCATTAACATCAGATTTAAAAGCCTTTTTATGATGTGTCTTGAATATCTTGATGTAGTCACAGCTTCACTTTGGCAGAGTTTTTATTTTATTTATTATTTTTATTTCTTTCCTTTTTCTCTAATCTCTTTCTTCCCTTCTACCAGCTCAGATTGAATGAGAAATGCTATCTTTAACCTTGAGATCCCTGTTCTTGTTGGTTTGTATCATAATCTTATTATTTAGAAGCAAATCTTGCTATTTAACATCTCACCTCAGCATGGAAAGTGCTCATGGATTAGAGAATATTTCCTGGGGGGCACAGGATGGAGGGAATGTGAATTAGGGATGCAGATGCCTGGCTGTGCCAGTCTCACAGAAAATAAATAAAAATATAAAACAAATCTCTGTGAGCCCCTGTTTACTCTTCTGTGCTTATTTGCAAATTGTGCATTACAGGTCAGGGACTGCTGAGTGCAGAACATCATTGCCACTTTCTCCCAGTGACTGTAAATAGCAGGGTGCAGTTACAGCTTAAAGGAAAATCAATTTTTAAAGCATAAATGCGGCACAATTCTGTTCTGTATATCCCAGAGCCTCATCAGTGCTGCAGCTGGGAAGCTCTCCTGCATACCTAAAAACACCTGAAAACACCTACAAAAACCTACAAACACCTGAAAACACCTACAAACACCTGAAAAATACCTACAAAAATACCTACAAAAACCTAAATACACCTAAAAACACCTACAAACACCTGAAAACACCTAAAAACACCTACAAACACCTAAAAAACACCTAAAAACCTGCAAGAACCTGAAAACACCTACAAAAACCTACAAACACCTGAAAACACCTAAAAACACCTACAAACACTGAGAAACATCAAAAAAAAACCAGAAAGCACCTACAAAAACCTACAAACACCTGAAAACACCTGCAAAAATGTAAAACAACCTGAAAACATCTGAAAGCACCTAAAAACACCTACAAAAAACCCAAAACCACGTTAAAACATGTAAAAACGCCTACAAAAACCTACAAACACCAACAAACACCTAAAAACAGCTGAAAAAACCCCTAAAAACACCTAGAAAAGGCTAAAAAAAACCACCTGAAAACACCTAAAAATGCCTATAAAAACCTACAAACACCTGAAAACACCTAAAGTCACGTACAAAGATCTGCAAACACCTACAAACACTTGAAAACACCTACAAAAATTTAAAACCGCCTGAAAACACCTAGAAAAACCCAAAAAGACCTGAAAACATCTACAAAAACCTACAAATACATGGTGGCAAGAGCATTTACCAGCAGAGTCGCTGAGTGTCACCTGTCCCTGACACACCCTCAGGGAGCACCAGGATGATGCTGCATTAAAAGCTGCACTGAAACTGCAGCATGGGGCACAGGGAAAGCTGCTGGGAGGGAAGGGGGAGCTCTGGCAGAGTTAAAAAATTCCTTTTTTTCCATGGTCATGAAGCGAGGCTGAGCCAGCCCCATCCGTTTCAGCCTTGTTAACCTTCTGTCTTGATGGAAATGAGCAGCCACAGTTTCTGCTAAATAAATTCTGTGAATTTTTAGTGGGTGAGGCATTCCTCTGTTCCCGTCAAAGAGTTGTGCAGCACAGCTGTTTTTTAACAAATCCCTATTTTCACTTGCTGACATTTGATTATCATTATGTATATGAGGTTCTTCAGGCTGTGAAGCACGTTCTGACAAGAAATATTAATGTCCCCCCACATTTACCATCTTTTACCCCCATTCAGCAAGAATAGGTGTCATACAAAGGAGAAAACATCTGCTTCCTTGTATTATGATTTCTCTTGAACTCTTTAGATGGGAGGTACAGAGTTGATAGCAGAGGGTAGAGATGAATGTGCAAAGCATAACTGTGTTCCTTTGTATCTGTGCTCCAAAAGGGAAACAAATCCTGAAACTCGGTATTATAGAAAGCATAAAAAAAAGAATTACGAGGCAGATTTTGCACTTTTGAAATCTTTCTGTACCTCAGCAGATGTAAAATAAAAAAATAAAATAAAATGTAGGAGGAAGCATCTCATCATTTTTCCAAAAGTTAACATTTTTTAATTATAGATCCTTGAATGGAAAAACTGCATAATTCAATATCCAAGCAGATTATTTAAGTGTTTATATGCTTTTAATCATACAAATCATGCTGTAATAATCTAAACTCCTAATTCTCACATGACCCTACACACAGACACAACAAATGCTATTCCGTTCCCAGGACAGAGCAGCACAAGGAAAAGGATCTGCTTCATTTACAGAGGGAACCTTTTTTCTCAATACTCTGAATACATTCCAGGTTAGGGCAATCAGGGGGTGATGGGGAAAGATCCCTGTGATCTTCACAAAAAAGAGAAATGAGGAGCTAATTTTAGAGACAGAAGGATGAGAGGTCAGCCCCAGCAGAATCTGTAATCGGTGATGTTTGACCCTCTGTAAAAAAATGAGAATGTGTACAAAGAAAAGCTTTAATATCAGTTCTAATGAGATAAAAATAATTTTTGCCTTTATAGTTTTCAAAGTGCTTTCTCTCACCACTCCTATTTCTTTTTATTGCCACTGTTTTTCTTTATATGCACTGCAACTAAGGAGGAGAGGCAAAGGTTGCCTTTCTATTTCTAAATAGTTCTTTGGTGTATGATTAGTGTGGGACAGGAATAAAGCCTTTCTTGGCAGAGAAAGGTTTGCTTTCTTTTAAAGTATTAGATGAGGGCCAGACTCTATAATATCTCACCCTACAGAGGACACATCTTCTGGGACACTGGGTTTTGAACATCACCCAGATAAAAGAGCAACTATTGAAATAGCATGATTGTTCTTGCTGGAGCTCCACAGACACAGGGTTATTCAGAATGAGAGGAACTGAAGTCCAGCAGGCCATAGAGCCATGCCTTTTTCCTGGAAATAGCATTTTGGATGGATCAATTGGTGCTTCCTATGATGACATTACTATTATTATTATTATTATTATTATTAGTAGTAGTAGTAGTAGTAGTAGTAGTAGTAGTAGTAGTAGTAGTAGTATTTATTGCTATAAGGGCAGAACTTTAATTTGATGCCTCAAGGCTTTAGGCAGAGCTTTAGCCCCTGCAAGGCCAAGGATCACAACAGAGCTGTTTGGGACCAAGGCATGGCAGGGGCAGAGAGGATTCCAAAGGAGCCAGAAAAGCTGAGGGTTTGTCCAGTTCTGCTCTACCTCACTCCTCCACATTCACAGCAGCAGTGGGATTGACCCTGGGCAATCAGAAATCCCTGGGCTAACTGATTTGTACAGGTAAAATAAAAACAAGAGCTGATTTGCACACAGAAGAACTACTAGCATGCAATGTTTGTGGTACAGATCTGCTCCACTTGTGTTCTACAGGTGCTTGTGATGGTTTTACTGCAACTGCACTGGGAGCAGAAAATCAGCCCCAGTGTGCTCAGAGCCCACAAACACAGAGCCAAATTCTCTCTGTAATCCTGGGATTTCACCACCTAATTCCAACTGAAACACGGGAATGGACGTGTGCAAGCCGAGGCAGCACGAGGCCAGGCTGGGAACTGTGAGATGGGGACATGGGACTGGAGCTGCTGACTTCAGCAGCACCCAGAGCTGCCTCTGAAAGCATTTAACACCAATTAGAATGTCACCTGAATTAATCAGAGCACTACTGACTCACACAGCACCGGAATAAAGCAGAATCCCTGCTAAACCCTGCCACTAACTAGGAACAGCAACATTATTTATGGGCATTGAACACAAAGGTGAGAATCTCAACCTCTGGTGGAATATAAATCCAAAAGTATGATCATAAATATTTTGCCCAGGTCTCCTCAGCTCAAGGCAGGCAAATATATTTTATTTTTTTTTTGAGAATGGGTACATCACATCAGTGAGCTGTAGGGCTCACAAAGAGTGCCAGTGGCTGGAACAGCAGCAGGCACAGGGACACCAGCCCCTGTTCCTCTGATGAGCAGCCTGCACAAGGCTTGCACAGCAACCAAAAATAAAAAAAATCACAATGCCAATCATACAGCCTCAAAAAAAGACAGAAACAACAGTTTATTAACAATATGCTGCTTTTCCAGATGGCTAAAAGTTATTTAAAGAGTAAAGGTAAAAACATCTCCCCTATTCAGGAATATATGGATACAAATGACCTTTTGGAACAATTCTAGTTGTTCTTAATGCGTGCTTCAAGATTGGATCAATCCTGTTTCCCTACCAAAAGTTAAATCAGATTAAAGGATGACCACATCTCTACACAAACACGAACAACAGTGACTGGGTTTATTGAGTTGATCAGCTTTGAGTCAGCAAATGCTGTGACTTGAAATGCACCATCACTTGGGAATCTGCTTTGTTCAACAAATACAATTTTTCTATTTAATTTCTAAGACAGACTGGTAGCTGCAGACAGTCTCTAAATATATTTCATTATATATATTTTTCATTAATCACAGTAGAAATCAAGTAATAAATTATGATGCTTCAAATCAAATTATAATTATGAAATTTTTCACATGGCTTAAATTATACAAAAGAGACAATTTTTTCCCCCCATATTTCCATTTTTAAAACAGGAACTCAACTCTAAAAAAATCTTAATATTTGATATTGCTAAAAGCTCCTCTTGCAGCGACTGATTAGCTTGATTTGGTAGAAAAAATAGAAATTGCATCATCTGTGTTTTTCTGCTCTCAGAAGAAGAAAGAAGAGAAAGTTTGGGACAAAGCAGAGAGACAGTCAGAGCTGAAAGAGTTTGGAAAACTGGAGGGAAGGAATTTGTTCTCTCTCCTTCTCTGCCCCACCAGCCTGCTCACCACAGCAATCTATTTTAAAACTTTCATAAACAGAACAAATAGGATTAGCCATTACCATGTCAGCTTAAGTGATAACATAAATTTACATCACAGAACATCTGCCACTAAATCACTGTTTATAAATGTCAGATCTCATTTATTATTAAAAATGCCCCCACCAAAACAAATGCTTTGAAGGCTCCTCATTATTCCATGAGAAGTGAGTGAAGGTGGAGCTGTTCTTTCCAATCTCTTTAGAGAGTAACTCCTATTATAAACCTCAGTCAAGAATTTCATTAAGTTGCATTCACAAATATGTCAGCATTGCCTGAGTTACTCCATCCCACTGTGCAGTCCAGAAATTCCAGCATATTTTCCCCATTGATTTTCCTCATCAATCCCCATTGATTTCGCATGAAAGAATATGGTGCAGCTCAGAAAACTTGCTTTTATCTTCCTTTTCTTCAAAGAGTAGATCAAGGTTTTATATTCTGATATCAGCAATAAAATAGCTAAAATTTACTTTAAAAATAATTTATAAAGAGTGCTCCTTATACACAGAAAGTATAAAATTTGAAAATTCAGTTCTGTGTTTATAGTGCTGTGTTTGACTGAGAGGCCAAGTGGGACAATCTTTTTGCTTTTGCATTTTTTAATTTAATTTGATTGGTCCATCTTCCCCTCTTTGTCTCAGCTGCTTTAATAACTCTTAAGTCAGGCACCCAGAGATCAAATTACCAAATCGTGGAATTATTTCTGAATATGCAATCTCTATCCTCTCAGGTACAAGTGAAAATCTGCTTGCAAAAGCCACTCATCTGTATCATTGCAAATTGACCTCTCCAGTCTGCCCTTCCAGCCACTCTGCAGGCAGGAACAAATCCAGAATATCATCAGGCTTTTTTTTATAGGAGTTTCTCTTGGCTTGCTTCACTCCCCATAACTAATATTGTTTGAATAACTCGATAACTAAAATTATTTTTATCAAAAACATATAACTTATAAAAACATAATGAACATAATATAAGAACTATAATATATAACATTATAATTTTTATAATAGTTATAGAATTATATATAATATATAAAATTATTATAGTATAGTTATTATATATTATAATATATAATAACTATAACACCATAATGTAATAACAATAATAACTAACATTCTATTCTATATATTATATTATATTATATTATATTATATTATATTATATTATATTATATTATATTATATTATATTATATTATATTATATATTATAGTATAGGATATTATCGTATATTATAGTATATATTATAATATTATAGTATATATTATAATATAATATGATAATATAACTATAATTTACTTTTATAAATAAAATTATTTTTAGAAACAAAGAGCTGAAACATCTGGAAAATCCACACAGCTTGCTGCCTCAGTGCCCTCAAACAGGTTCCGGGCAGACAGAAACTGCCCCCCTAAGGGAGACACACAATAAAACAGGAGTGGGGAGCTCGTCCTGGTGGGGATCTCTCCCAGATCCCCAAGTTTTAAATCCCACAGAGGTGTTTGAAGCCCTCAGAGGAGGCTCTGGAGGCTCCCAGCTGTGATTCATGGTGCTCACACTGGGCTGGCACTTCAGAGTGCTACAGAGCCAGCCCAGCCTTTACATTCCCCCACCTACGTGCAAGCTAATTTGATTAAAGGTGGAAGATCAATCAAACTCTATTGCCTCAGAAAGATTAATTACCTCAGCACTTTCTGACTTAATTATTAGTGCTCAGCCATGGGGTTAGAAAAGCCCAATGCAGCAGGAGTTAAGGGGCCCAATGGGCAGATGTGGGAGACTGGGATGTGTTTTAGCCTGAGATTTGTTATCTTTAACTAAAGACAGCTTCTTTCTTTTTTATTCAAGCTCGGCCTAAGTGTGTTCATAACTCAGCAGCAACCAAACTAAAATATTGCATCTCAACCTTTCTGGGGAAATAAAAAGTACAGAAGATGGGAAGGAAAAAACCCTGAAAGCATAGTTAAAAAATTCTATCTGTTGGCAGTCCAGTTTTTGGACAGGGAACAAGAAACTTCAGACTTTGTAGATTTACTTTTTCTTATGCCCCAGCATGAGGTCTGAAATCCAGCTGCCAGAGCATCTTATTGATGATGTTTAAAGAGTATATTTCAGCAACTGCAGAGTTTCTGATTATCAGACCAGTCAGCATGGCAGAGAACTCGGGCATTTTTCCCAGGGACAGTGAGCTCCCTGTCTGCAGCCCTGTGCTGACCCTTTCTTCTCCAGCAGGCAGAGGCACAGCATCCCTCCCCAGGCTGTCCCTGAGCTGCTGGCAGGGCTGGGGACAGCAGGGACAGCTCCTGTCACACCCTGGCTGGTGGTGGCACGGTGACACTGCCAGCCTGGTGGTGACCAGCCCTGTGTCCAGCTGGAGCCCAGAGTAAACTGAGGCTCAGCAAACACTGAATTTCACCCCTGGATTTCACATCCCCAGCCTTGAAGAGTCACCTCTGGTGTGACACGCTGGGTTTGCTGCTCTCACAGACAGAGAATCAATTTGCCTTCTCTCTCTCTCACAAGTTTATCCAGCTCCTGTTTACAGCCAGGTTGAATTCTCATGCCCTGCCTCTGTATTTCCTCACTGGTCTCATCTGCAGCCCCCAAATTTCCAGCCTTGTTTGGTTCACAGGCAGCACCAGCCCATTCCCTGGGACCAGCCCAGTGCTGCATTTTGGTTTCCCCTCCCTGCTGTGGTGTGAGAGCAGCCCCAGGCTCCAGGCAGCCTTTACCTTGCAGTCGGAACGAGCCAATATTAATTCCTTTCTCTGTATATGGGCATCCCATTCCCCTGTTATTAATAATATTTCTTCATGCCTGTTTCTCATGAGAATTCACCTTTCTTTAATGTGGGAAGCCAGCCCTATTCATAACAGGCCTGTTATGGTGTCAGCCACCTCCTGGGATTTTATTCTTTTCTTGTTTTTTTCCCTCTGCTAGGAGTAACCCAGGATTTTTTCACAGTCACATTAGGTATTGGTGATTTATAGTTTATCTTTGTAATACTCAGTTGGTTTTTTTTCTTTATGCCATTTTCAGCTGGTGATTTATATACTAGTTACATACAGCAGCTCCTATGAGAATGACTCTCAACTATTACATTTCATCCCACTGCTATTACTTCAAATCCTTAGCAAAATCCAATTCTCGTGTCATGCACACCTCCTCCCCTATTGTCAGTGCTACTTGGCTTTGAGCTACTGGAATATTTCATTGACACATTCCTGCTTTTTAATGCCAAACTCCTTAATGAAGATAATTGTGGAGATTTCTCCATTCTTGTATTATTCTACATCTTTTCATTCTTAATTATTAATGCTCCACCCTATGTCATAATAACAGTTATTAGTCCTTAAATATATATATAGATTAGCTGTACATGTATTCCCCAGTGTTGAAAATACATATCATGGAAGTGAGATAATGGAGCTAATCTCATCCTACTCTAGGGAATCCCATGACACCATTTATTACATTATAATTTTATATATATCACTTTCTTCTTTGTAAATGCTTTCCAGTAGTGGAGCTTGACCAGAGATTTATTTTTTCTTGACACTTTGTGTGTCAGAATTACAGAAAAATAAGGAAAACACTATCAGTTTTGATATCCTGGGAGGAGGATTATCTCCTCTCCTCCACACGAATGCACTGAACCTGCTCTGACTTTTAGTGCCATTATCATCATTCTCCATCAGCCTGCCTTTGTGCTCATCAACATCATCCTTATCAAAAATTAAGTCAAGGTGAAAGTGTTCTTTTAATTTTGAGGAAGAAATATGTGCTGTCTTTAATCACGAGCAGATGTCTTGCTTGCTGCAAGCCTCCCTCTTACGTGGTTAAACTCCACAGATTGCAGTCTCAATTCCTCCTGGGACTGATCCTCTGCACTCTGCTGATCACCCAAAGCCAGCAGAGCTTTGCCCCAGCTACTCCTCATTTCCCCATGTGCTGTCCACAAGCTGTGCCTCGTGGGACAAATGGAACTGGGGAATCCATGGATTTAACATTTACCTTTCCCCTCCCCAGGGGTTGAACCCACAGGCATTCTGTCACCATGACATTTTCTGAAAAATCCTCTTTGCCCAGGATTTTCTCCCGAGAAGCTGAGAGGCCTCAGAAAATAATGAAAACAATAATTATCTCATTGCTTGGGAATGTGGTTTGGAGGTTGTTTACCAACAGGTGCATCTTTGATTTGTTCCATGTGAATTGTTTTTAATTAATGACCAATCACAGCCAGCTGTGTCAGACTCTGAGGAGTCAGTCACGAGCTTTCATTCTCATTCTTGTCAAGCCTGCTGATGTCTCCTTTCTCTTTCTCTATTATAGTCTTAGTATATAATTTCTTTTAATATAATATAATATAATATCATTATATAATAAATCAGCCTCTGAGAACTTGGAGACAATTCTCATCTCTCACCTCGCCCTGGGGACCTCACAACAACACAGAATTCTTCAATCCAGTTCACCCAAACATCTCTCCAACAGTGTGAAGGTGTGATTGGGAGACAGAAATAATCAGCCACTAAATAACATCTGGCAGCACCAGCTTGGCATGGCCACAAGATTATGGTGTTTCCTGATTCCCCTCTTGCTCTACACTTGCTGATTTTCAATGCAACTTCCTTGGCTTATTAGTCACTAATTCATGCTAAATATTCTTCATGGAGACCCCCTCTCCTTAATGCACCAGTTTGCTCCTATTTGAGACCCTGAAATCTCAGTGCGATTTGCATCATTAACTTCAATTTTCAGCTAGCTTTGTTTATACTTCCATTTTCTACCTCCTAAATGATTGCTATTGTTTAATTGCAGATTGCTTTCAGGTTTTCTGGCTTCCCCTGCACACTCCCTGTCCCCAAGCTGCAATCATTCCTCCTGCTCTGCCCAATTTCTTGCCTGAACTAGTCATATTCTAGTTTTCCTCCAAACAAAAAGTAGAATAATTTTATTGTCTAGAGGAAGGAAAACAGATTCGATAAGGCCATAAAAACAGGCGAAGCATGAAAATTTGTCATTAATATCTTACACATGTATTAAATAACCCAACAGAACTGAGATTTACATGTATCTTTCAACCCCTTTGAACAACATCACTGCTTACAGCCACTGGGAGAGAATTTACCAGGGAAGTCCAGACACAGAGAATTTGCTGGTCTTTGTCTATGCTTGAAGTGTGTTTTGTATTTAAACAGAGGAGAAAAATATGGTTTGGTTAAAATCCTTAGCATAGGGAGTTATTGAAGCATCATTATTTGAGCAACTTATGAGGAGAAAATATCTGAATACCACGTACAAGAGTGCTGTTACTTAAGGAAAAGGTTCTCTACAAACCTACATCCTTTTTTATTTTACTATTTACTTAGTGTGATAGTTTATTGGCATCTCTTCCTTATGATGCATCTACCACGTTGAACTTTACGTTTTTCTAAGGAGGGAACTAAAGTAGGAGAAGACAAATCATTTTAAATAGCCTATTTCTAATTTTAATTAGCACAGTCAATTAATTTTAAAGGTTTACATATAAATTTCTCACAGTTTTCTAACCACTATAAACTGACAGTTATTTTTTTCCCCTCCTTGCTTCAGACCTGTATTGGATGTGAATTTGTAAAGCTTCCTCTCACCAATATTTATCAGGGTGTTTTTTTTCTTTATTTTATTTTGTTGTGCTCATCTTTTCCAGTGTTTTGCAATAAACGCTTACTTATTGCTGATAAATGGAAAGCTTCCAAATGCAACCATTTCCAGTATTAGAGAAACAAATAACACTGAAGGACTGCAGTCAGGCAAAGCAAGAGGAAGAAAACACTTTTGAACATGGCCATGAGTGATGCCACAGTTGCCACCAGCTTTCATGGTTGCCTCTGGACATTCCTGACATCATTTCATCCCAAATTTCTCAACCTTGGCAGGCAAAGTTGAACTAAATCCCCACCAGGTGACAAATCAGACACTGTTTGAGATTGAGAGAGGTCAGATACTAAAGATGTTGGGAGGCAATGAAGGCCATGCTTGTTCTGCTGTGTGAACTCAGATCACCTGACTGGATTTTCCTGTCTCTATTCACATTGTAGTCCATGAAGGAAGACAAGAAATGCTTTGACTGCATCAAGCCAAATTAGAATAAAGAAAAAAACACCAACCAAAAATCCAGCAGAAGATTGTAGAGGAAACCATCAATTCAGAGATATTTTTACTGTTTCACTGTTGGCTAAATGTGTCCTGCATGCACAAATGAACCTCATGAACCTCAGGCTCATCAGATATTTTGGGTTTCTGTCATCTGCACCAAGTCACTTTGCAGCAGCACACTGGACACAAATATCCTGTGGGTCTTCCCATTTTTTCTCGTTTTTTGTTCTTGCCACTAGATGCTGCAATTAATATAATATATATTTATATATAAATATCTATTCATTTTAATTTCTATTTATTTTTATTTACATTTCTATTTCTATTTCTATTTATTTTCATATTTATATATATTTATATAATATATAACATATATATTATAAACATATAATATATAATATATAATATATAATATATAATATATAATATATAATATATAATATATAATATATAATATATAATATATTATGTATTCTATATTCTATATTCTATATTATATATTATATATTATATATTATATATAATATATCACTAAAAAGAGCCATAAAAGAAGCTTTCCCTGCTGTTACCATTGTGCTACTTCAATTAAATTGTTTCAATAAGACACAAGTCGGAAGGGAAGAAAAATCTTGACATAAAATAAACTCCAATTAAACTGTGACTTCAGGTTTAACACTGAACTGTCAGGTAATTAGACAGGTGATTAAACTTCCTTCAGCTTGGAAAGACATCTGATGCCTGCTTAGCCTGCTCACAGAGAGATGGGTGTCAGTGACATTCACATGTCAGAGCTGAGTTACTTGTAAAGCCACATTCTACAAGAGTCATGGTGCATATTTCTTCTGAAATTATAAAAAAAATAACAACAACCTGGGCACAAAAAGCATTGGCAAATCCCAAACCTGAGCCTCTTTGTAAATAGCACATGCCTGTTCTGGAACTCCTCTACACCAGCTCCTGTCCCATGCTCTCTGCAGGAAAGGCCCTGGACACTGATTTCATCTCATCATTCTCGCTCCAGTAAAATATAAATATCAGTTACAAGCAAAAAAAAAAAGAACTGGAAATAAAGTTCAGACCATGAATATGCAAAGCAAAAGCAGCAAATAATATACAACTTGATATTTTCATTCCTTGGGGATATATGTGTAGCCCTTTAGAGCTCAACTCTGTGAAAAACCCAGTTTTGCTGCCTAGAATATTGTTAAGGGTATATTACAGCCTCAAATGCATAAACATAAAAGCAAATAATGATTGTTTCCAACACAAGATCAAAAAAGCTGATGGCTCTTGTCAGCTGTCTATCAACTTGGAAAACACAATATTCTGCCATTAATTCAGTAAACACATCACCTTACAAATTTTAAAGTTAAACTTAGGTAATAGTTTACAAATTAAAGAAAAAGAGGATACACCTCACGTGTGCAAAAAGCCCCTGAGGCTCCAGTCCTGGGCAGCAAAGGCAAAGGCAGAGGTGATTTCCAAGAGCCAGGCTGAATGTGGCACAGCCAGCTCGGAGTGGCAGGGAATGCTCTCTGCTGGATGCTGGATTTGCCACTGCAGAGTGTAAGTGCCTTCCACAGCCATTTCAAGAGCACAGCACTCACTAATTCATTCCTCCTGATACACTACAGCAGCTGAAATCCACCTTTTGGGCCAAGTTTTGCCCAGAACAGATGTATTTTCAAATCACTTATTAAGCCGCTAACAAGGCCTTGGAGGCTTGGAGACATTCAGGTGTCTCTTTATCAATGGCACGGTTCAATTTAATCCAGATAAGGAGCCTCTGGACAATTAACAGCTGACTAAAGTTCAGTGGAGTCTCCAACTGGCTATCACAGCTCAGCACAGCACAGAGAGCAGAGCCAGGGCCCACAGCTCCTGCTCCTGTTGATTTTCCTGTTTCTGACATCACAAAGAGGCAGAGGCAATGGCAGAACATGACAAACTCTTCTGAGATTATTACTACACACCATTGCTGCTTTCAGAGGGCAAATCAAGAAACCCTTATTTCTGGGTATTGCAGTCTTTTCACAGAGCTGCTCATCACCCATGAGTTAAACTACAGCACACAGCAGTGTCGGAGAGGGAAACGTTAAAAAATGTGAATTCCCTCGGCGCAGTATTTATGACCATTAGGGCAGCAGCGTTAACCTCCTCAGAAAGCTGCTCTGTGCCCGGCACACCAGCTCCATAAAAACACCAGCCCATCCATAAACCCTTAACAGCTCCAAGTGTTTTATCCCCAACAGCCATCCCGACCTCCCACTTCCAGAAGCAGAAGTGAGCGGTTAGCGCTTCTTCAGCCGCGCTAAAACCAACGCTCACTTTTAATAATTACCCACAGGAGCAAAAAACCCTGTGACTGATTGATTGGTTGATTGATTGATTGACTGATTGTGTTAGCGTTCAAAAACACATAATCACATAAGTGATTATGTGCAGGTGCTTTTTATTGAGAGCTCTGGGAATCAGGGGTGGTTTCCACCCAAATCTGACTCCGACCATACATTTGAGATGATCGTGTTTTTATATATTATCGTTATGTAACTTTCATGTTAATTATTAAACTTATATTGTTCTACTCTATGCATAGATCTCAGCTAAACATAATCCCCCTTAAACTTCCAACATAGTTTCTCATGATTCTTCTTATGACTATATAATAATTATATTAATTACTAAACAATCATCACATCTAACAAACATATCATTTATCACACTGCTTACGCGGGCGCAGCGATCCGAGAAAACGCAAAGCCCAACATTTTCATTGTCTACCTTTAACATTTCCCAGGGCCCCATTATCAGCTGCAACGGTGGGTGGGGTGAGCAGAGCTCGGCACTTACTGGACTCGGGGTCGGAGTTGCCGTCTCCCTCGGTGCGGCTGTTGGGCGACGCCTGCTCGTAGAACTCGTCCTGGGGGAAGCCCAGGGGCAGCGGGTGGGACGCGCTGGCCCCGCTCGAGGGCTCGTGGTCGCCGAGCCCGCTGTCGCTGCAGCTCTCCTGGGAGCCGTCGGGCAGGTGGAAGGTGACGCGGCGCTGGGGCTGCAAGGAAGGAACAGAGGGACAAACGGTTTCCACCACGGTCTGGCACTACGGGGCACGAAAGAACGCAAGCTCACACCGCTGTTCTCAAGGTGAACTAAAAAGGGAAGTTTGTTTTCTGACTCCAACACTTATAGATTTCCAAAAGTGATAGCAGATTGGAGGGTGACAGTGCCACCTCTCCAATGACACTGGTCAAACCAACAGTCTATCAGCGTTCTCCTCCTCCATAAAGGCATGCAAAACAATGAGTTATTTACAAAAAGCGTGTGAAAAAGCTCACGACAAGAATGTCAACATCAGAAGGCTTAGAAAATCTTAAAAACCCAGGGTGACAACGGTCATAGCTCAACGCAGCCAGTTTAGGCAATGTGCTGTTTTGGTTATCTGCCGGAGATGCGTTACCCAGACTCGTGCACAATTTCAGCTTTCATGAGCTGCTTTCAAACCCGCTGCATCTGACAGCGCTGCTTGCTGCTGGTTTTTAAAAATGTAAGCCCTGATGCAAAATGAAAGACACCTCAAACTAAAGAGATTCTGTCAGACTTCACAAGTCTTTGAATACCTTTTGAATATTGACTTGGAGATTTCAATCACTTTTTGAGGCTCAATTTATTTCACCGCTGAGTTTTCTAGTTTTCAAAAAACATTTTCTTTCCCATTAAAAGCTGTTCCACACTTTTGGGCCTAAAAAATGTGACACATTTATAATGCTGTTGGATTCTTCTGAGGCAGAGAAAGAACAAACAACAACAAGTCTTCTGTATTGAAAACAATTTCAATGGATTTTGCACAGGCGTTAAGCTAATGAATGAAAGGCAGATTCCCCTGCTCTCCTTCAGATATTTCATTACAACTCCTTTGATTTTTGTTGTACCACAGACCTGTAACCAAAATGTAAAAGGCTGGAAGCTGGGAACCAGAGAGCTGAGGATGGAAAGCATCTCAGCCCAGACGTGGAAGGAAGGGCCAGATGAAACAAAGAACAAGACACAGGACAGAGTTTTCATTGCCTAAGTGACCCTGAATGATTTAGGAACTTAACAACTGAAATGTAAATCTCTCCCAGCATAAAAAGAAAATATGAACAAAAAAGAAGCAGCTCTCCTGCTCATTTTGATGTGCCTGATATCCATGTTTTGCAAACTCAAAACAGGAAGATTCAAAAAACCCCAAAAAACAAACTGTTTCAAATATTCTTGGGTTGCTGTTAGTCAAAATTCCATTTGAAAGGCAACGCAAAACTTTCTGGATTCAGAACTGCTGGGATTAGCAAAATTGAAGACAAGACTTTTGACGCAATTATGCAAAAAAAGTAAATAGTGTTTGTAACAGAGCAGATGTTGCCAGGGGTCCCTAGATATTTGGTTCCTATAGGGTGGCGGTGTTGAAGGCACTCAATTACACTGAGTTTTTGCTAATTGCATTGAGTTTTCAGCTCCTCCACTTTTGCAAGCCTCTTTTTGTCGCAGTGACGTCGCTCCACATGCCCGCAGACAGCTGCTGTGCAGCGTGTGCAGCCAGGAACTCGCAGCACCCACCTCACCTGTGCCATCCCTGACAGGTGAGAGTGACAGCCCTTCCCAGCAGCCACCAGCGAGGCACTCAGGGCTTTCCCAGAAAACCTGTCTGGGCGCCTCACCACCGCCAATGGAGAGCTCCTCTTCTAATGTGGAACCTGCCTCTTTCTTGTTGCAAAATAAATCACTCCTTCAGTCCCATCCATCACAGTCTGCTTATTCCCACTCATCTTCCTGGCATTTGGCACTTTGTTCTGCTTCGGAATAAACAGACCTTATTATTTCAATCTGTCAGGTGCTCCTGCTCTCTCTGGCTGTTTTCTCCATGCAGGAGCTTGCTCACAGCTCTGTGCTCTGCCCAAAACCCTGCGCCCAGCCCAGCCAAGGTCCTGACAGCCCTGAGCAGGATCATTTCACACCTCCTGCCATGGCAGCACAGCACATTTGTGTCCTTGCCAACCATCATCATGCCCAGGTCCCATTTATTGATCCTCTCCTCCTTTTTGGTTATTGCCATCGATTGCTGCAGCCCGAGAGTGGCACTCTGCATTCATTGTTCTGCCATTCCCTTCTTCTGGATGATTTCATCCCTTGCCTTCCAGTCCTGCTTTCCTGTTTATCAAATTTGCAGATTTCAGACTCTCCCTCATTTGGCAGATCTTTGGGAAACATTGGAACAGATCAAGCCAAGGCACTGCAGCTGAGCTCTGAAGAGCTGAACACAGAACGGATCCCATTTCCATGGTGTGGAAATGGGAGAAGAAAATCCCTCTGTGGATGCTGGGACAGCCTGGCAGCCAGCTGGGAGAAGGTTCAGGTGGTGAAAGGGGAACATCTGACACCCCCAAGTGCCCCCATTGCACTTTTGGGGTCCCCAGAATTGCTCACACAGAATTGCTCACCCAGAATTGCTGGGTGTGAAAATGCATGGAGTGTCTCTGCACAGCCCCAAAACCAGAGAAATTCCTGATGTGTCCTATTGCACTGCACTCCAGCTGCCTCTCAGAGCCCCATCCACACCAGCAGGGTCAATCAGTGCTCTCCCCAAAGCCCAAATAAGCGAAGTTTTGTTGAGCTGATCCAGTGAAATCACTCCTGCAATGTTCCTCATTCACTCCCTGCACTCAAAACTGCACCTAGCCTGCACAGATGTACAGCTATGGCACGTGGAAAGGGAAAATGCTATTTTTTTCATCTGAAATGAGTTTGGTATTCGCAGTATGAAAAAAATCCACCTCCACTGCATGAGCTGTTTGTAAAAGCTGTATTTTGTGAGGTTTGCACTGCCTTTGTGTTGTGTTATATCCTCTCCTCTCCAAGCTACCACTGAATTTTAAGTACTCTTAAAACATTTTTAGCCCAAGTTTTAGCATTAGCCACCAATGCTAGTCTTTGAAAATGACTGGGAACAAAATAGTCGTTGCTCTGTACAATTGATTATTGCTTTGTGCATCTGGGGTTCACTGAGTGTAAATAAAAGAACATTTATTTTCAGGGTTCACTGTCAAAATACAGCTGAAGCTTTAAACCAGCTGACAGTAGAGGAGACCAGAAAGTCACCAATGCTTTTTTAACTTCCTAGTCCAGTCAGAAAAAAACAAATCCCATACCCTAAAGCAAAATTGAAAATGTTTCTAACTAACCCTCACATTCAGTTAAAAATGGTAAATATTCAGCTGCATAAATTGAGATGCTATTCGTGAGAAGGATCAGACCCATATGATTCAAAATCAACTGGCATCAGCTAAAGGCTCCTGATCTTAAATTTGATTGTGTCCCTGAGAGTGTCACACCTGATAACACTGATAACAGAGCACTTCCAGAAAAATTCATCAAGATGAAAAAAACCCATTCATTCCTCTACATGGCAGTGCTGCCATTTCCTTAATTCATGCAGGCGTCAGACAACGATCTGGAACAAGTAATTCTTAATAAAATTTTGCCAAAAGCCGGGACTTATCTTCTGTCACAATTATTTTGGAAATTTCCTCCTTGAGGCATTTAAATTTCAATTTATAAGATTACAAAATATCCTCAGTCTCCAGCTGCTTTTCTATTTATCTCCGAAGGGAGCCAGCACCGATAGTAATGGAATAACAAGGATTATGGCTTGTTTTATTTATCTGGATGACAGTTGGCAGACTTTTTCAAAAAGAGAGAAATGCAAGCAAACCTATTATGTATTCTTGGAGGATTCTGATGTAGGAACTTGTAATACAGACAATTAAACTGATAGGGGACAATGAAGTGAAAATTTAAGGAAAAAAAACGTGCAGCAGTTTAGAGTTTCTCTGCCACATTTAAAAATACTAAATTACTCTTTATTGGCATGAGAAAAGCATTTTGCTTGCAGAGATGTCACAGACCAGACACAAATGCTGTCAGAGGTCTCAGATGGCATTCACTGCCTTTGGTAAAAGCTGAGTGTGTCTGGAGGGATCAAATTATCTCAGAAAACTGCAAACCTTTTACTCTCATTATTGAAATTTATATGAAGACTGATCAAAGCCCCAAACTATTCTGTGTTCAATCTTTCACTACAATAATTAGACTGTGGCAGTGGGAATAATAAAAGATGAGTCTAAGTAAATAGCTTTGGATACACTGAAGGGATGATTTCTGGTATTATACACCAGGGGTTAGCCAATTTATAATCAAAAAGGAAAAAAAAGGTAATAGAAAAAGCAGCAGATATCAACTGAGGAACATTAAACTATTAACCTTATTATCTTCATTCATTGAAGCAAATTAATATCCATTTAAAAGGAGATCATAAAGAAAAAACATTACTTTTTAATTTATGCTGAATTAATTATATTATTTAGATGATAATTCTGATTTAAAACAGACCTTATTTAGGAGATGCTGGGAGACAGTACAAAAGAACAGGACTACTTCAGCATCTCTCTCCACTATTAGCAGCCAGTAAATAAAGGAGTAGTCAAATAAATTTTTAATTTTCTCAGTCTCTTGTTTACTTCAAACGTTAGGGGGGTATGAAATACCTTAAATAACCAGAAAACAACTATCTTCAAGTGCAAGCAGAAAAGAAGATCCCTAATCAAACTACAATTTCCAGCTCCTATCTTTTTATCCTCAACTATCACCTTTTGTTCCAAAACAGCAATTTTTGTCGCAGAGGCTTTCATTGAGACAAACAGGACCCAGCAACTATCAGTGCAGAATTCTCAGAATAACATTAAAACAAACAGCCTGAGAGGATCCAACCATAAACCCAGTGGGAAATATGTCTTTGTGTTGAAACTCTACAGAGACAAAGCAGTATTTTCATTTTTCCTTTCCCCATACAGAGTAGAGCACAACAAATACAGCTCAAAGAGTTTCTCTAAACTCTTTCACAAGTCTGTATTTCCCACAAGTTTTGCAGCCTGGCACATTAAATCTGAGATCTTATTACATTATTTTGATGGCTTTGTCATAGGCAAAGTATGTAACACAGATCATTATAATTTTTCACTCAAATTCAACTTCTCCATTTTTGCCAGCAGGGATCTGAATTTCTCTTGGATATCTACAAAGATGCCAAATTGCTCACCACTATCACACACAGATAGAAACACTTCATTAACAGCATATCACTGTTGCATTCACCTCTTCTAATTTAGCACTGATCTTTTATGAGTTATTTAATGGCTCCTGCAGTGATCTTGCATAGGAGTGGGCTTGGGTTTTGGGTTTGAGTTTGGGTTTTGGGTTTGGGGTTTTGTTTGGTTGGGGTTTTTTCAAAAAGAAAAATGAAGGGTTCCGCTTTTGGGGGAAGGAAAGAAGAATTGTGCAAAGTGACAATCCCCAGCTGATTTCAGAAGTCCAAACCTAGTGGGCATTAAAATCAGGTTTTCCCTACCTCACATAAAAAGCACCACCCCCAGCTACTGCCAACACCAATAACCTGAATTATCATCTCACACAGGTGAGCAAGGCCTTCTTTTCATTAACCAAGTTCAGGTGTTCCAGCCACTGCCCCAAATTTATTGCTGGCTCCCCTTTCAGCTCCTGATTGTCTACTTGTTTGTCAAATCAAACAGACCTGCTGTTTTCCCAATTTAACCTTTGAATTTTGGCAAGACTTTGCATTTTCAGCCCTTTAAAACTTCCAAAAGAAATCCAAGAGAATCCTTTTGACCTACTTGTTAGAAAGTTTGCTAGTCCTCCTAATTTAATCTCATTAACATTAGCAACTGGTATCTTACACCCTCACTAATTACTAAGGGAAAGTACAGTATTTGGATGCCTTCTCAAGAAGAGGAATATTTGATAAATAATTTTGGTTTTTTCCTCACTGTGATTAAAAATCTAACTATTCCACAGCAGTGTAAGAGAAGTAAATAGTTCTAGGCTTTCATTTTTATTGATTTAAATAACCCCTCCCACTTTGTTCATTTATTTAGATGCAGGAAGCACAACCTATTAATTTCAAAAGGGCAAATAAAAGCTGGGTTGGCTGCCCAGACAAATAGAAATTCAAGGTGGGTGATTATCCCAGGCAGATTTGTACATTTTCAATGGAAGAGTTACTCCCTCCACAGAAAACCAGCAGCACAGATGGTGCCCCTACACCTGCTCAAATGGAAACGACTTCAAATTGTCAGACCCCATGGCTGGATTCTCTCGCACAAAGCATTCTCTCAAGTGATGGGGAATAATCTTGCAGGGCCATCTTGTACCCCCAGCACTCGCTGCTGCCTTTCAGCAGCGGCACCTTCGGGTCCCTGCAGGCAGCTGGAGCTGCGCCGAGCTGATAAGGGAAACGTCAGATACTGCAGCTCCTGGCCATGGCAGGAGAGCTCTGGGAAACCCTTCCCATGCAGGCAGGGAGAGCAAAGGGGTTTGTAACCAACACTCGGCCTCAGGAAGCAAATTTTCCATTTTTTGCCGGAGTAACCAGGGGCTAAACCGACAGCGCCGTCGTCCTCTCGCAGCGCTGAGGTCGTGGAACAAACCCATTCCCCAAATCATTGCTGAACAAACCCATTATGGACCTGGAACTTCACAAATTTCTGATTAACGACTTCAAAGGGTATTTATTTCCAGACACTAATCCTCCTTGTACCAGAGTATCTCTCATAAGACTTTCCCCAGCAACACTTAGCAATTAAATTGTATTTTCTGGGCTTCTTGAAATAACAACAAAGACGTGAAACAAAAAGCAAATAAAACTGGAAATAACATTTAAAGCATGTCAAACATTTTATTTAGCTTTTGAAAGGCAGTTATTGTATGCTAGATGTCAAAATGATAGCTGAAAGCATGCTTTTTAAACTTTAATTCATCTAAGCCTTCAATTTGACATGTGATTAAATTAAAATTACACATGAAAGTTGCACTATGGCTGTGCTGTTGCTAAGTTTGAAAAAGAGGAAAATACCAATTCTGATTTTTTTCTTTAATACATTTCTTCAATTTCCATCATCTTTGGTGTTATCATCTTGAATGCTTGATATCTGATAGGCAAAACCATTTTACAGTTAAAACAACACCATAATAAACAAAAATGCAGAAGCATTTCAGCAATATTTGACATCACTCCTGACTACTGCCCCAACAGCATGAGCCTTTCCAGCAGAAATATTGAATGGGTTTTATCAGAATTGTGAATTCTTTGTGTTAATATTGAAATGGAGGAGAATTTCTACTTTCATAAATGTACATGGGGCTCTAGCTCTAATTTGATTGTGCTAATTATACATTTCAGGTAAATAAATCTCATGTTTCTTCATGAGCAAGGCACGGACTTATGGAACCATAAATGTCCCAGTAAGTTACTCACAGACCTCCAGTGAGGTCCTTTTGTGTCATAACCAAGGTTAAGCCTTAAATTCAACCCTGAGGAGGTCATTGGGGCTGGAGAGACCTGGAAGAAGCCTCAAGGACCTGATCCCATTTCCCTCTCCCTCTTTTTTTCCCCGTTCAGTTTTTCCTGTAAAGGTCAAATCCTTCTGAAGCAACACTGGTGTGTGCAACCCCAGGAGCTGAACCAGTGCTCACTTGAAGCAGCCTGGAAATGTGCTTTCATCATTTTGAGGCAGGAAATGGAGCTGTTCTTATTAATGCTTCCCAGGAAAAGGGAATTCTAGCTAATTTTGGTTCTTTGGCTTGCAAGCGTGCCAAAGTCAGAAGCAAAATAAGATTTGTGCAAGGATTGTTCTTAACTTCTCCAGTTCAGCTGCATTTCACCCTATAAAATAAAATAAAATCTTTCCTCCCAGTGTGGATGATTATAAAGCAGTTCATGTAATACAGACCAGCAGTAACTTTATGTTTGATTTGCACTCATGGAGCTGTTGAATTGACCTCATTTTATTGTGGTTTAAAAAACCCCAAACAAACAGCAAAAAAGCCAAAAGGAGCCTTTTAAAATGAGTAACAATGCAGCTCTTTGGCATGTCACTGTCCCACTCCATTTGTCATGACAGCACACCTTTATTATAACAGCATTTTATCTGTTAGAGCAGGAAATCTATAATGTTTGATATCACGTGTTTGATTAGCTGGAATGGGAATTGATGAGAGATAAAATGCAAGGATAAAATGAATGTATTTCATGCAGCTGTCAATAAAAGAATTGTGCTCTTTCTGGAGAAGATAAAGAATACACAAAAAGTTTCCCCTTGCCCCAAATGGACTCTGAGGAAGCACAAGACCTTCTTAGGGAGCAGTGAAAGCATTCTCTATTCTGCTCTCTGTATCAGAGAGTTATCCTTGCAACAGACACCCTTGTGACCTTGAGAAAATATCTTTTAACCACCTTGATTACCCATCCTAAATTTTAAATTTACAGTGTGCTGGCCACCAAGGTCACCTCTCTTACTCAGCAATACCTATTCTACCTTTTGGTGAAATGGTTAAGGAAGAAGTAAGCGTTACCAAGAAAACTTGCTGGCATATATAAAATAAAGCTCTAGGCCAAAATTTGCAAGCAGTGAGGCAGTTCATGCTGCATGTGATTTGCACAAAGTGAATTCCAGAATTCTAGGATGGACACTTTTATCAGCAGGACACGTTCTAGTGGACTCCAGTAGTCCAGGAAAATTTCTCTGGATCAAGAAAGCTTCCACTAAAAGTTTTGTCCTGAAATTCCCTTTCCAATTGCAATTATCTTACGATTTTGCTCGGAATTTTTCACTGGTACACTTTGCATTCTTTCAATCTTCTCTTATTGTAAATAGGAAAGATTCTGAGTGATAAATGATATGGTGAACAATACTTTGGTTTTGTTTTAAACATGTGAAAGATGTATTTGTCTCTCCAAGCTGTTTTAAGAAAAAGGGTTGTGTTTTTTTTGATTAAAGTCAGAAATTTCCCATTTGCATCACTATTTTCACAGCTTATATTATCAGGATGATAATGAATAAGATTTAGCTGTTATTTACAGTAGAATACATGAAATATTCAAAGTTACTAGAGTCTAACTACATGCTAATAATGCATTCTTAAATGGATGTCTGAAATATCTATTTGCAAATGGAAAGAATTTTGCAAATTCAAGTGCTGCATTGTATCACTGAGCTCATCCCTCGCTCCTCCAGAGCGGTGCCTCTGCAATTGCCCTTTCAGATAATCAGAATATATAACTGCCTCTCACAATTCACCACTCGTGTCATTTCAGCAAAGCAAAATATAAAGCCATTAGCCTTCCCTTGTTCCTTAAATCTTCCCAGCTTATTTCCATACTCAGCGCAGCCATTCTTCAGCGCAGTTAGGATTACTCACTCAACTCGGAGCAAAACACAGCGGCACACATTGCCGAGGAGATGCAGCACACGGTAGTTCGCAGGAAGGAACGATGCAGCTCTGGGTGAGGGACAGGGAGAGGATCCAGCTGAAGGCTGGGGAAGGTTTTTTGTGCTCACAGCCAGCCCAGAGCTGCTGTTTGAGCTGGGCAGGGACAGCTGTCCTTGTCCCACGTCACCTCGTCCCGTGTCGCCACCCAGACGTGGGGCTCGCGCTCTGCAGCCCCACTGAGAGCTCAGCACTGAGCGAGGCCAGCTCTGCACTGGGCTCTGTCACCTCTGCCACCAGCACCTGGCACCTGGGCAGCTCCCCTGGCAAAAAGGGCAAGGAACAGGAACCAAAAGATCCTGGAAGAATTTGGGAACTGCAGCAGCCAAGAGAAAGGTGGTAGTGCAAAAATACACAAAGCACCAAGAGGAGGTAGGAGAGAAGTCCTAAAAGTGAGGATTGGGCATCTCTGGAAGCAGCTCCTCCCCATGGGGCTGCTGACTGCACAGCCCAGACACACGAGCCCCTGGTACAGAGGATCTGCCTAAAACCAGCTTGGTTCCCAAGACATTTACTGCATACACCCCAAAACTGCACTGCTGTGTGAGTAGCACAACCCTCATTCTGAGTCCCTGCACCTTTGGAAAGTTCCCAAGTGCCCCAAAGAGCTGAGAAAGCCCAGGGGCTGGGGAGGGAAGGCCAAGAGCACTGCCAGTGATGCTCCTGCAGCTCCCTGAGTGCTCTCAGAGCCACCTCTGGCTCCTCACCTCACCCACACCAGGTTAACACCCCTACAATTGTCACTTCAGGACTATTCAAACTTCATGTATGGCTCGGTTAAATCAGAGGGGAATGTTATTCTCCATACAGACCACATTAAACTTGCAATAAATCTGAAGCACTTTTGCAAGGCTGACACCAAGGTCAGGATCAGGAAAGGCAACTGCTTTCCCTGCTTGATCCAGAAAGGAAGAAATAAATCCCTGTAAATGCAGCCATGGAGGAGCAAATGCAAGGCTTTAGGTGTGCTCTGTGTTCCTACAGCTCAGGGGAAGGCAAATTGCTGTAGATGCTTGAGAACCAGGGACAATTTTGGAATAAAGGAGTAGAAAAAGGCAATGACATTAATGAGGGCAAAGCTGGCACAAGTCATGTGGGTAACTATGGGCATGGGCACCTTCCTCACACAGCCACAAACCTGCCCCCCTGCATCAACTACACTGCCCAAAACCCATGCTGAGTGCCCTGGCTGCTCACCCTGAAATCAGCATCATGCAGAAATCTTCCTGAGTGAAGAACTCCATTTAATTCTACTCTTTAAGATATTTCTTATTTTTGTTGGCATACAGCATCTGGGCTTTGCACACAACAAAATGCACCTCGCACATTTTTCAGGCAAGAATATGTAAATACAAACTTGCAGCATTAGGCTTGTGCTCTTTCTCCTACTGTTTTTAATTAATTTGACCTTTGGGCCTATTTTTGTCAATTCAGAAGGCATATTGCAATCAGAAAAAAAGCTATGGTGCAAATATTCCATTCTGCAAGTCACTTGCTAAACAAGTAAGCAATAGAGGAAAATCTATAGCACACAATTAGCATTATGCTTTCCAATTATTTTCTTTACTTCACACAACTCATTAATAACTTTTAGTAGGTAAAATTGCAGCTAGGAACCCTCCTACACCTCAAGTGTATTATATTCTACCTTTGCTCAATAGAAATTCTTTTGATGTACTGGAAATCTTATTAATAGATTCACCAGAAAACAAGCATGTAAAGCTGGCAGAGGCAATTGCAAGAGGTAAAATGAATGTAAATGACAGATGAAAGAAAACTTCCACGCCGTTCAGATCAATACAAACAAAAGTGCTGCAGCAGCCACAGCACAGAGATGAAGGGAATTCATCAAACTTGTGTTTCAGATTATTTGTCCTGCTCTAAATGCACCCTCTGTGTTACCCAATTAATACCACATTAAGATTCACTCCCGCAGGGGCTTCTTCCTTCTGGTGCTGAAGTTTCTCAGTGCACTCAGATCTGGGGGGAATGTAGAGGCAGCTTCTTGCTCCTAAAGATTGTCACTTGGAAAGTCTGTAATTGCAGCACTCAATAATTTCCCAAATACTTAAGCCAGAATTAATTATCCCTGCTATTATTGCAGGAGTATGGATCTTAGGCTGGGTATGATGAAGGGAATGTGTGATGGAACATTTTATTGTGCTCAGAGCATGCAGTGGGTGTGCAAGGCACTTAAACCATCAGAAGCAACCAGCTCCTCTCCTTCAATTACATCTCAGTATGATCTGCAGAATCAGCTTCGCTCATTTCATGATCTTTGTTGTTCAATTATCAAACACACTCAGGACCCTTCTTTACACCACAGACTAACCATAATTTTTTTTAAGAATCCTATTTTGTTTAAAATCATACTGGTTCTTAGTGAAAAATTAGAAGAAAGCAATCACTTATTGTTGAACATCCTGTGTTTGAACAGAGTTTGAAATGCATTTTCGTTAGGAGTCAGAAATCAAGGCACGTCATGAACTTCAGCAATTCCCTTTAATGGAGTGAAATTTAGAGTTTTCTGGCAGTTTCATATAATGTTGAGGAATCAAAAATTTTGGTAGTTACTGTTATAGCTAATTGCCCAAGCTTCTTAAAAATCTCCTTATTCAGAAATGGGGGAATGCCAGAGGTGAGCCGGGAAGGGGAGGAAGAGCTGCACAATGGTTAGAGGTGACTCAGCTGCAGAAATACAAACTGTGATTTATTTTGAGTTCCACAGCAGAGAAGGCACACAGCCATGGTATTTGCAATGGGGAAATCAGAACCACAAGGAGATGAAGCTCCAAACTCAGACCCTTGCACAGAACATAAACTAAAGGAACTTTGATCTCTTTGAGCACATCACCCCATCAGCAGAACTGTGCAAAGTTCCTTATCAGTGAAGTACTCTCACACTTTCCAGGTGGGCATTAAGTATTTTCACATCCTGTGGGCTTTGCATTGCAGTAAATTTCATTCTCCCAGCAATACAAATGTACAACAACTGTCCCAGACTGACAACAGATGTTAGAAATGTGAAAAACAGCCTACAGCATCATAGTATTTTACACATGCACACCATTCTTTACTTGAATGGGCTTTAGAAATATGAACTCCATTTCAGAAAAAAATGGAAAAGACAGTTGTTAAAGCAACTCACAAAACAACAAACCAAAGCACAAATGGCTATGCCCTCTTGATTCTCATGACTGAGGGTTAGGCTGTGTCACTGGCAAAATCCAAAAGTGATATCAGGAGTCCTGGGCAGAAGGGACACTCTTTGGCAAGTTGCAATCTCATCTCACATTCTCCATCTAGCATGCTTCCCCAGAGAAAAAGCTGTTCTCTCTCAAGATAGACCAAAGTAAATTATTTACACTTCAATAAACTATCACAGAGTGCCCCAAACTGGGAATGATCACAAAGATAACGCACATAAATACCAGCACACACAACATCACCTAAAACAGGACCAACCCTGAAAGAAAGTGGCTCAATCAAATGTTTTCTGAGTAATTTGGCTGATACCAGTGAGTATCCAGTGAGGGGTAACAGAGCTAGTTTTGATGGAGCCAGATGGATTGAAAACCTCCATGAGAACATCACCCAACACTGAAGCTCTGTGAGCTACGTGACAGAACAATAATGATCTTATCTGCTCCAACCAGACTGAAAACCTGGTGGCTGCAGAAGATGCGTTCTGCAGTGCATTCCATCTGTGAGGAACAGACATCTTCATTAGTGAAAATCTTCAAATCAGAGCTGAGAAACCCGTGGCTAAGGAAAAGATGCCTTGACAAGCAAAGTTCCTGCTGAACTGCTCTGCAGGCCCACGAAGCTGAGGATTGAGCCATAATAATTATCTGCTCTGCCCTGTAAATGTGTCTTTTCCCTGCTCTGACAGCACTGCTCCCACCAGAGCCTGCCCCTCATTCCACAAGAGCAGCCTGAGCTCTGGGAGAGCCTGAAATCTGTCCTGTCCAACACCTTATCAGCTCTGCCACAGAATGCAGCACTGCCATTAGGAGCATGGATGCTCCTGTCAGACAATCAATCTCGGATCTGCTCAGACTTTTAAAATGTTCCAAAGCAGCACCACCATTCCCTGGCAGGTGCCTTACCTGCATATGGGAAACTCCATCCACACCTCACCCCACCCCTGCCTCCTCCAAAAAACTTTTGGGTGAAATGAGTGGTAAAAGCCCCAAGAAAATCCAAATGCATAATCTAAAAAGGGTAACAGCCTGGAGTTACAAAAAAGAGGACTACAGCTTGACTCCCAATAAACTGCCACTGGCAAAACCAGATCAGGGAAAAAGGGGAAATTATTTAAATTTTAAAGTTTCCCTGCACAAAGAAAACATTAGTAGAGAAGCAGTGATTTTCCTATATCAGTCCTGCAATTCAGCATTAACACAACTTGTATCAAATCAGGAAAACAAGGAGCACTCTATAGAGAATGACCAAAGCATTTTCCAAAAGAGCATTCAACAGTTTCCTCAGGAATGCTGTCACAGAAGCTCCATGAAGTTTTGTGACATTAAAAGAATGCTGAAATATTTTACTGCCATTTATTTATTCATAAAACCAGAGCAGCAGGGCTGTGCCCACCCCACATTTTCCCCAGGGAATTTCTGCAGTGGCAGAGGCAGAAGGGAAAGGAACTCACCCAGCCTGGGGCAGGTATCAATAGGACAGGCAGGGAAGAGCCTAATGGGGGATCAAACAGAAAATCCCACATTCCCAGCACCAGCCTGGAGGCAATCAAACAGCAGCACAGGCAAATCAATGCAAATCCACATCAGCCACCAGGCAGCACATCCTCCTGGAGAGGCTGGCTTTGTCCGAGCTTGCATCCCTGGCAGCTCCAGACACAAACACTCCCCCATGAGCAGCTGAACATTGAAAACAGCGGCCCTGAAGGAGAGAACAGCACATTTATCCCAGCAGATTCTGTGTTTAGCTTGAATTACTGCACAGGTAACCAAACATTCTGCCTAATCTTTAAAACCAACCCGTGCAAAGCCATCTCTGAGCCCTTCCCGTCCCACAGCAACAGGCCAAGGGCACTCGGTGCCTCGTGGATGAGAGGATGGTGGCAAAGAATTAATTCCCCTCCCAGTGCTTGCAGGAAGCTGCTGCGGAATCCCCACTGCTGGGGATGATTTTCTCAACAGGCTCCTGAAAACCACATTAGCTCTCACACCAGCCTTCCTTCAATTATGTCGTGTTCTTTTTCATCTCGCCACAAGCAGCACATGGATTAACCAAGTTCTTCAGCCACTTTAAAGCCTTTAAAGGACCAGAAGTAATCCCCCCAAGAGAGCAGACTGAACAAAACTAAGCAAAAAAGCCACAAAACAAACAAAGCAAAAAGAAAACTTAAACCAAACTCCTTTTTAATTTGCTTGTTTGTTTGTTCTGAGGTAACTTCTGGGAATATTTAGTGATATCATAATTAAGTCCAAAACAGGATGCCGAATAAATCAGGCTAATCCCAGGCAGCTGAAAACATTGTGCCCTCAGACTTTTTACTGTTTTGTTCATCCAAAATAATTATATAATTAGATAGTTTGACTTCTAAAATATTTGAAGAAGACTCTTGATAATACCCATAAAAAAGAACAAGCTAATTTGGTTTTCTCATAGGTTCAGTGAATGAAGAATACTGAAACCTAATGTGATTTTGGACATATTTTCCATTGCAGTTGGTGGAGATCTCGAACATTAATGCAAATCAACAAACAGATTTTTTTTCCTTTTCTTTACATATAAGGGCTATTTGCAAAATGCTGAGCTGATTAAAAGTAACCCAATAAAACTGAAAAGATCAAATTCCGCTGTTTAAGCTGAATGACCACCCCCTCCAGGCTGTTCCTGTCCCACAGGACAAGGCAGGGACACCCATGAAGGGACAACGAGCATCAACCTGGTCCCCTTCCCTCGAGGAGCGCCCCTGAAATGGGAGACACAACTGGAATTTCTCCTGGCCAAGGCGGTCCAAGGCAGATTTTCCCCCTCTCGGGTCAGTTCTGAGGGTCAGAAATGCAGCACAGCCCCTGCCCCGTGCTGCCCCAGCTCCCACCTGCCCTCCAGGGGAGAGTGTGTGCAGAAAAAGCTGAGACCAGATCGGTGTGGAGAGGGGAGAGAGGGGCAGACAATTCACTCCAGCACGGAAAGTTGTGCAGTCAATGTCCCCTCAGTGCCAGCTCACCCCTGACAAAGGGCTCCCGCCGAGATGCCCCCACCAAAAGGCAGAAAGTTCAATTTTTGCAGTTTACAGCTTAAAGTGTAATGATTTGTGTTATCTCAGCCAGCTCAAAACTTGAGCCAAACAATCAATGGCAGTTTTCCCATCCAGGAGAATAAAGCAATGCACGTCCAGGGTGGTTTGGGGCGGGTGGCTGTTTCTTTGCTTGGTTTTTGGGTTTGGTTTATTGGTTTTTAAAGTGTCAGAATGGAAATTCTGGAGGGCACTGAATTTCTAGGGAGCCCCAGGTTCCTTTCTTCACAACACCTGGGTTACACCTGGATGTATTTTTAAGTTGTTCCATCAAAGCCAAGTGCATTCCCTGGATTTTCCCAGGAGCAGAAAGGGGGTGAAAGAAGGTGAGTGCACACCAAGGATGACTGTAGGAACAACTAAACACCTAAACCA
Source organism: Melospiza georgiana (assembly GCF_028018845.1). Classification (NCBI taxonomy): domain Eukaryota; kingdom Metazoa; phylum Chordata; class Aves; order Passeriformes; family Passerellidae; genus Melospiza; species Melospiza georgiana. The sequence goes on from NC_080441.1 coordinate 2,486,830, forward strand.
TGTGTGGGTATTCACCTCTGAGCAATCAGATGATTTTTGTTCAGCAGAAAAAATTTATAAAAGAGATTTAGACATGATTTTGGTTAAGGAGAAAAATTTTTAAAAAGAGATTTAGACATGAGGGTGTGGTACAACATAACCTCCATTTATACCCATAAACTGTTTATGTTCAACGAGACATTTATCCCCCCTGATTGGGTGACACTGGTCCATGCCTATGAATAAAATATCTGGTAGACATTCTATTTTTCAGATGTATTTCTACTGTGTTTACACTTCTGACATTCCTATATAATTTGCTTGTCAGAACCACAAAGCTCAGAGCAGACAAAATCTGCCTGTGTGGAGGGAATTGCTGTAGGTTTTACCATATGAAATGAAAATTTAGGGATTAGTTGTGCAATATCTTCCTGCATTATTATACAAAGTCCTACTTTAAAAAAATTATCATATGGCAAAATTTCTTTATTTCAAAGCTTTTAAGGAAGAAATGAAGGAAAGAATGAGCTGCTTCTTAATACAAAGAGTAGCAAAATAATAATAATATAATAATAATAATAAAATAATACTCAGAAGTTGCCCAAAGTAGTTCAGCTGCTTTTCACTCCTCAGTTATGCAAAGGTTGCTCACACTCTGATCCAGTCCCAAAATCAACGTGATGACCAGTACATTGGCCAGCCATGCATCTTAATAAATGAACCTTCATTAAGCAATCTCCTAACCCCTCCAAGAGCTGGTCTGGCACTCACAAGTGCTGACGAGAAGCCAGCAGTAATTCCATAAATAATAATTTGTGGCTGAACTGCAACCTCTCCTTTGCATTCATCACTCATTGCAGGCTGTGACTCAAACCAGCCCGCTGTCAGCAAGAGACAACTCATTGCAGGCAGTGTTTAAATAGACAATTTGCCTTGGTGCAGCCCCAGGAAGCAGACTCCAGAGTTAAGCAGGAACCTTCAAGGCCTGACCTTTGGCAAAGCACACGAGTGACAAGCAGGGGACAAAGGCAGCTGGTGCCACATCTCCAGGAGCACAGAAATAGCACCTGCTGATCCTCAGGAGCTACAGCCAGCTCAGTAAGGAAAACAGGGATATTTTAGGGCCAGGCTGGCAGTTTGGCTCCAGAAAGGTCTGTAATTCACTTGGGCCTGAGGCTGCCACCCTGGGCCCTGCAGCCACAGCTGGGTTTTGTCTCCTGCTCTGCCCACATGTGCTCCTTGTTATTGCCTCAAATCTTGCTTTTACAGAATCACTGATCCATTCTAGAGAGCTTGGACAAACACATGAAAGCCTACAGCTTCTGACAAAAGAAAGGAAAATGCTTCAGAAATATAGGGAGAATTATTATCCTTATTATCTTCTCACTTCTCCCTTTTTTTTCTTTTTCTTTTTTCCCCAGTAAAAGCAAATAACCACAATCACAAAACCAAGGGACAACTGGACACAGTGCTCCAGATGTGGCCTCAGCAGGGCAGGGAACAGGGGGAGCATCTCACCCATGAGCTGCTGGCCACCTTCCTCCTCCCCATGCATCCCAGGAACTCCTCATCCTCCCTGGCCACCCAGCAGGATGTTCCCAAAGGTGAAAATCAAACCAGAGAAGCCTGTGGCAGCACACAGTTTATGAAATGGGATACTGTGATTATTTAAATTGTACTTAAAACTATCAAATCAGCATTCCATTTATTTCCTTAGACTTGGGGGGCGAGTCCACTTAGCAGACACTGGGATGTTTAGCCTTTGGCACAGAGGGGAACACTTTCAAGCTTCTGCAGAGATGAATTCTATTATGTAGACACAGCGATCAAATTACATGTTTTGGTGGTGAAGCACATATGAGAGACTGCCCAGAGACTGAGACTCATCAGGGAAACATTCCTGTATGCAATTTGATTAGCAATCAAGGAAGAGACAGAAAAAAAATGGGTGCAGAAAATCACCCAGGGGGAGAGAGCACTGCTGTACTTAATACCTGGAACTACTCACAAATGCTCATTGCAAATTACTCAGAGTCCAGACTTCCCTCTTTGCGTGTTCTGTGCTCAGCATCCTCACCACACACAGGCCTGGGGCCTCTGCCCAAAAATGAACATTTAAGGATGTAGAGAAAGCACAAATGCACATAAATTCATCTCTGTGATTCATTAGTAAGAATTAACCATTGTTCTTCAGCATCAGATCTCTCACTGCTGGGCACCTTTCAGGACCCATCCTCTTAAGGGAATTCCACAGGTAAGGAATATGAGCACAGCAAAACTGTAAAAACACCTGAACAGCTGAGAGAGGGGCAGATAAAAGAAAGCTGGCATTTATTAATTCTATCTGCATATAATTGGAATTATAAGTGTAAGCATCATTATAACCAGGCGAATAAAAATTCTTTAGCCCACTAAGACCTCAGTTAGACTAACAAAAATCCTTTGTTTTCACAGCAAGAGGATTTTGACTGCAAAATGCTGGAGGAGTCAAGCAACCACCTGTGTAATTTGGATGCAACAAACCAGTAGCAGTGGCAGTGTACAAGAGCACGTTTGTGGAAGCAATTGGGAGAGATGTTTACTCACTTGAGTGACTTTGAAAACTGTCCCATTAAACCCCTGCCCACACCCTGCATCAGCTCTCCTTTTAGAAACTGGAACAGAGAAACTAAATTGGGGTAACTGGAAAAGAACAATATTGATCTCATCCCTTACAAAGGTAATTAATGTTGTTCCTCCTTCCTAAATATCTGGGTTTAGTATGTTTCCCAGATTAACTAAATTATGTAATTTAGGATGATTTAGAATGCATTTAGAAATATCTATTTAGCTTCAGAAAGAAAAGAAATTGTCGCAGAACGACAAGAGAACTTCAGCATCTCACCACAATGAACACTCCAGAACCATGTAAACACTATTAAAAAAAAAAAAGGAAAAAAAAATAATTAGCTCTACTGATGCTCGTATAAATGTAATTAAATTTAATTAGTACAATAGGACCTTTGCCCCTGGTTAATTCTCCATCTCTCATTCTCAAAGGTGTGTTGCTACCATCTCTCTCAGAAGCACAACTGCTGCCTCAGAGCCAATTCTGCAGCAAATTTGTGTGTTCAGTGCTCAAAGCCCCTCCCAAATTTTCACAAGCAGCAGTGAGAGTAAGGGAAGATGAGAGGCAGCCATGTACTCACGATGGAAATAAGATCTGAATTCTTAACAGGTATCTCAAAAGACTGGAAATTTTTCCTTCTCAAACTCCTTATGAATACTAATTTTGATAGCTAATAGTCAGAACCTGTAGCAAACAGTTCACTCAAGTTATAATCACCCCTCCAGGTTGCTGCAAACCCAGTGTCTTGAAATCTAGCACCCAGCCAAAAAAACTATAATTAGCTGTGATAAAAAGTGAGTTAGGCCCTTAATCAATAGCCTTTCAAGCTGTCAGGACAGACTGCAGCTGAAAGAGGTGGTGAAATTAATGAGCTGGAGAGTTCCATCACCAAAGCATTGCAGGAGCCAAGGGGAACCATCCCAACCTTTGGAATTCCAAGGGGGACCAGAGCAGAGCAATCCTGAGCATCTCCCTTTGTTCCTGCAGCCAGTCCACGGCTGTGGTGCCTGGGGTTTTCATTATTCACCTTCTCCACCACAGAAAAGAAGTTGAAAACCTACTTGAAAACTTAATTTTCTCTGTGAAGAGCGGCAATGTTTGCAGAAAAGCAGCAGGAGGGTGCAGGGAGGATGCAGAAATGCGCTGCTCTCCCAGTCAATACCCTCACACCACGTTTGCCACTCCAGCTCAGCAGGGCTCACACCTTCCCTGCAGCACTGAGAAATGGATTGGGATGTGACAGACAACTGTGCATGACACAGCTCCTAACCCTCAGCATGTGCTGATACCCAACACAAGACAGTTATCTTTCCAAATCCACCAACTTCCTTACAGTGACTGTTTAGAAACAGCATGGAGAGATTATTTCTAAGCAAAAGTAAAAAGAAAATACATGTCACTGGACCTGTCATAGGCTATAATGAAAGGGTGATAGAAAGCTGAAAAGCAGAAATATAATTGGACATCCATTCGTGACCTATTATTTCTTTTAACAGCAACACAAACAATGGAGCATCATCAGAGATGGGGCTTTTCTGACATTGTGGCCACTTTCTCAGGACTAACCAGGACAACTCTCTCCACATGTTCCCCTTTTTTTTCCCCACTTTTCACTAATTACCTTTATAAGAGGAAATGAATAGAAACTGAATCCCTGTAAATTTTCCCATAAATACCAGGACTGAAATACAACAAAAAGGGATAACATCCCATCATGCCAGAACAGCACCCTAATAAGAACCAAATGCCTGGGGGGAATTTCAGTAATACCGTGAATGAAACATCTGCATCTCTTGACATGATATGAACACGAGTCTGTGTAACATCAGATCAAATCAGGATCAGCCTGGGAAGGAACCACCACTGTGCCATCGCTTCCTTAATTCCTTCACTCAGAGGAAAACCTGAGTGCCAGCATTCTGGACAAGGAATTTCATTTCTCTGTGCGAAGAGAAGTGAGGATTCTGGATGCAAACCTAATTCTGGCATGGGGTCTTTGGCTCTTTGCAGGTAAATTTTCCTGGCAGCACAAAACTTGGAGCATTTAGCTCAGTGGGCAGCCAGGCAGAGCTGGTAATGAGGAGAGCTGAGCATCCCAGCAGCTGCCATCAGACTGCAGGAAATCCTGCACAGGCGATTCAGGAGAGGGAGTTCACAGCCATGAGAGCTTGCAGATGAGCAGAGAGGGAGGGGAAATTTGTCAAGTGGACCTGTTTGTTAAGGCTGGCCCTGCCAGGGGTGTTCTGGAATGTTCTCCCCTCAATTCATGCCAAGGCACGGCCGGCCGCTTTGCAGCTTTTTGGTGCCTGCCTAATTTCACATTATTTACTGTGTGTGTGGGGGCGGTGGCAAAGCAACAAAGTGCCTTTAGGGGGACGGTGTGACAGGTGTGCAGGATGCCTGCAGCACCCAGCAGGGTCTGTCCTGCAGAAGGGCTCAGTCCTGAGATTCCCCTCTCACCATCCCAGACAGGGCTCCGGTGCCTCTAAAGGGATCCCACAGAATTCAGCCCACATCATTCTAATAAAGCACACTGAACAAAAGGGGGCAGATTCTGCCAGGGTAAAGCATTCTGAAAATATTTATACAAAACCCGAACCACACATATGCTCTGTTTCTGCACGACCTGATCCAAAGGTTTTCTGACCTCAGCCAGCTCTGATCAGGGGACAGAAACAACACAAACACGTCCTAGGGACTGCTCATTACAAGTCAGGGATCCTCCTTTCCTTCTAGAGCAGTACTCTGATTCCTTTTCTTAAATTATGGCAGCAAATACTCAGTTAAAATGCTCTGGAGTAGAAAAACTACGCTTTTTTTTTTTTTTTTTTCAGCTACTTGGTATACAGCATAAGAAAGGAACAAAATTAGCTTGGAACATTCAGTTCAGCCTCAACATAATTGCCAGAATTTGTGGAATGTTATTTTGAAAAAAAAGTTTTAGGTAATAGAAAATTTTTATTAAAAATTAAATGCATGAGATGGAGAAATTTATTGCTATTATTTTCTTTATTATATGTTACTGTGAGGGGTTTTAAATGCCTAAATTTAATGCTCCTTTAGAAGCAATTTACTTCCTGGAATTATTTCCAAAGACTTCATCAGAATGTTCCTTCCTGAAGAGAAATCAGTGTTATCCTCACTGACCCTGAAGCACAGCAACAACAGGGGACTTAAAATGCCAGAGCATGAACCAAGGCAGAAATCTTCCAGACACTTCTACAAACCCAACTCCTTAACACAGCCCTGGACACACAGCAAAACCTTTCTGAAAACAATGCTATTTATGAATTCCGAAGTGTGATGTGATAATGAAGAGGAATGTCTTATCTCTTCTCATCAGGAATGGGGTTTATCTAAGAGAAAATTATATTCCTGGGACTGTTCTCATTAGACACATTCTGAGAAAGGCGGTCACATATGTCTGGCCAAAATGTCCTGCAGTTAAGTCATAAAATTTATTAACAGATCCAGGTAACCTATTTCATTTTTATTTTTTAATTAAAATGCAACAACTATATCCTCTGCCCAAATATAAACAACAGAAGACATAATTCAATCCATGCTAAATGTCATTCAAAAACCTCAGAGAATAACGGAGCCTCCCCTATAAGAAAGGCAATCCTAACACTAAGAAATCAAAAGATCACAAATTTACTTTCCAGTTTTTAGCTGAGCAGACTCCCACTGCAGTTCCAACTCACTGGAGCTCGTTAGCATCCCTGTTCAACAGGAAATTAATTTGAGCCATGACAACAGCACCTATAATGGCAATTTCAGTCCCAGGGAAGTGTTGAATCCTGAGCAGACAACGCTCAGCACGAGGGGCATCAAAAGCATTCAGTGCACAACCTCACTCCAAGAGTCAGATAATTTGGCTTGGATGAGAAATGAACACTGGAAAACAAGACAAGATCTCCATTGTGACTGAATTAAAAAGCACAGTCAGAGCACTGGGAGCATTAATTTCTTCAGTGATTCAAATCCCTTATGGTCATGGGCCATCAGATTCTGCAGGGGCACTACAGCCACAGCCACAGAAGGGTTTTGCCACAAGCCACTGCACAAAGAGGCCACTGGATGCATCTAATGGCCAATAACCAACTCTGCTGCTGCTGCAATTAAAAAAAGGGGGGAAAAAAAGGTAAAATAGTGTCCAAAAATGTCAATCTGTGCCGTATTGGAGGAAAATAAGGAAGAGATCACAGACATCAAGGCAAAAAGAGAATTTTGCCTCATGTCACTTTGGAGTGACGCTGATATGGATAGGGATGGGTGGAACCTGGATTTCCAAACTTTTTGACAAGTCAGACAGGTATCTGATCAGGAAAAGAGTTATCTGCACTAAATTCATGGCTGCTTCTTCAGTAATTAATGATTTATTAGACATTAAGTCACATGGAAGCATTTGGCAGTGCCAATCACCAGGCCAGTGATGATATGAATAAATTTGCACATGTAAAAGCCTCAGGCACATTGTGAAATGAGGGCAGGGGGACAATCAGAATCAACACAGAAAGGGAAACCTTTTCCCAGTAACACAAAGAAACAAGAGAGGGAGACACAAGCCCCTGCTGCAGGTTATGGTCATGGATGTAGAACCAACATTCTTATAATTAATTTTCTCTTCTTGGTCATTCTTGTCACTGATCTGCCCAGATAAATTCTGACTTTGCTAGCTACCTGACTGTTAGAAAATCAGAAAATACTATGCCAAATGCAATCCAAATTACTCCTGTGTCCAGCATCAGCTGAAGAGAGCACTCAAGTGCAGCATTTTAGCATTACTTACAACTTAGCTAACAGCATTTATAGGAAAAAGCAAACGTACCAAAATCCTCCTAAATTACACCCATCCGAGGTCAATGATGCTTGAACTGTCTGAAATCTGAAATTTTCCCAGGCACTGCGGAGAACTACTGGTGGTTTGTTTGAATAGCTGGGATGTCAGCACTTCCTGGCCCGTGCGGAGTGGCAGCTGTAGGGGCAGCAGAGGATCCATGGCTGCGCTCCCAGGGCAGTGCCACTGATAAGGGCACACACACAGCAGGAAATCTCCCCTGCACCTGAGGCATCCAGCTGACTCATCACAGTCCATTCTCTCTTACTGCAGGGGAAAATCCACCAAGAAATGTCCAGAGCAGTGAAATACACGGGATCTGCTCGATAAAACCTCCTGAGGCACAGGGTTCTCTCCAGCCTTGCACAAGGCAGAAACTGTAGAGAGGGGACATTTTAAAGCCAATTAATGTAAGAATTTCAGTCTGGGAGCTGAATACTCAGCTTTCAGATACACCCTAAATGGATATTAGTTAAAGACTGACTGCTGTGTTTATGAGTGTGTGTATATATATATATATATATGTATGTATATATGTATATACGTATATATGTATATATGTATATATATATGTATATATATATGCATATATATATTATATGTATATACATATATATGTATATATATACATATGTATATGTATGTGTGTATATATATTATATGTATGTACATATATATGTATATATATACATATGTATATGTATATATATGTGTGTATATATATTATATGTATATACGTATATATATATACTTATAATAACACATGCATAAATTATCAGTGGACCCTCTTTAATACGAGTTTCACAATATTAGTAAAACTCTGGTATCCAAGTCTCTACTTTTAATGACTGAGGATTGGGATAACCACACTAACACAGTAGCTTTGATAAATAAAAATTGATATATAAAAACTACAGTAGCTTTGATAAATAAAAACTGATATCGCACTTGGCTGAGATAGTCCCACATTCCAACACGCAGTGGCAAAAAATAAATACAATTTTACAGGGGGTCCTGTTGAAAAAAATAAACAGTTTAGGGTGCTTTATTAAAATATTTTTTGCTTCTCTGCAAATCTACAAACAAATCTGGTGGATATAGTTTGGGAAAAAATAAGCTATTATAAAAGAGCAAATTAAATGAAGAGAAAAATAGCATTTCTTGCCCTAGGCATGAAACAGTGCCCTTGAATTATGTGTTACAATCAATTCCAAAGCTTACACTATAGATAACATCTTTCAGTGATGTCTCATCAAGCAAATTAGATCTGACCAGTGAAATACTGTAAGCTAGCTGGAATTGATGAAAATATTAATGCACTTGCTTTAGTGAGCCCCCACTGGCCAAAGAATTAACTCCTTTAGAGACCAATCACTGCTCTAAACTCTGACCCACAGACAACAGAATTTAACAAAGTCTGGGGGGATTTACACTTAAGACAGAATAGAATTCTGCATTAATCAAGCGCTCTAATTAAAATTTGGAGTAGTAGAAAGTGGCTGCTCCTTATTAGACAACAGCATTTAGGGAAAAGAGAAGAATCCAGCACAGACACGAGCCAGCTTTAGGCAGAGTGAAAACTCAATGGGCAGCAGCTCCTGGGCATCCAATAATTCTGCCAGGTCCAGGTAGCACACAGAAAATGTGTATAAACCTACAGGAGCCAGCTTCAAAAGTTTTACTTGAACATAGTTTTTAGGTCGAAATATTCTTTGTTTAAGAATAAAACCCTCACTATTGATGCCGCTCCACCAGACTTTAAGTAAGTTTTAATGAAAGAGCATTCAACAGATTGCAAATGAGAACAGAGGATCACAGAGTGGTTTGGGTTGGAAAGGGCTTTACAGATCATTTATTTCCAATCCTCTGCCATGGCAGGGACAGTCCCACTGTCCCAAAGTGCTCCCAGCCCTGTCCAGCCTGGCCTTGGGCACTGCCAGGGATCAGGGACAGCCACAGCTGCTCTGGGCACCTGTGCCAGGGCTGCTCTCCCTCAAAATAAAGAATTTCTTCCTGATATCTAACCTAAATATCAGAGATTCAAGCCCAATTCCAGGATTTAAAATGTTTACCTTGCTTTATTTCCAGAATGAGGTGTTCAAAGCTCCACTCCCACATATATTTTTAGGAAACCCACCTGTCCTGGTGAGGCAGATAGGATCAGCAAGTGACTGACACTAAAAAAATCAGGTCAGAAATTACTTGGGAAACTAAATCTTGTGATTTAATTTGTACACCTAATTTGATGTACCTGTTTTTATATACTCTGGCTTTCACTTAGAAGTCAGAGCTCCCACTGATCAATCACAGAAATATCACTGCTGCTCAACCAATTTGGGATGGCTTAATGGAGTACAAAGATGGGCTTTGAACTAAGCTGTGCTTTCCCTGGGACATGCCTGTTGTGTCTCTGCCTTGCAAAGACAAGAGAGCATTAACAAGCATTAACATCTACCTGCAGAATGGGATAAGCCATATTTATATTACCCAAAGAATAACTTGACAAATAAAAGGTTTGCAATTAATTTTTAATTTCAGTGACTCCAAGCTAAACAAGTCATAAGTCCATGCTTCAGCCTGATTGAAAAAAAAAAATATAAAAGGGACAACAATTAATCTACAGCCTGTTTGTACAGGCATGAAACACTTTAATATTGATAATGGGATTTCTGTAAATGAAAAAAAAAAGAAGAAGCAGCAATCCAAATTGCACCTCACCTCCAGGTGAAGTTAAAGCAGTCCTATGCATAAAGTAAATTAAGTTCCAGTGCATCAAAGACGCACAGAAAGAGCAGTTTGATTTCTGCTTTGCTTTGCTATTCAGATTATCTCCCAGGGACTGTTTCCCCCTGGATCAAAGGGTGGGAGCTGTGGGAGCACTGACGTGGAGGAATCCCCCTGGAGTTTTTGCAGCCCTGAGAGCCCCGTGCAGGCTCTGCCAGGCTAGAGCAGGGCACGCTGCCCCAGCTGCTCCATCCTCCATCCCCAGGCACAAAACCCTGCAGGGACCCCTGTGCTGCTGGGCCAGGATGCTGGAGAGGGGCAGCAGAACCAGGGGGGCTTTGCTTGGGCTCAGGAGATTTGGGCTGTCCTGAGGACTGAGCAGAAAACAACAAGGAACGGTTGGGTTTGTGCCACAGACATATTTTATGAAAAAATCCTTTTGTTAGCATATTTTCTCCTGAGAAAACATTGTTTAAATTCAGAAATCAAAAGATTTCTGAATTTTAACAAAAATCTCCGTTTTGTTTAAATCCAGAAATCTTTTGATATAGTTCCATTTGGGCCCCAAAGTTCACGTCCAAACATTCTTTCTGGCCTTTTTTCATCATTTATATCCCGAGCAGGGCTCACCAATTGTTTGTGCTGCAGCTGCCCCTGATCACAGCTGTGCCCCAATGCCCTCCCTGCAGAGCAGGGCAATCCCTGTGGCCCCAGAGCACCGAGCAGAGCAGCAGCAGGGATTTGCTGATGCAGTGATGGGGGTGACCACAGAGCTGCCCCCAGCTCAGGGCACTCAGGCAGAGCTGCTCCCTGTTCTAGGAGTGCTAGCAGGGGAATGAATCCCAAAGCTGGGGCTCCAGCACCCCTGGCTGGAGGGAGCTGTTCAATCAGCACTGCAGGAACACGTTGTGCGCCGTGCTGGAACACGGGATGACATTTCAAAAAGCCTCAGTCCCAAATTCTGCACTGCATCTGTTTGCAAGCACAGAGCAGATGCCCAGGGCCTCACCTAAATGCAGATTAATAGCACGTGCATCTGCTGGAAAATGTGAACACAAAGGGCAGAGAGAGGGAAGAGAGAAAGGAATGATTTGTGGTGCCTGTGGTTTGTTTATGAGGCTGGACTGGCTATGGGACCGGATGGTTTTCCTGTCAGTGATTATGCAAAATTAACTCCCATTCCTGCATTTTAGCATCCCAACTTTATTCTCTCTCCCTGGATATGTATTTTCCTGGATATCATTTTGCAGGAAACTTTGTACTATCTGCATTTGAAGACGGTTATTCTAATGCTGAGTAAGAAAGTGACTCTGTTACATGGAACCAAGTAAAAAATGGAAAAATTACTACAATGTGCTTTGAACTTTCAATACCAGCCTTGTGATGCTGCTCTTTACATCAAATGCCTCAAAAATAGTCAGAATTTGCATTGGTCTCCCTAAAAATGAAAAATCAAATCCTAAAGACATGAGATACTCAGAGAAGCTAAACCTGCACTGCAATTCCATCTGACCCAGAGAAGGCAAAGTTCATCTATGGGATCCATCTGAGATCAGCACAAACAGGATTCAAAGCACAGCACACCGAGGGACTCAAACTGAGATGCATTTATGGCCTGACCTGTCCAACATGCCAAGAAATGGCACTTTGTCTGCAGTACCCACAGAAATCCCAGAAAAAGGTTTCCAAGATCAGTATTTAGGGGAAAAATCAGAAAAATGCATTTCAAAACAGTTTAATTTATACCAAGTCAAATTATTCCTTCTGTAAATCAAGCTTTTAAAAGCATTTTGTGTGAACAAAATAGGTTAAAATGAAGGTATACGTCAATTAAGCTAAAATACTTGTTTGCTTTTCTAACTTAAAAAAAAAAAAAGTTAATTTATACAATAAATCCTAAACACACTTCCACAACAAAAAGAGAAAACTTTTACCTCTTCTACTTCAGTGTTCTCAAAAGTTTAAAAAACCCAATTTCTAAAACATTTATTCCATCTTGATATATCCCTCTGGGAAAAACTTGATACAAAGATACCAAATTTATTCCCTGAAATTTCCACATCATAGAGCTTGATCATATACAATATATTCACCGTCGGTCCAGCATCCCCAAACCATCAAATCTGCAAACCTCCAAGGCACAGGCAGGGGCTGCTCAGCAATTTGGGAACATTCAGGGCCTCATGGATTTCCTATAAAAGCTCAGATTCCTGCCCAGCACACCCAGAGCTGCTCCTCTCATTTACATTGGTTGTTTTATTTTCCTGAAACACTATCAGGGGCTGCCATGTGTCAGATAATTATTCAGAGAGAAATAAATCTGGCCCACCCGTGGAAAAAAAAGGGCTCAGAATAATTGAAGGCTGTTTGGAAAGCACCCCACGACATGGCATGACCTGGGAACACAAAACCCAGTTATTGGCATTAGCTGATTTTCATTTGAATGGCTGCAAATAAAATACAGGACCTGATACAAAAGGTCCTGTCCTGATGTTAACTTTTGGTTATGCAGAAATTTAAACAAAGCAAAAGCAAACAATCCTTCCCTATCTTTGGCTAAATTGTGGACCTGGATCAGAATTGGCTACAAAGGAGAAATTGTCCCCACCCATGGTTGAGGTTGGAATGAGAGGATCTTCAATGTCCCTTCCATGATTCTGTATTAAATTGTCTTTACTCAAAACCCCTGAGGGGGCTGCAGAGGGACTGAGACCTTCCAGTTCCAACTGTGCCATCCCAATTCCAGTTCCAACTGTGCCATCCCAATTCCAGTTCAAACCCGTCCATCCCAATTCCAGTTCAAACCCGTCCATCCCAATTCCAGTTCAAACCTCTCCATCCCAATTCCAGTTCCAACTGTGCCATCCCAATTCCAGTTCAAACCCGTCCATCCCAATTCCAGTTCAAACCTCTCCATCCCAATTCCATCTCCAGCCTGTGCCGTCCCCACATCAGACACTGCTACTTCTTCTAGCAAATTCCCTGCAGTTGCTGAATTCTGGGAAAAATAGCAGATGGTTCAGAAGTAACCTCATGTGAAAAATGAACTTTTTGATAAATATTGCTAATATCTAGCATAGGGTTGATAGATATTCTCATTAACTCCAGTCAGACAGATTGGCAATAAAACCTTCCATGCTGCAGTCAGAAAAATGCAAAAGTGTCTTCATTTTTTCCCTGCCATTAAAAATCTGAGGAAAACAGGAGAAAAGAATCTGCAAGATAAAGATTAAAGCCAATCTTGTAGGAGCCGAGATAATTTTAGGTTCTGAATTGCAGGAGTATCTGATTAGGCATTATTATTTCCTACAGTCTGCAGAACAATGGAACTATGATCACTGTAAATAAATATTTTGCTCTGCATGGTGGTTAAAAGCTGGAAATCAACTGCCAGGCTTACTTTTCCCCTCTGAATTGTGAAATGCTGTGTATGGGTTCAAAGCTCCTCACAATCAAAGGCAGAAACACGGAGATGACTGCCAAGTTCCTGTGCCTGTTACTAAGCAAATATTTTACGACAAAACAGAAAATAATCAAGGCGGTTGTAGGGAAGAAGGGAACATGTTTAATAACAAGGGGAAAGGATGGGATGGAAAGCATGTCAGAAAAGTCCCACGCCTCCAGACATTTGGGATTGTCGGTGGAAGCCTCTACAAGATTATCTGGCATGAAGCAAAAGCCAGGCACGTCTGGGTTCTTTATGGAGCTGATGGGATAAAGAGCACAGGGTGAGGGTGGGGAGATGCTGGATGCACAGCCCAGCCTGGCTCTGTGGGATTTTTATTGATGCTAAAATTAAATAGATCTGCCAATCAAAAAGTAGCATGCATTTCCCATTTCCATTGGAAATTCATAATATTCCCATTTCAAATAATATTCATAATATTTTGGTATTTCTCCCAAAGAGCCATGACAGCTCTCCTCACCTCCTCTGCTTCCCAGCACAGTGATGGGCCATTTTCACTTTCCTACCCCCTACAGGAAATAAAGGATGAAAAAAGGCTAGAAAGAATGTTTGGACATGAACTTTGGGGCCCAAATGGAAATACATAAAAAGATTTCTGAATTTAAATAAAACAGAGATTTTTCAGTGTGTCATGAGCCTTAGGAAAAAAAAAAAAACAAAACCAACAAATAATTAAAAAATACATGGATTTCAAATAATGACTCAATTATGCATAGTATTTTAAAGCTTTCAATTTCCAAACACTACACTAACAGCAAGAGCATCCATCCATTAGAGAGGCAGAATTAGAAACAAAATCAAAGCAAAAAAAAACCCCAAAAAACTAATAGCAATATTAACCAATGCAAGCTTTTCTTTTAAAATTTTAAACAAAAATCTTGGACATGAGGTGGATATAATCTCATCCAAGAATAGCTTTTACAATCCATCACATGCTTGCCTGTCACAGGTAAAATTTTAGGTAAGACAAATAGAATTTAACTACAACTAAACTTTCTCATGAGCTGAATGTTTAGCATACTTAAAACTGCAAAGTAACAGAGCAGAGCTGATATTATGAGAAGAACACAAAATTCCAAAGTAGAATTCACTGGAAGGAAGAGGACAAGGAGAGGGTCCAATCTTTCCAATATTTCCCAGCTTGACAAACTGGGATGCAAAATTATTTGGGGGTTGAAAAGCACTCAGTTAATTATGTTGAGAGTAAGAAATATCTTTTTTTTGTTTGCTGTTTAAATGCTGTCTGAGCTTTTAATGAATATAAAATTATGAATATTGTTATTGTTTGCTTTCCCTTTATTTCAACATTCTGAAGCGTTTCTGGAGGAAATCTCCAAGCTGTAAGCAAACCTTTAATGGACATGTTAATACAAATTATACAGATGGGCAAACTAAGGATTTATTAGGAACTCCAACTGCTAAATTTCCTTTGAAGTTCTCAGATTCAGCTCATCCCCACTACAAACCCAGAGGTGAAGTGATAAATTTTGTAAATTGAAAACAGAGCCACACTAAGCTCGCAGTTATTTAAATGGTTGCTCAAGGGATTCAGGCAGGAATTGATGAGTTTATGGAAGAAAGTTCTTGTCCTGGGGATCTCAGGGAATGGAGTCACACTCCAAATGCTGCAGCTGGGACACACCTTGGCCCTGCCAGGGACCAGCAGAGCTGCCCAGAGCCATCCTTCCCTCAAACCCAACTGCTTCTTTTCAACACAAACCATTTCTGCTTTCAGTTTCTGTCACGACTTTAACTCCACTATTATTTTGATTTCTCCTTGAGGCTCAGAATCACATGCTTTGTGGGTTGTAAATAGCAAACATGAAAGAATAATTATTAATGCAATTATCAAACTTATCAAGAATGTCAAAAAAAAAACAAAAAAAACCAAACAACAACTCTTCAATAAAACTTACTTTAGGAGATTAAAGCTTTCCAAGAGACCCAGAGACATTTACATGTTTTGATCTGGGAAGGAATGTAAAATCCCACTAATGACAGCAAATCACGCCGGGTATGAACAACTCCTAACAGGGGAGTATTGGGAGGAAGCAAAATTCCAGAGAGGCAAAAAGAAGGAACTCCAGGAATCTGGGACAGAACCCTGAAAGGTGCCTGTCTATATAAAATTGACTTTGCTGCAGTGACCACCTGTGCTCCACAGACGTGACCATCTCTGGGTTTGGCTCGTGGGGACCATGGGTTGATTTATGCCCTCCCTTTCTGTAAAAACCCTCCAAGGGTTTATGAGAATGCAGGAAAAATCAGGCCAAACACTGAGTATGAGAAATGAAACCCAGGTGCTGAAGGTAGAGGGAAAGGACTAAAAGGAGAATCAATCCTTAAAAGTAAAGGAACATGAAATGACCACAGGCAGAAGGATGAGCAAGGAGTGATGTGGAGGGACCATAGAAAAGCAGCAGAAATAGAAGGAAATTAAGGGGAAGGTGCAGGTGAAGAAAAATTGAAGAGAGTAACAGAACATAAACTAATTACTTATGTTTATTTTTCCTCGCATCTCAGCTGCCAAAACATTGCCTCCACTTGCTTTATTCTATCAGACTCCAGAAGACATGTAATTAAATCCCTGCTTGACTAAATAACCCAAAATTCCTTCTTTTCAATTGGTTTGCCAACATACCTAATATTAACAAAGACATTGACTGATTGAAGTGTTTGGCCAGGTCATTATTCCTGATATTACAGTATTTTAAAAACTGCATCTAGAGCATAAAAAACTATTTACAAGCAATTAATGTCATATTTCACATTAAATATAGTATTAAATTAAACTGCATGAATATGCAATGAAATATAATTTGCTACCAGTTCTGTAATAGGTAATTTCAGTGAAAGAGTTATTTCAATCATTACTTATTAAATAATATTCACCAATTATTGCCAGAAATAACGTGAAAGCCTTAGCTGTTAAAAAGTGAATCTTTCTTTGAAGGATATTCCTTATGTAGAAGGGCACAGTGAGGAAGGATGTGGTTAATTAAAAACCCCTGCACGTGCACACAGACACAAAAAAATACACTTGTCTGCTAAAATGAGTTTAGTTTCTGGTAATATCAAAGCTTCCTTCAGGCATATTCACCTGCAGGTGGTTCAGTTTTGCCCAGTTTTACACCAGGCACCCATGTAATGTATACAACCACTCAAATGCACATTCACACCTTTAACCTCAAGGTTAAATCCTTAAATCCTGCACTTAAATCCTTTTTATTCTAAGGTGGGGAAAAGTAACAGCTCAGAACTCCACAGAGTAATGAAGTAAAAGCTGTTGCTCTTATTACTCTCATTAAACTATCATGACTGCCCACAATAATTTTTTCTCCCCATTTCCATATAGCCTGTGAAGTTTAAGAAGAACAGAATCTTTTTTTATTTTGCCATTGAAGAAAAGCTTTCAAGCAATGCATTTTTGAAATAAATCATTAAGGTAAGCAAATACATGCTAGAAGTAGATTTGTAAGATAGAAGAGGAGAACAAAACAAAAGGCAATACAGAAATAAAGTTGCTCCTTCTAGAGAGATCAAAGGACTGATGAAGTCAGACTTGCTGTGGGTAATGTTTTCATTTCCCATCCCTCCCTTTGTGGCACTCCTGATAATTTTGAGCAATGATTTTTGAGCTCCTCTCTCTGTAAATTCAGCCAGGAAGCAAAGAGGACTTGCAAGAGTCACCCTGAGCAAAGCCCATGAAATATTTTAATGTAGTAATTGAGCCTGAGCTCCTCTGCTCCTTCAGACTGCAGGTACCTGGTACAAGGATTTGGCAGGAATGCAGAGGGGCTGAGTTTGGAGGAGAAAAGGAAAGAAAATGGGCAGCTGTGGAGAATCATGGTGTAATGACAGAAGAATCCCATCAGAAAATGACTCAGGATTCTGTTATCACAAGGTTTAAGGAGTGTAAACTTTGAGGTATAAGATAAAGTATGGATGTTTTGCTCCAGCATGAATCTCCATCTGGGCTGTTCACTGACATTAAACAGACATTTCTATTTTACAGGAGACCATGACTGCCTGATAAGAGAGACATGACCTTTCCTTTCCCTCTCTCTTTCCCTCAACAAAAATGGTCTACTTCAAAATGTCATGGAAGTATAAGAACTTAATCTCAAATCTGTCACAGGACCAATAGATTCATTGCCAATGCAGTCTTTTTTTTTTTTTTCCTTGCCTATTCTTAATGTGTGGTAAGCAGCAAGTCAGGCTTTGCTTTCCTAACCAACAATCAAAATAAATTCACCATCCATGACAATCCTTCCCTCACATGCATACAATAAACTGCTTGCTTTGAAGAACTATGTGAGATCATGTTTTGGATGAGGTGATTGAATCTGTAAAATGTTTTTGTTTTTTTTTTTTTTTACTTTAGAACACATAAAAAATTTTATATGAATAATCAAATACTTCTCAGGAATGGTCCTGAAACCCTTCAAAATTTAGCAGAATCTCTAGTTTAAACTTCACAAGCAGGTGGGGCTGGAAGGTCTGAAAAATCACTGTCCACTCACCATCTCTCAATGAGAACCAGTATTTTGCTGAGGTCTTATTTATAGAGCAAAATGTAACTAATTACACCTGAATTTTCCAAGTGAATAGTCTAGAAAGATACATCTCCTTTTTTTCATGATTTTTAAATACCTTTTTTCTCTTAGTATAGAAATAATTTAAATTCATTTTACAAAGCAAGTGAACATATAAAGGGCATAATAAAGAAGAGATAATTAATTTGATTTTCCAGTCAGCTTTTCTTTTTGCCAATGGTACTATTAAGGCAAGCAGAATTCTTCACTTCCATTTCCCCAGTAAGTCTTGATTAAAATATAGCTACAATACACGTCTTTTAATTGACTTTGGGTGATGTAGAAATGTGGCATTATTACAGATATTAGCTGTTCAAGAGAGATCAATGGATTATCTAAAATGTTAGGGGCATGAGTTACAGTGAAGACTCAATCTCACAATGAGCTTGGTGTCCTCTGCTTCAACCCAGGTGGCCTTGCCTTCCATTGACTTAAAAAAAAAAAAGCTGAAAAACCTCAGTACTTGTTCAAATTGCATCTCTAATGCACAGAACACAGCCCAGCCCCGTGAGGTAGCAGTGAGTTCAAGGGCACAGCTGTTGAAGTTGATGTCATCACGGCGATTTTTTAACAGCATTTTACTCAGTTCCTTGCAAAATCTGGTTTAATTACTAAATGTAAGTGCTTTGGTAAAGTCAGAAGAAGTTAAAAACAATATCACGTCATTTTTGACATAATTTAATAGCGTTAGAAATTCTGTCCCAGCAGAATCTGGGACAGTGGAAGTGTCCCTGCCATGGCAGGGGTGAAATAAAATTAGTTTTAAGGTCCCTTCCTGTCCAAATCATTCTGTGATTTTAGTGGGAGCAAAACACAAAGCCATGCAAAAGCCTTGAAGAGAAGAGTTCTGCACCTCAGCTCAACAAATCAGAAGGGACCAGCACTGAGATCTGAGTGCTGCAGCACACTACAAATTAACAGCTGCTAATTAGCAGGCTGTGGATGATTTGCATGCATTTCTGAAGGCTCCTGACACAATCCTGAGCAGGCTGCAGCGTGTCTGGAGGTTTGGACACGCAGCATTGCAATGGAGCTGCAGAGTGCATGGGGAAACCCAGGGGGAAGCATTATGAGGCAGTAAAACATTGTTATGCAGTGCAGAGCATCCAACTTTTTAAAAAGCCCAGCTTTATTTATGTGCTATCCTGCAAATTCAATTACAGGATTGAAAATTAGCTACAGGTTTTCTGCTTAAAAGTGCTTGTACTCATTTTAGTGGAGATTTCTTTCTGTCTCCATGCCTAAATTATTCCATTAAGCACAGGAACATGGTGACAATCTTCTGCAGCTGCAAATTCTGCTCGACGCTCTCCTAATGTGGGCTGGCCAAATTAATCCAGCACGTAACTCATCTCCTCTGAAACACCAGTATTTCATTTAGCATTAACTTTATGGAGAAAAAGTCCAAGCAAGGAGAGGCAGCTCTCTGTGGAAAGGTGCCTGGGAGGGCTCAGCAGGCAGAGCTCAGCTGCAATGGGACCGTGCAAGAGCATCAGCATTGCCTGGAAAGGCTCTGAAGGAACGCCCAGAGGCATTCTCTCTGAATAGTGTCACATATTTCCATTTAAAACGTTCAAACCCAGCATTTTTCACCTGTTTCTTCTTTCTCCTTCATGGTGTGCCTTGAAAACTGCCACAATTTCACCTCAACAGCAATGTAAAATTAGCAAGAGAGGAATTTTACAATTGCGCTACTTGAAAAATCTACATTGGAACAACAAAATAAGGCAAACAATGAAGTGGATGAAATGTCTATTTTCTATAACTTGCAGGTGGAGCTAAATCATCATATTTTGGGAAACCTCTGGCACATTTTTATAAATTAACAATATCTCATATTCTGTTAACAATATCTCAAACTCTGCAGCCAGTTTCCTCAACCAGATTTATCCACATTCCCTGGTCTAACTCTCTGTGCCATCCCAGAAGAGATTTTGCTGCAAATACTTATTATTAAAAAAAATAAAAGCCCCAAACCAACAAGATAAACATGCTAACAGAGCTGTCATTGTATGTATTATAAACTAAGCTTGTAATGGGATTATTCTTTGGAAAATTTGTTAAAGAAATGAAGTTTGTGGTGCAGCAAGCTTAGAGAAAAAATAATGAATTCACAGATGTTCACCTTAATGAACAACAGATTGAGAATATATTATTAAATTCAAAAGGATAAGTTTGCATATGTTGTCAAAATTAGGTTTTGATCCTTACAAGCATTGTGCTAATGTGAACAATCAATTAATAATTGATTAAAGGCTTCCTCCAAATTGATCACTTTGGAATATTTTATTATTTATTTAATTTCTCCTGAGAACGCAGTAGATCAATGTGTGAATAGGTTACTCCTGGACATGTTAATAACATTAATATATATTGTCCATCTCTGACGGAACAGTCCCATTAGGTGATGGAGAAGTTGTCATGTTGTTAAGGCTGAACACCACCAACCTTCCTGGCACAGGCATCCTCCTCCTGCAGGGTTTCCCCACCTTGCCTGGGTTTGGGCTGTGCTGCAGCAGCTCTAGGAATGAGATCTCAGCATGGGAGGATGGATTTGCATGGGAGCTGCTGCAGGAGCCACTTCAGGAGCCAAAGGGGGGAAGGCAGGGAGGGAACCATGGACAGCACCGAGGGAACCATGGACAGCACCGAGGGAACCATGGACAGCTCCGAGGGAACCGTGGACAGCTCCCAGCCCTTCCACAAACCCCAGCGTCACAGACATCTTTTCATTAAAAATCCTTCCTTAGGATTTTTCCCTCCTGAGAAGCTGAGAGGCCTCAGGAACAAAAAGTAAACAATGGTTATCTGCTGCTGTGGAATGCAACAGGTGCATCTGGGATTGGTCTCATGTGCTTGTTTCTAATTCATGGCCAATCACGGCAGAGCTGGCTCCCTCTCTGTCCAAGCCACAGACCTTTGTTGATTCATTCTTTTCTATTCTTAGCTAGCCCTCTGATGAAACCTTTTCTCCTATTCCTTTTAGTATAGTTTTAATGTAATATATATATATATATCATAAAATAATAAATCAAGCCTTCTGAAATATGGAGTCAAATTCTCATCTCTTCCATCATCCAAAGACCCCTTTGACCACTGCCACACCCCAGCCCTGGGAAAAGCATCCAGCCCAAAGGATTTCCATTCAGGACATGAGAACAGTGTCACACAGGACTGCAGTTTGTGGTTTCTCATGGCAGGAACTAAAGCTCACTACAGATCTCTTCCTGCAGAGCTGCTCTGCACCGAGCGCTGGTACAACTTGAAATCAGGGCTGGGATAAAACCTCTGCCAAACAAGGGAAGAATTTTATCATTTCCACCACAGTGCACTGCAGTGTGGACTTTGGGCCAGTCCTTCATGCACTGCCACATCAAATTAACAGCAACAAACATCATGGAGCTTAATGAGCCCCCTGCGGATGGGAGAGACACTGCTGGATCCTGCCTGCTGACAGGGAAAATGCCTTGGACAGGAGAAACTTGTGTCATTGCAGTGCATTACAAAGCAAGCTGCAGTTTGAAAGCTGTGAAAAGTCACAAGAAATCTTGCTTTGAAATGTTCTTCCACTACCCACTTCTGTTGGCAGCCACAATATGGAACATTCCTCATTTATTCCCAAGAGCTCAAGTCCCAAACTTGAGCAGGGAGAGTGGAGCAAAGTGAGAAGGGAAGAGCTTCTGGGGTCCCACTTAGTTTACAAATAGATGTACACCCTCCTCAACAAAGTAGAAGATAAAAATTCCAGACAAACCCTCCCTGCAGAGCTTCAGCATCTTTAAGTGACAAGCAGAGGCTTAAATCAAACTGCGAAATGGGGATGGGACAGTCAGGAATGGCTCTCCAGAGCCTCCTGCACAAACCCTCTCCTGGGGGAAGCTCCTCTGCACCCCCAGCCAGATCACCCAACACCTCTCTCTCAGTTTTTGTGTTCTTCACCAAATTTAGTCTGTGCAGAGATGTTCCAGGAGTGCCTGCAGCCCTCTGCAGCCTTTGCTGGGCAGGTGAACAACTCCATCACTGCAGCTCAGTGCAAATCACAAACCAGCACCCAAAGGGTTTAGTCCAATTCCAACTGGGCACATGGCTTCTTAAAAGCCCTTCTACTAGTGCCATCTAAATTGGTTTACTTTTTAATTTTTTTTTGGCAAAAAAATGAAGTGAAATCAATTTCACACACTTGCAAATACATGGAATATACAAATAATATACTGGGTAGGAAGTGAGTGTCTCTTCAATGCAAACACAACCTGTCCCTACAGGAACGTTAGCAGAATGTAAACAGTATTTTGGGAGAAGTTACCTCACCACTGCTACCTCAATAGCTCTCAAAAGCTGTGAAAGGATGTTTGTGATCTATAGCAAGCTATAGCATAAAGTGAATTTATGACACCATAAAACCAGCCAAAATCTCCCCACAAAATCAACATCACCTTGCCAGGATTTACGTAAGTAGCAGAGCTTATTTTCCAAGAAATATGAATTAATTTTTATATCTGTTCTCTTTCACTGAAGTTCCAGATTTTTCAAATGACAATATAAGCCTAAAATAATTCCCAGGTTCACATTAGATGAGCTGGTTTTTTTGGTTATTTTTTATGCCAATCATTTGACTTGGACCAGTAGAGGCTCATCCAGAACATTTCACAAAGCCATTCCTCACATTTAAAAAAAATAATAAAATCCAGGTAAAGGCATAATTTGACAAACCTTTCATATCTAAAATAATTTCAAACTCACAAAAAAAAAAAGTGCTTTCTTGTTCAGTTGCAGAACATTCTGAAACCTAGACAAGACAGACAAAGAGAAAATGAAATACTGTACTTTGAGAGGCTGATAACAGAGCTTGTAACAAAGCACTCTTTTCCACCTGGCTTTTGTAGACCCCAGAAAATAAATTCAGCAAATTCAAATGCAGATGAGCTCAGGATGGAAAATGCCCAGCTACTCCTCAAGATTCAGCCAAAACAGGGCAGAGAAACCCTTCTCACTGCCTGAATTTGGAAATGCTTCTGAAGAGCTGCAATCCATATGGAAAGTGGTCATCAGAGACATTTGCTTAATAGCTTTATTAATTCTGTTTGTTTATTGAAAGCCCTTAACCAAATTGAATATTAATGTTATTTTCTGCAAGACATCCCAACAAGCCTAATCCTCAGATGTGCAGCAACTAATTAAAAAGTTGTGTGGATGAGAATTGGGTTACCCTTCACTTTGTCAGCAGACTTGCACACTGAAGCATGGATTTCCTGTACTTACTTAGACTGAAAGTGATTTAATTATGAAACAGTGCAAGTGCAGTGTAAATGCAATTTATCGAAATAAACGATGCAAATGGAGCCCTGGAAAGTGCAAATTTACAGATGACATAAATATAATATTTTACTGCAGAAGCAAATGTTTTTTTTTTTTGAAATACCATAAATCCAGCAGTGAAATGCTGAAGATCTGCTGTAAAACCAAGTAAAAGAAAATTAAAACTTTATAACAAGAGCAGCTCTTTTCTACAGAATTGGTCACATTTGCCAGAGATGCTGCTCTCACACACTTATTCCCATTATCTCTGCTCATTCTGAAATTACTTTGAGGCATAAGAATACGAAGAATAAGGATGATGAGTATTGAACAGCTGAGTCTAGACAATGGGCACGGGCTGCCCTTTGTCTTCTCCTGAGAGACCTTCTGAGATTGTGGTGCTGCACCTTTTTCTCTCTGAGAAATGGATGACTGAAGTCAGCAAATAATTTAGACAAAGCCCATCTTTCACAAGTCTAGGCAGAAGAATACTCCTCTGATGTTTTATTTTCTTTATAAGAATGGTTCTATTCATTTAATGCATTTAAATACATTAAAAAAAGAACTAAAATAAGAGAGTGCTTTCCTTTGCTCCCAAGAACTTCAAAAGAACCAAGCTATTATATAACATCAAAATCAGACAATATTTTCTGGCTTAGAATTCTTGGTCTTTTTTTTCCTAAACCTGAAGAACAGATGAATTATGACTGTTCATACCACCATTTCTATAAATTAGTACTTCTTTGCCACCCAGAGTATCATCACTAGGGTCCAGCAATTAATATAGAGACACAGAGACATGAAAGTGCTTGATGTGTTTGCCAAGACTAAAATTTGTTGCACACTTAACAGCCCAGACTAGAACTGCAGTGTGCTTGCAAATACTGTTTTTCTTTTAAAAAAATGACTGCTGGTATTCATAACCCTGGGAGACAGCTTTCACCTGCTAAGAAAGGATCTATATTTTCTTCAGAATAATTTAAGTAAAAGTAATTTTTTGAGAAAAAAAAACCCCAGTGCAGAGCAGAAATGGAAGACAAATTGTCTGCTAATAAAAACAACAACAAAAAAAAGAGTTTATTTCTCTTTTTTGGGATTAAAACCATGTAAACAACACAGATTTTTGACTTTGTAGGAAATATGGAGTAGATTCCCATATTGAACAGACTGACCTTGCCATTGTCCTGTTGGGCCTCAGTTCAACAGCAGAGCCTGAATCACTGCTGGAGCAGTGGCTTGGTGCTGCTTGAGGAGGAATTTATCTCCTACAGCACCCCAGAAATGAGCCCCCAATGCAGCAAGATGTCAGTGCAAGGATGCAGTTAAAGTTCTACTAACTGCAAGAAAAATCTCCTTACTCAATTAAGCATCTCTTGCCCTGACTTTTAAGACAAAGTGTGCAACCTATCTGAGCCACAGGCAGGAGTTTGTCTGTGAACTCACAAGCACAAGGCTGGAAGCTGAAGCAAACCAACATTGTTTTTACATTTCCAGCTCTGTACTTCCTGCCACATCCCACTCAAAAGCAAAGTTCTCTTGTAAAATTCATATTTGAATTTTCTTCACTGTTCAGGGATTTTTAATACACTTGACAGCTTGACTGAGGCTGGGAACATCATAGGATCAAAATGATTATGTGGTCATTTTCCTCCACACAATCTCCTCACCAGTCTGTCAATCCCACTAGGCTCTCTAGTACCATGGATGTTCCACTGCCTGAGGGAATCCTCAGGTGTTGCAGCACACCAAGGGCTGCCCAAGAGCTCTCTGAATTTCACCATCCTCTGGTCCAGAGCAGGCATTGCTTTCCCTCACAGCTGAGAGGCTGATTTGCACGGGCTTTTATAAGGAGTCAGACAATACAGTAAATTAAAGGACAAATAAACCAGATTAAAAGTCAGCTATAAATGTTCCTTTTTAAAACTGAAAAAAACCCCAATCCTCCCTGTAAGTCTTGCTTTAAGGAGATGTCAAAAAAAAACAAAAACAAAAACAAACAATCATTTTGACTCAACTTCTTGCCATGCATGCTGAAAGTTATTTATGCCACCTGATAATTTGGGTTTTTTTTTTTTTCCTTTTCCTCCTAAACTGAATAGAACTGAACTGATGAGAGAGTGGCTTTGACTCCTCTGAATCAAAGGCATGATTAAAAATTAAACCCGAGCTCCATTTTCCACATCTTCCGTACGTGTGACGTGTGACACACTCGCGCCTTTGTGTGTGCACGACCCAGCATCAGCTCCATGAAATCTGTGAAAGCCTCACAGCTCCAAGCCCTTGCCACAGATCTGCTCAGGCTTTGGGGAGCACAGAGAAGTCTGGCAGGAAATAAAAATAAAACAAAAATCCTTTCCAGGCCCTCTGGAGCCGGGTGCCTGCACCGTGGGCTGCTGTGCACTCAGCAAACTGCAGCAGCGCAGATGAGAAATGAGAAATTTTGAGGGCAATTGAGCACAATGAATTTTCACAGTGGATCAACACAAAGTCATTTACAATGGGTATTTCTGAAGCACTGATACAATGAACACATTTATAGTGTTCAATGGCCCTAAAAAAATCACCTTTTCACCTGTGGCAAAGCTGCTGCTGAGAGTGACTGCTCAGATGTTGGATTTTAATGTCCATTTATGTGCTGTGTCAAAAAAATCCCCTAACAATCATTTTATGACTCAACTTGTTGCCATGCATGCTGAAAGTCATTTATGCCACCTGATAATTTGGTTTTTTTTTTTTTTTCCTTTTCCTCCTAAATTGAATAGAACTGATATATCTATTTTGCATAGATATACATGTCAGCTCACACACATGCATACCTTCAGTGTAGCAATCAGCTTCTTTGGCATATTATGAAAAAAAAAAATCTAAAAATTCTATTGAAAGAAAAGCTTCACTAAGATTTAAAACCCTTCATGCTTTTTGACTCTTACTGGTTGCAAAGTAACTCCAAGGTGAAGGCAAATCTCATGCCAGGAATGCAAAAAAAAATATAAAACTGGTGGGCTACAGAAATCTGGTTATTTTACAGAGCAGCAATAACATCCCCTCATCCTCTC
Source organism: Melospiza georgiana (assembly GCF_028018845.1). Lineage (NCBI taxonomy): Eukaryota > Metazoa > Chordata > Aves > Passeriformes > Passerellidae > Melospiza > Melospiza georgiana. The sequence goes on from NC_080441.1 coordinate 2,513,393, forward strand.
CAGTTCCTCTCTTTCCTATAAAATGCTGAATTGAGGAGCTCACTGTGCCCAGCTCTGGTACAAGGGAGTTACTAAATTGTCTTTCAGCTTCATTCAGTTTTCCTGCTGGAGTTTATAGGAGGGTACACGTACTCACTGATAGATTCTGATTTTTCTTTTGTGTTTTTATGCTTAATCTGGGTTGTTAAAAAGATCAGAGCTGTACTTTTGCTGTTGAGCCACTCCAGCAGCCCCAGCAACTCTTTAGTCCATGCTGGGCATTTCAAGTGAGCCTGTGTTTGCATCAAAGCCTTGCCTTGGCCCATGGCTAGTTATTATATCTGCAGGCATGGCAGCTAACAACAGGCACCTCCACCCCAATTTATTCTGCACTGTCTCCATGCTTCCCTTCCCAGGGATTAAGCACCTTGAAGCACCATCTTGTTGCTATTTCAGTGCCCAACGCTGGTTATTTCTGAAATAACAATACATGCTTCAGTAATAACAAGTCATTTCCCCTTCCCCTGACTGACGAATGCATTTGCCACATTTTTCTCTCAGTGCTTCCCAGAGCAGTCAAATTAACCTTGTGCCTGTCTAACAGCCCGTTTCAGAGCTCTGTGCCCTCAGCACAAGCTGTCAAAGCAGTAAAATACAGCAGAACTGGGAGACTCCGAGCCACCACTTAGGGATTGCACTCAGTTCTGGCACTTGTCTGTTCTGCTCTTTGGAGGAAAGAACTCGCAGCTCTTCCCTTGCCCGGGGGCTCACGCCCACCACAGGAGCCTCCCCTCACAGGTAAAGCACTGAAGAGCACATTGTAGTGTCAATAAAGCTGTTCTGAGCAAAGACAGAATAGTTTTATCCTTTACTACTACACTGTGAGGCTGTGGATGATCACCGTGTCATCATTTTAACAGCAGTGACTCCTCCTTCCCTTTTTGACTTCTCCTGCCATCAGAAGGCTGCTGATGCATCAAGTACTACTGGCATGAATGTGTGACACCAAAAGAAAATATCTGCTAAACACCAAAAGAAAATATCTGCTAAGACACTTTCTAATGGAAGGAGCTGGAGTACCTTGACACCTGCAGGATTCCAATGCCGCTCCTCCCTTTATGACACCCATCTCTAGGTTAGTATTGCAGGTGGAGAGCTATTCACAAAACATCCTGTCTGTGTCTGGCATCCTTTGAGAAAGTATGGTGCTCCCAATGGTAGGAAAAGTGGCAGAAAATAATCCTTTAGTGGCAACTAATCCTCTGCAGTCATTTCTGAGAGTGCTGGATCCAACCCTCTCCTATTGAAGAACTTTTTTTCCCCTTAGTAGAAGTTTTCAGATACTCTGACAAAATTCTGAGATCTGAACAATCTTTATGAGAGGGCTTCTGGTTTTGTTGGTTTTTTTTTTTTTTTTTAGTTTTGTTTTCATTTTTATTTCTGTTTTGTTCCTTTTCCCTCTCTTCGTAGACCCTGCATCCCCTCACAATAGCAAATATCTGGTTTTGTGTACTAGTTTCTCTGCTTGAACAAACAGTAAAATGAATCCTCAAATACAAAGTCTTTCCTTTCTTTATCCCCTTAGTTACTTGTGTAGATGATGAATATATTTTTGATAAGGTTGATGCAATGAAAAAAAATTAGAGAGGACGAGAATAATAATTTTGACTGCAATTAATCTCTGGAATTCATCTAGTCCAACCCCTGCTCAGAGAACATCCGCCTGGAAAATGCTGCCCTGAGCCAAGTCTGAATTTCTGCAAGTATGGAGATTCCGGAGGATTTCTGGGGCATTTTATCCAGTGGTAGGCGCTCATAGTGTCTCTGTTTTCTCTGTGGCACCTCCAGAGTGTGATGGGACTTTTTTCAGTAGTCCATGTTTATCTTGGAGCAGGGAGCCCAAGCCCAGACTCCAGGCAGGGGCTCACAAGAACACAACAATAATTTCCTTGCACCTACAAAGTGCCTGCACTTGGCTAATGCAGCACTGGCTGTGTTTGGATTATTACATGTAAAGTGTTTTGCAATTGAAAATCTCTTTCCCATCTAAAGCATCCTCCAAGTCAAAGTAAAAAAAAATAAAACATAAAAACAGAACTCTGCAAGTCCAAAAGATATTAAGGTCCCAGAGATCAAGCTTTGGAAATTTGTGCTGTGAAGGTTTTTATGTCAGAGTGTCCTCCCAGGAGGGCTGACAGAATCAGAAAATATCTGAATATGACAGAACACACTGTACAACACTTCTCCCAGCTCAATCCAATCAGCAGCCAAGGACACAACCTCAATAAATTCTTAATAAGTTTACCAATCCTTACAGTACAGATACTCACAGACCATTAATATCTAGCTGCCAGGATATTGCATCTGCTAGTATATGAACTTGGGAGAGTCAAATAGAATTTCTTTTCTATATTCAACACAATCAGAAGCAGCAACTATTTCAGGTGCTGTCAAAAAATCAGAAAAATACAGATTAGTTAACTGTCAACATTTCAGCAACCCAGACTGTGCTTATTTTAATATTTAATTATTTTCTGGATCTATGTCAGAGATGCTCCTGTGAAACTGGTACCATCCTCTACTTTAAATTACTGCCCTGATTCTGAAGTTACAAATGCACTTTGTTGCTGTTGCCCAGCCAAAAAAATAAAGGCGAGTTCTGTAAATCCTCTCCCCATACAATGAGAATCTGGGGCAGAAAAGCAGATCCTCCATCATCCCTGACAGGCAATAAATGTAATCGAAGGTATGGCTTGTGCTTCTCTGCAGAAACATCCCTTATTCCAAAAAGTGAATCACCAGAGAGAATGGAGTACACAAGTGCCTTTGATCACCCTCAGGATGTTCTCTGTACTTCTCAACCACAGCACAAGAACTCCTTAATTGTCCACTGTTGTCTTTTTTTATTTGTTCTGCTGTTTTCCTCTCAAGTGACTGAGTAATTTTTGCAATTGGATTGAAAAACTCGTGTTATCAGATAATGGCGACTTGAAAAGAATTGCTACAATTTCTGTGGTGTTTATAAAGGTAGTTTATAAGCAAATACAAACATCCATTCCTTGGCTGCTTCAGCACTTATATTTGCCTATTACTTGCTCAGGTGTTTCTGGTTTGATCTCCTTTTTAGTAGCTCTCCTAATAAACTGCTTTAAAGACTGCAATCCATAACTTCCTACAGTGAAATCGCATGAATAAATTAAATAGAAAATAAAGTTGTACTACATTATGGTAGAGTAAGGTTCCCTTTTTTCACAGCAAATGCAGTCAAACCACACTGGGCACCTAAAGCCAGCTGTGACTGTGCTTTCTGTTGCTGATTTGTCTCCAATATCTCAATAAAGTCCCAAAAACTTCAGCTACAAACTGCAGCAGCACAGGGTGTTACAGCGGACTGGGGTCCATGGAAAGCAAGTCAATTCCAGGAGAAAAAGCACAGCAACACTGCAGCTAGCAGCTTGCTCTATTTATGGGTTTAGCAGCACTCCTGCCCTGTTTCAGAGAGCAGAAATGGTGCCCACCTGTCCTTCTCCCTGGGTATTATGTGCTGCAGGCAGGGAAATGGGAAAGCTCCGAGAGGCAGCGACTCCCAGAGCCCAAACCCATTTTTTATCCTGCTATAAAACCACAAGACAGCATAAAGGCAGTGCAATGCCAGCTAAACTGGTGTAGCTGACAGGTATATGCCCTGGAAATATGCTGGCAATTAGGAGCCTTGGCTAAAAGAAAGCAAACATCCACAAGTTTGATAGCACCAGCCCTGCTCCTGCCCACACACAGCCCTGCCAGCCTGGCACAGCACAGGGCTGGCACACAGGGAGGAGGAAAGGAGTCCTCGGTGGTTCCTCTCCAATCCAGCACTCAGCACTGCCAGAGAACAAATTCCTTCTGCTTCCAGGAGCTGATCCTGAGCTGGGGCACCAAAGGAGGGGATTAGGAACTCTGGTAGCCAAGGCAGAACATGGAGGAAGCTGAGTCTCTCAAAGGAGCTTTCATGGGAGAGGTGCCACACATGAGCAAAGGACTCAGCATCACCTGGCACCTCCTGCTGCTCTGCCAGCTCTGTCCCATGGAGAGGAGCAGCACAGCACTGATCTGCCCACAGCTGCACAAACCTGGAGCTGCTGCTTCACGCTGTCCCCAGCGTCTGCCCACAGAAGCTCTGATGCAGAACATTGAAAGACATTTCCAAAAATTCGTCCATTTTCCTTTTTTCTTTTTTTTTTCAGTAGACTGAATGGAGGAGCTTGGAGGCTTCCAAGGGCAGGAAAGCAGGTGATTCAGCCAGGACATGGGGGCACGCTGTACATTGTGAGGCTGAAGTTCTATTTCCTCCTCCAGTTTGTCAAACAGAATTGTTATAAAGAGTTACAGAACCAAGAAATGTCAGACAAAATACAGAAAAAAGCTTTGAAACCTTTTGTGATAAAGCAAAATTAACAAGTATAGTTACAACAGCTGCATGAACAACTGTGTTTCCAAGGCAACAACTCACAATTCTTACAGCTATAAAAAATCCTGGGCACCACGGGGGAGTTGTGAAATTAGGGAGACTCCAGCTAAAATAGAATATAGAAAAATGGACTAAAGCAGGGAAAGCTGAAATTATGAAACTCACACCGCTTTTAACAGCTGCAGCCCGGGCACACCTTGGTGCTGGCTTGGAGGAGTGCTGGCCCTCAGGTGTGTCCCCACCAGTGTCCCTTTGTCCCCCAGGTGCCACAGGAAAACAACCATTAGCCTCAAATTGGCAGAGCGATTACTGCCCCTTCTCCTGCAGGGTAATGGCACAAAGCTGTGCTGCTTGCTGGCCTGAGCAATGTGTGCCCTCCCAGCAGAGCTGTGCACTGGGATAGAATCAGAATCACCCCATGGGAAGGAGGCAGAAAGCTCAGGGCTTTTCTTTTAACATTATTGCTGTGCATATGTGACAAAAAAAAAAAATGTTAAACCTCACCATTTGAAAAGCAACATTTTTTCAAACAAACTCACAAACATAATTAATTCCTCAGAAACAACTTGAAGATTCACATGGATCTGTAAGCAGCACCTCTTAGGCACACTGGGTTTTGTGTGGTGTGACTGGATATGTGTGTGTGCAAACCAAAGAGATAAAAGCAAACTTCTGGAGTTAAAACCACATAATGACACCATGTATGGGCACTTGGTAAAGACTGCTCATTTAAACAGCCCACAGGTGTCACAGACATCTTTTTATGAGAAATCCTTTCCTTAGGGTTTTCCCTCCTGAGAAGCTGGGAGGCCTCAGGAACAAAATGCAAACAATGGTTATCTGCTGCTGTGGGATGCAACAGGTGCATCTGGGATTGGTCTCATGTGCTTGTTTCTAATTAATGGCCAATCACAGTCAGCTGGCTTAGACAGAGTCCGAGACACAAACCTCTGTTATCATTCCTTTCTATTCTTAGCTTAGCCAGCCTTCTGATGAGAACCTTTTCTTCTATAATTTAGTAGAGTTTTAATGAAATATATACCATAAAATAATAAATCAGCCCTCTGAAACATGGAGTCAGATCCTCATCTCTTCCCTCATCCTCAGACCCCTGTCACACACAGACATCCACCTTTCCTCCAAAGCATTGGAGTTTGCAGTGTGAGGCTTAGGAAGGTCCAACATCCAGTTATGGAACTGAACAGGTATTTCATTAGCAGCACTGGTAATTGGCTCCCAGATGGAAATATCATGGGCAGGTGAACAGGCCCTGAGCAGCTCAGCCCTGGGATGCAGGAGTCTCCTCTGCAGGGTGTGGGTGCAGGGCAGTGGGGCTGGGATGGTTATTTCACATTCAGGGGGGAACAGAAATGCAATTTATTCACTCTCCTGCACAGCCACCGGCCATGCTTCCCTGCCAGGGGTCAGCTCTGTGCCCAGCCCCTCCACAGAATCCCTAAGGCTGCAGAAGCCCTCCGAGACCAAGTCCAGGCTGGTTAACCCAGCACTGCAGTGCTCACCACCAAACCCACTCCCAGGCACCACAGCCACTCCTTTTCTGAGCACTTCCATGGATGTGATTCCAGCACACCCTTGGGCAGCCTGCTCCAATGCTTCATCACCCTTCCAGCGAAGAATCTTGTCCTGATATCTGATTTTAACCTCCCCTGCCATAACTCGAGGACATTTTGTCTCATCCTGTCAGTCAGGACAAGAGATCAACCCCACCTCACTGCAAACTCCTCCATTCTTCTCATCTAAATTCAAGATCCCAGCTCTCTCATGCCCTGCTGATAAATGAAGGATTACAAATCTTTGATTTTCATCATTTGCACTTTTTGCAGGTAGCGAAATTCCCAGTTAAATCCCTACAGCCCCTCCCCTTCACAGCTGTGGCTCACAGACACCTCTCAGTGTGATCCTGGAGCTCGTCCCTCCTGCCTCAGTGACATTTCCTGCATGGTCCCGATCAAAGAATAAGTGACAGACTGTCTGTCCTGCTCCTATTCCCTTCTTTCATCAAGTGAGTAAAAATAAGGGATAACTACAAACATCTCACAGACACTCCTGCAGAATTTTTACATCAAGATCATTGTTAGTTTTTTTTTCCTTTGATATTTACACGAATAAAACCAGATTTTGATTGGGAGGGAGCAGTCTCCAAAGAGAGTTTTAGACTGACTGTGGTCTCTCCCATAGCTGTTCTCTGCTCACATCCATTTCCACTCCAGCAGAGATATCTGAAGCACAGGGGCTGATTCAGGAGCTGTGGCAGTGGCAGAAGCCAGGCCAGTGCTCCCTGCCTGCTCCAGACTCATATTTTGATGCTTAAAATCCTTCAGTGCTCCCTGCCTGCTCCATTCTCATATTTTGATGCTTAAAAGCCTCCAAAGGTACAGTCACTGCTGTATATCTTATACAGACTTACTCTAGAGCAAAGGACAATGTACATCCTCTGTAGAAAACAGCTAATTTTCACAGGCTAATGAAGTGACCAGTGAATTTTATTGCTTTGTGACATATTCATCACTTGTTTCTATTAAAATATTGAAGTTATTACACAGTATATCATAGCCCCTACAAATTCAGTGATACAAAACCTTATGAAGAGAAATATGAATACAGACCTAATGGAACGTGTGAGTTTTTCATGGTCTTTGATGCACCATTTTCTTTCATGGTCTTTAAAAACCAGACCAAACTGTGGTTTGGAGGTTGAGTCCCTTCTCCAGCCCACAGCTGGGTCAGCCCTGCTGCATTTCCCCAAACCCAGAACTCAGTCTGGTGATGATGTAGCTGAAGCAATGATCCCATAGCCCCAGTGGCAGAGGGCTTGGTCCCATTCTTTACAGGGGACATTGTAATTTAGGAAAATCCACATGGAGTGTGCAGCCCCACTGACCCCCGGTGAAAACAGACTCTGCCTTTTGTGCTGAAGGTGTTGTTAGCAGCCCAATGCCAGGGGAAATATCAATAGGCTCTTGGAGGATCAAAGCAACCTGTATACAGCCATGCTTTTGTCTTTGATGATATAGCCAATTGCTCTTTACTTGCTGAAATGCCTCTGCATCTCCTATAGATTTTCCATACGTTATTTTTCAGCCTCTTCTACCAGGCAATGCAAAGCTTTCTTAGCACTGCAGTCAATAAACGAAAATATAAAAGTCTTTATTTACACTGCCAGACAGGGGCCCTAGTGCAGCCCTTGTAGGGCAATACATCACAGCTCTATGGCTTTCCTTAGGGTTTATTCTCTCTCTGACACAGCCACAAATGCATCTAAATCAAACCAAACACCTGGAGACTTTCCAGTCATATTTTCCTACCCTAAATGAGTCCCTCTGCCTGTCATACACCCAATCACACAGCAGCAAGGAACAGTTTCAAAGCAGTGGGGAGAAAATGAGGCAGCCACGCTCCCATTTGTGTGACACAACAATTTGTGCTGGCATTGGTTCTTCTGCATGTACAAAGGGGAAAAGAAAGAGCCCGTTTTTAATTCCCTGCATCCTTCAAGTGGAAGGAGCCCAGCATTTTTCCGAATAAATAAATACAAGTAACAGTAACTACTTGCAAAATTTTTAGGATGGAATAGCCCTGAGCCTTTCCAGCAGTATCTGCACAGATTGACTCAGATTAGATGCTAAATCATTTTCACAATTCAGATGCTTGATATTTTATCTGTTTAATAGGTTCCCCATTTCTTTTCTCTTTACAACTGCAACAGCAATTACAATTGCCATGAATATTGATACACCATAAAAACAAGCCATTTTTGCCTCACACTGCTTTTATATACGTAATAGATATTTAGATACTACTGGTGGTGTGAATAATATATTTCACCAACATAAATGATAAGAGTGTGGACAAGAGCTGGCTAAAATTTCCAGCATAACCCCTCAGCAATAATGACAGAATCCTCAGGTAAAAAAGACAGATGTGCATGCAAAAGAGAGATTACAGGGAGAAGATGATGAAAATTTGTTCTTTCAGCATCTTAAGCTACTCCAAAGCTACTCTTGTACTTGATTTCTTTAAGAAAAGATTCAGACATGCCCACAAGGGCAAACACCAGGAGATCCTTCACAGATACAAGGGCACTGCAATATTTTCAGCCCCACACCAGCTCTGAAGGCATTTCTCATCTGAGGCTGGTAAGAACAACTTGCAGCACAAGGACTGGGAGCCTTTGCTTTTTCACTCATTGCATACCTATTCATGTGCAGCTTTTGCTAATTTCTGCTAATAATTAGTGTTCTGAGATGCATTAGGGATGAAATCAGTTGGGATGTTTGATTTACGTCTGTTGTTTCAGGGTAATTAATACAGTCTAGCAGGTACACACTCTAAGAGAAAGAAAGAAAGAAGGGAATATTAAAAAAAAGGAGGAATTTGAGTGAATTTAATGAGCCTGATGTGCCCCTTTGCACTAAAGGAAAGCTGAGTATCTTCTGAATTCCAACTCATGTCAACCAGTGATCTGACCTCCCCAGAAGAACACCAAATTGTGAGGCATGCTTTCATATGGAATATTTACAGCAGCATCCCAGGTCATTTCACAAGGGAAATGCACTTTAAAATATGATGTAACCTAATTCAACCTTCTCATTGCTACTGATAAATCATGCACCTAATTTATTTATTATGACTGGATATGAAGGCAGAAACCAAGAGCCTGATTTGCTCTACCACTCCATGCAAAATAAATGTTTTTTTTTTCTCTTTTTTCCCCGTTGTTTTGATTTTCTCAATGTTGAAATGTACCTGATCATATTACGAATGCAGGATCATTTTACAGAAAAATGATAATTTTACAGAAAAATATTTAAGTCATCAGACAAAGAGCAAAACATGAAGAGGGAAGAATATCAGATAAAGCAGACGCCCTTATTAACTCAGCAATAACAAAGAAAAAATACTTAAAAAAACCCAAAAAACAGCTAACAAATAACAAAAATCAGAGAAGTGTTAATGGAAGCAGACAAGGAATATGTTTTGTTTTTTTCTCATTGTGGAGAAAGATGTCTATCACCATAAAGAAATGCCACCATCAGTCATGCAGGGTCACACGTAGAGAATGTGTGTCTCATAAAGCTCCACTCTAAGGTGCATCCATCAGAGGCTCTGGGGTTTTTAAAACTCAACCCCAAGCTCTAAGAGCAGCCTGGAACTGGGGTGATGCCTGTGCAGCTCAGCAGCCATTAACCTCACCATTGCACCTTTTGTCAAACGTGGAGGAGGATCCATTCCTCTTCCACAAGTAGCATAATGATACCATCAAGTTTGCAGTGTTAAAATAATCACAAGGAAAGCCATTAAAAAAAACAACAAAAAACCCACCCTAAACAAAACAAACCAAACTCATTTGCTGCCTCCATACAACAGAGTTTTAGAAGCTGTCTCAAGTGACTGATAGCTGTGAGCATCAGGATCCAACCCCCCAGATTATCTTTTATCCCTGTGACCATGGCTGTCCTCTATTACCATGACCTTCAGCACTGCTTTCATTTAATTGTATCTTTTAGATAATGATCATTCCGATGGCTGTCATGAGCAAACACATAAATTTGCTGCAAGCCTTTGTCTACTTTTCTGAAATTTTGCCAGCACTGCACCTCAAAGATTTCAATTTTCTTCCTGTCAGCAGCGCTTCTTTCTCATGATTCATATTTTGGCTGCTGCAAAAAATGTGCTTTTTACCAGTCGTGTCTTGTACAATTCAAGTTTCCAATTGTTTTACTTGGGAATTTTAAAACTCCCTATAAGTGATGTGTTTAACTGACAAGGAGCAGGAACTAGTAAATAGTGTAGAAGAGCTGAGGTTGAATTCTAAATAGCTGCATTTAGTGTCTCTCCAGCTGAATGACTGAGATGTTTTGCATCTCATTTTGATTAATGAAATCTAGATTTTTGACATATTCACAGAGAGCCCTCATTCTTTGCAATATTTTTGCTTCCAATTTGGTGGTTGTGGGAAGATGCTGTTTTCTTTTTACAGCTGAAATCTGTTCAAGGATCTGAAGGAATGCTAAATCACTTTCGCTATGTAAGGTCCTCCCTTAGCCCAATTTAATTCTCCTGCTGCACAAAGGAAAGGCTGCAAACTGAACAAATTCTTCTCTCATACCCTCCCACAACCCATTCACTTGCTGTCAGGGCAGACATAATTTGTGTTATCATAAATAATTCTTTTTAAAAAAAAAAAAACACCACACCATCAACATGTCTACACACTGCTGAAAAAAGAGGAAATAACATTTTTAAGTAGGCACTGAAGAAATCTCCTGTTGGCCCTGCTATTCCATGTATCTTTCAACAATTTGATGGGGCAATATCCTGGTACATGAACCCACTATTTGCAATGGCTAAAGACAATTTCCTCTCATCAATCTATTGCAGCTTCCAGCCTATAAATCTTGTCACCTCCTGTGACTTCTGGACCATCTTGTCTTTGATGCTTTGACCAAAGTGCAATTACTCTCTCCCTGCTGCATTCCCTCCCATTTGGGGCTGCTGCTGGTTGAGTATTCCACACAAATTCCACTTTTCTCAAGGTATTTCCTGTATTGGGAGTCCAAATCATCCCAGGAATAAAGGCAGCCACAGTTCTTTGGGAGGTTTCAAAGCTACAGCTCAGTCAATGTCAAATGCAATTGCTGAATATTATGATTTTTGTAGCTGGACCAAACAAGGCCAATAAGATTTACACGATGGTTTAAATTTCTGAATCTGTGCTGAAAATGTGTTTCCATAATCAAAACGAGATTTTCTGAATACCTAACAGGGTTTACATCAGGCAGAGTCGTAACATTCATCTTCTAATTGTTTTGCAGACAAGAATAAAAAGTGGGGAAAAAAAGTGCATTGGAACAAAATTCCTGGAAATATACCAAGAACTGCAGCAAAGCTGTCATTCATCTTTGCATCTAGAAGGAGAGAAAGAAGGAAAGCTTTGAACCTCCTCCAGCCACCAAATGAATCTCATTGACAATCTCCCTGCGTCCTCCACACAGCTCTCTGCAGCTCCCATCTCCACATGAACATTCCCTTGGTTATTTTCATTTCAGCTCTGCCTTGGCTCTGGGACTGCTCAGCTCAAAAGGCTGAACTTAAGTGTGGGAGGTTCTTTTTCAAGGAATTATGGCTACACCTTCTGCTTTAAAAAAAAAAAGAACAAAATTCCCCAATCCAAACCTTATCAGGGCTCTGAATTACGCATAGGGGATGTTCCAAGGTGATGTTCCACCTGTATTTTCTCCCCATCAATCCCATTCTCAATTACAGGCAGCAGTACAATCCAGCTCCTTAACAGCTCTATAATTTGCATCTTCCAGTTGAAAATATTCCAAGTTCTGTTCCTTCAAGCACATAATTTCAAAGTTATGTTCTTCAGAAGAAAAACAATTTCACATCAGGTCCAAAATAGCTTCTGATAATCTCACGTAGCACATATTTACCTTCCTCTAGCACCAACCCAATTCTTCCCACAGCCAATCTGACTCTCTATTTCGAGACACAACTTCTCCACTGCTGATTCCTCTTCACTCTGTTATTGCCAGTAACATTGCTGTATAATTAAACCCTGCCTTGTGCACCGAGGTCTGGAAGCTCGCTGCTAATTGCTGCATTATTAATTGCTAAGTCAACTGGTGGCAACGGGGAGCCCAACTGCTGTCTCTGGAGGGCCAAGGGGATTGTCAGAGAAGGAGCTGTTTATATCAGCAGCTCTGTTTTCCCTTTCTGGCTGTTTTGTTTCCCTGCAAACCCTCCAGCAGCGATGGAGCACCCCAGGAATGGGCTGGGCAAGCTCAGGGAGCCGTGCTCTAATCAGATTGTGCCACCACACTCGCTCAGTAATGACTATTGAAGGCTCAGAAGAATGCTACAAGTATAATTATAGTACCTGACAGAGCAACAAATGAAGTGGGAGATGCCTCCAAACGCAGCCAGCTTGCAATATTCAGGATGCTCCACACAGATCCGTGCATGTGCAGCATGACAATTGATTGGCATGAGGTGATTTGTTTTGGCTGAGCGGTGCCAGTGTGATCCTCACCCCCAGCCTTTTATTGATCCTTGAAACAAATATCCCCCTGCACTGGTTTCATTAGACAGGCTCTGTCTTGTTAATTACCGCTCTCTCAAATCTTTTGCTGTTTCATTAAAGGGAACAAATTGAAAGAATTAAATAAACAATCCATGTCAGCTGCCACCGTCCTAGTGGTCTTTAATTCCCCTGAATACCAATAAAGAAAGTTCTCCCCCCACCCCTTTATATTTATTTTTTTAGTATTATTTCTGACATCAAGTCACAACAAAGTGGTGTAATGCACCATCAGAATTTACCGAGTCAAGTTGGAAAATAGTCTGAAAGTCTTGGCTGACTACATCCCAAATCCTTTTGGACTTTAGGGAGGGCTCTCCTACCTCGCTGCTGATACAGAGTTTCACCAGCTTCTCTGCAATGGATCAAAAGGAGTTGTTTTCCTCTATTCACAGGAGAGACAGTGAAGGACTAAACAGCAGAAATAATTTGTATGGAGATTTCCAAAATGAGTCATATTAAATTGCACTGATAAAAAACATTTGAAAATTGCTTTTGCTGGGGGAAAAAAAAATTACTTTTGTTCCTTTAAAAAGAAAATAGTAATTTTTTTCCTCCTGATAGGTAAAATTCGGAAATCTGAATAAAGGGAAAAATAATAATAAAAAAATTACTTATTCTCTACACTAGATATAATTGATTTTGGAAGGCTGTACAACACTAGAAATTTGAATTAGGGAACATTATCTATAGTCAGGAATACCTAATAAAAACTCAAGATTCAAGATGATTAAGAACAGCCAGGGCACTTTTTATTAATGAATCCTTTATTCTCTGTGTTCTCAGGCTTTTGGAAATGTCTACATCTCCCTGAGCATATTTAGCAGCTTTATCAGTATTAAGGTAATGATTCCCTCACCTCTTTTCTCTGTGCTGTCATCCAGTCTCTAACAGATTCCCTTGCAATCTGCAGTGAGCCATTAAAAAAATGGAAAGCAGCAGAATTCAGAGGAAGCTGCTATTTTTCCCAATTTTCCTAAACCCAGAAACATCTGAAAATAATTCAGCTGCTACTTAAGCACCTTTTTCTCCTGTTCTATTCACTTCTTTACCAGCCTGCCTTCCCCAGGGCAGAAGCTTTGCTAGAGAAACCCCCAAGCCCCACAGAGCTAAGCTTCAACAAATAATGGACCAGGAGGAGATCTGCCCAAATTCCACTTTCTTTTTTCGACAAAACCACACTCAATGTCATATTTACACTAAAGTGAGAGACTGGACTCTTAAGATGGAAACCAGGCAGATTTTTGCCATCTTGAAGCAGATCCTGACTGTCTTGAACCTGCACTTTTTGGGCTCAGGGACTTGGGGAGAGGCGCTGCTTTCCAGCAAACACCTGTCCATTTTTAACAGGATAAAGCACAAACACAAGAATTACACCAACGAGCAGCTCTGTGAGCTGGAAACTGCAGGAATTAACAGCAATACGAACACACGTGCAAATGGACTGGGGACCAGAGGAGCACAGCCACCAGGTGAGGCTGAAACCGCTGAATTGCCACCTTCCCTTCCTCCTCCATCCGCCCTCAGCTTTCCATCTCCCGCTCGTCTCTGTCTGGAAGGGCCCTCTCAGCCTTTGTGTGGCAGTGATGGGGCTGCCAAAACGTGACAGCCTTATCTGCAGCCCAGCCCTGCCAATTGCCAAGCATTGATCCAGCAGCCCGCGCCAGCTGATCGCTGCAGAGCTGCTCTGATTTCTTTTCTTCTGGGAAAGAAATGAACTTCTCTGCCAGCCAGCAGCTCCCATCCTGCCAGGGCTATTCCCCAGCAAAACAAAGGGCCTGGAAATTAGAATTTTGTTAGATGAATTAACAACGCATCCCTTTTTCCTCACTTGATTTTTTTTTTTTTTTTTGCTGGGTTCTGGATGCTGGGTTACATCCTGAAATGTGAGGGGAAAACAATACAATTGATTATTGCAATTTCTCTTCAGGCTTCATGTACATAAATGTCTTCCAGGTACATTGCTGAGGGTTGCCAGATCCCCATAAACTTATATCACAGCAGCTTTTCAAAGCATTCTTCCTCTATTATTACAATCAGATTTCACAACCAAAAAAAAAAAAAAATAGCTAGTTATGCCCCACTGTGAGGAGGAATAATATTTTACTTCGATTTTTTTCTCCTGTAATGATGTTCCTTGTGGGATCATTTGAAAAAACTCTATTTGCCTCTTGAAAAGGAAAGCGCAAATGATAAAAAGGCAACTTCCCAGCTCTGGTTTTACACCTACATTCTATAGCTTGTGTACAGTCATGTCTCAGTCTGCAACAGCTTTGCAGAAATAATGCGTGTGCTCTGACACAGAGCAGGTTAAATATAACAAAGAAAAGTCAGGAATATCACTTTCTTGGCTAATTTATTCAAAATGGGGCTTTTCCTAGTTTCTCTCTTCCTAACTCTCATTTTATATCACCATTTCCTTTGCTAAGTATTTCTCAGTTTAGCTGAACTTCCTGCAGAGCTGTGCTTCCATGGGCTGTGTTTGCACCTCTGCAGATGCTTTCAGATAATTTTGTATTTTATTCTGAATTCCTGAAATACTTCCTGCAACTTCTGATGGGCTTTATTCCCTCACTTTATTAAGCCAGACTATTTATCAACCTACAACATTGTGTTGCAAAATCACCAAAATCGGGCCCTTCCTTCACAAACTGGGCTTTAAGTGCACCAGGACACCCAGCCCTCCTCTCCAGCTGCAAAAGATTTGTTGCTGCTTCACCCAAAATAAAGCATTTGACATTGATGGCCATCTCCTGGCTCCAGGCAAGGCCAGGTCTGCGTAGCCAGCTCCAAAATGCAGCATCAGAAAGGAGCTCGCGCCTCTCATGGCATCAGAGGAAGATGTGAAATATGCACGGTGGCAGCTGAGCTCCCCTGGGAATACAGGGTTTGTCACACTTTATAACACTTGTCCCCAGTGCTCTGGTGCCTCTGCTGAGCTTGGATGGGATAAATCAGAGGGGACGCAGCAGAGCTCAGCTCCCATTCCCTGCCACCAGGGCAGCAAATACACTCTGCCAGCACTGAAGGATGCTAAAATGCTTTTTTTTAAATTTTTTTTTTATATTCCTCTATGCAGGAATGATGCCTGTCCTTCTGGCAAAAAACCTATTTAGCACAGCTTTTAATTCCTCTTTTAGATGTTACTCATGCCTTCCCCTCTTTGAGCTCAAAGTCTCCACTATACTTGGAAAAATCCCACAGAAATACTAAGATGCTGTACCAATAAAAAACACTTGAAGAATGAAAAGCCACACAGAAAAAGAATGAATTACTGAAAGATTAGTGCCATAATTACCAAACAGAAGTTAATTCCTACTTGTAACACAAAAAAAAAAATGCAAGAAAATAACTCCAGTTCCCTTCAGGAAGGAGCAGAAACTGTAAAATCTACTGCAATTGTAGGAGTTAAATTCCACATTCTGCTTGAATGCTCGATGGGAAAAACATCATCCACATCTAAATAAAGCACTTACGAAAGACTTAACTGCAAGTACACGAGGAGCTGAAATTAGACTGTCTAGTTAACCAAACTTCAGTGGACATTTAAGTGCTAACTTAGATTAACATAATTCTACTGATTTCTCATCTTGGTATGTTCTTCTGGATATTGGAGGAGCATCAGTTTGTAGTTCCACGGGAATACAGAGCTTGGAATCGCTGCACCACTTTTAATTTCTCATTAGGACTTTATTTACTGACTGCAGATGTGATGGGGTTTAGCTGCAGCCTGTGCTGGAGGGTCCCTGAATCACAGTAAATTACAATTACCAACAGTTGTCTTCCACTCTCTTTCCACTGCTCCTTGCACTGGTTTCAATCTTGCCAAAACAATTTTAGCCAGGCAGAGAACTCTTCCCAAAAGAAGCCACTGAGTGACTGGGAGCAGTTTGCCAAGGGAAAAATGGGGAACCACTGGCAGAAAGGGAGAAGAGGCACAGAAACCAAGCCAGCGTTTCACAAGCTGAGGGCCCGTTGACAAAAGCAGGCAATCCAAATTAACAGCAAATTACATAAACAGATAAATGTGCAGTTGGGAATTCAAGGCTGTGTTCACCCACTGCCTGCTTCCAGAATTGCTGAAAGCCTGGGTCAGGCACTTCCAAAAAAAATCATATATCACACACAGCATCCTGTGCTTCTCATTTATCTGCAAAGCCTTATTATGGCGATTATTAATAAAAAAACAACCCAAGACAATTAGAAAAATAAATTAAAATAATGGTAAGGGAGCTTCAGACATGAGTGATTATATCAATCTGTTACTTTGACACAAATAATTAGAAGAATTTTTCACTTTGTATAACTTTTAATGATCTTATATTTAAGGAAAAAATATAGTGAGACAGGGAAAGACAAAGATCTATTAATCCATTAATATCACATGGTTTTCATTGTGCTCACTCCCAGTTTTTCCAGGAAGTTTTACCATAGAATGAGACAATTCTTCAGCACTGCCTACCAAGTAGTTTACACTCTGAAGCAGGAGGACCAAGAATCTTCACAAACAGTATCTTATGTACTTAATAATTCCATTTACCTGCTGTAAATTTCTAATCCTTGTCAATCCTAAGATATTTAATTGATTAGGGTAAATGCCACATTTTCTACTGGACTTTTCCCTTCAGATATTTGAGATATGAACAAAGTGCACTGATCAGAAACGAGCCAGGACCAGTTTTGTAAGAGCAGAACCCACAAATTCCAATCCTGTCCAGTTCCTTGGGAGCAGAAATCAACCTGGACAAGCCCCAGCATTGAAAATGGCAAGAGACAGAGAGGATTCCAAGGTATCTGGTGCTTGTACATCTCTGTGGCAAAGCTGGTTCATCTTTAGTAACTAAAATGAGTTCATGCCCTGGTAACAACCCCCTCTCCCAGAAATGTTCAGTCATGAACCTGAGAGCACCTGATAAAACAGCACCCACTGACTTTTACCACAGCAAAATCTTGTAAATAATTTATTGTCAAGGAGGAACAACACTGCACAACACGCTCACAGACACACACTGAATTTTCACTGCAATTGCCACACTTTTGGTAGAGTTGAGCAAAGTCTGCTGTTATTCCCAGCGCCATTTATTTGTACACAAAGCCCTGGATCGATCCAGTATTTAAATAACACTCAGCTCCAGACTTCTCTCTCCACATTAGACACCTTTCAAATGTTGAGGGAGGGAGAGAAAAGGCAAGAAATAAACAGGGTTTGATTCAACTCAGCTCCAGGGAGATGTGGCATGCATCAATAATGGGGGGGCAAATTAATCTTAAAATTACTACTGGGTTTGACAGTGTAATACACACCTAAGATTTATTTCCATCTTTTCCTCTGCAGAGTACTGAGCTCTCAGTGTTTCTACTTATACTTACCCATGTGGCTGCATCTGTTCCCCTCCTGAGTAAAGTACAATGATTCCCTTTCAGCTAGAAAATTTCTCTGAGAGATTTTTTTGTTTGTTGATTTCCGCGAACAATCCCAAATGATTCGTGCAAGACAGAAAATGTTCCTTTTTTAAGAGGCCAGCACCAAGCACTTCCATCAGTGCTGCCTTCCCAGCTGCGCCTCAGGTTGCCATTTATGACAAATATCCAAATCCCTCTGATATTAGAGGGGAAAACCCTGCTGGGGTGAGCCCCAGCTTGACAAGCTTGAAACAGTGCAGGGATAATTTATGAGAAGGTAAAATGGCACAAAAGGTAGGGGAGAGAGAAGGCTGGAGCATGAAGGAAGAAAATCTTCAAAACAGAACTCCAAAGTGCACACACAGGTATATTCTGTGCCCAAATCAAGCTGTCTCCTTGCACACCCATTATTATTTCAGAAAATGCATTATTCTAAACAGATACAAAGCTAGACAAATAGGAAAAAAAAATAATCTAGTTCTGTTATTAAGTTTATTCCACTGAGAAATAGCACTTTGCATTTTAGCAACTACTTTTGCCTTGATACTTAATGGTTTCATAAGTTATCATTAAATAATGGTAATTATTTGCCATAGCAACTATAACAATATGTAATTTATATCTAGTTTTGAGCTGTAGGGATGGGTCCATTTCATTAAGCACCCAGATAATGTACAGTGAATTTATCTGCACTTTCAACCAAACAAAGGAATGTGTTTGACAACAGGGTGAGGTGACCATTTGTCCTCATTTTCCAAACAACACTAAATCATCTGTTTTTCTCCAAATCAAAGTGCATTTTGTTATTGGTTATATTAAAGCAGATGAAAGTGTTTAGATCAGTAGGAAAATACAAAGTCAGTAATTTAGATGGTTACCATTTAGTTTAAAAACAGCAAAACCTCATGGTATTTTATAGAGAAATATTTAAAGGCACATGGTTAAAAAAATCTCCAGGGTTTTTCAGTCATGCTCACTATCAGGTAGAAAAACTTGTATTAATCCACTAATTTCACCACTAGTGGCAAAATTAGAAAACAAACAGGAAAGAAAACCCAAAACCCAAACAATGTAAATAAAGCAGTATTTAGTAAATAAAAGTAATAAATTTACTAACTTAATTTATTTTTAAACTAATTTAAATAAATTTTTTTACTTTAGCAAATAAAACACAGTCCTGGCATATCAGTGAGGTCATTTCCACTAAGCATCACATACGCCTGATTTTTCTCTCTGCCCCACAGAAGCCTTTCAAGAAGAAGGAAATCTGTTTTATGATAAATGGGCTGGAAAACCCTGATCCAGACAGGTTTTATTCCCCTAGTTACACAAATGTGAGGCTGTCACTGCTGGTGGGAGGAGCTGGACCCTGGTGCCAGAGCACATCATCTGCACAGAGCATGGCAAACCTGAGACCTCCACAAGAATTCCCTCCCAGAAAAGGAACAAAACACCTGGAGGACATTGAAAAGGCTCTAGAAAAGGAAATTAAATCAAGGGGAAAGGGAAAGGGAAAGGGAAAGGGAAAGGGAAAGGGAAAGGGAAAGGAAAAGGAAAAGGAAAAGGGAAAGGGAAAGGGAAAGGGAAAGGGAAAGGGAAAGGGAAAGGGAAAGGGAAAGGGAAAGGGAAAGGGAAAGGGAAAGGGAAAGGGAAAGGGAAAGGGAAAGGAAAAGGAAAAGGAAAAGGAAAAGGAAAAGGAAAAGGAAAAGGAAAAGGAAAAGGAAAAGGAAAAGGAAAAGGAAAAGGAAAAGGAAAAGGAAAAGGAAAAGGAAAAGGAAAAGGAAAAGGAAAAGGAAAAGGAAAAGGAAAAGGAAAAGGAAAAGGACTGGGAGAGGCAGGGAAATTTGATGGAGATGAATAAAGGGGTTGGAAAACGGGAAAGCAAAAAGCCAAAGAAAGCCAGAAATTGAACTTTAGAGATGCACCCAGGAAAGAGAGCAGAGTCCTGTGCCCATTTCATGGACTGGCAGCAAGAGATGAATCAGCATCTGAAGGACAAGAAGGTGCAGCAGATTTACCAAGTGTCTGATCAATGACTCTGGCTCTCCATAAATTGTCCCTCAGTGCTGCTGGGGACAGGCTCACTGGCACTGCAGGGGAAACCAGAGTGCTCCTGGTAAATATTTACTGTTTAGTTCCCACTGTGAGCCTGCACGTGGCTCATTTGGTGTGAGCACAAGGAAGGAGTCACACTTTGCCAGCACTGTGCATCTCTGTGGCATGAGGAGCATCTCTGGTGCCACATTCTGCAGCAGAGGTGAGGCCTTTGTACTTATGGTAGAAGTTTCAATTATTAAAAAAAAAAACCCAAAAAACTAAAAAATAAAACAACAAAAGAAACCAAAACCAAATCCATCAGAAGAGTGGAAAGCCACTTTAAAGTGTTTGTGAAAATGCAAAGTGAAATATGAGATGAGTTTCAGTATTTATGAAGCTGTGCTGTCCTTACACATCCAGCATAAATCTATCAGTAAACCTACACCAAAAATATCCTCTGTGTGTACTCGACCACCTTCTCCAGCTTCATCTGAACCTTGCAGTCCAAGAAAATGTACTGACATCCAAGAATTGAGCTGGGTATTGCACAAGTGTGGGACAATTTCTGTATTTCACTGGATGGCTTCAGTCACTCATCAGTTGGAACCCTTTTAGTCTGATCTTGATAAAAGCTACCTTTGATCTGCAAAATACAACTAGCCAAGCTATTAAGGCCATCTGACACATCACAAATCAAGTGATGAGTTATCAAACAGCTCTCAAAAATATCCTTGAAAATGAGCATATTTATTAATGCCTTCCAGTGCACTGCTAACAGTTTTATTTTTGCATATCAATAGTTAACAAGCATTAATAGCAGCAGCATTTTCTGAAGTCATTAGATCAATCTGAAAGGAAACTTCTTCCTACAGAATCATACATTTCCACTAGACATGGTGGTGTAATGGAGTTAAATTATTTAAATGTAATTACAAACCCAAGCAAGGCACTGAAGCCATGTACCAATATTACAAACTGACGTGGCAACAATATATAATGCATTTCCAGCAGCGTGCTAGGAATGCTAACAACTCTTTTCTTGTCTGCTGAGGAGCTTTCAAAGCATCTGGGCCCAGAGAGTTTCCATTTTTTGATTCCTTTTTGTGATACTCCAACATGTTTCTTTTACAAACCCAGCCACAGTGTGCAAACCAAGTGACCAGGTTGGATTTGGAGCAAAAAAAATGAACAAAACCCACACCAATAGAAAGGAAAAAAATAGAACCAACAGCAAAACCTGCTGCAGAGGGAGATGGATGACAGCTGACTGACAGAATCACAGTTCTACACTCCCCAGCTCAGAAATAAATCAATTACATTTCACATACAAAAACAGTGTAATTGTTTGTGAAGTGAAACCATAATCCTAATGCATCCATTTGACTTCACAATTATATCCCATTATTATATCCCATTGGGTTATTATATCCCATTGAGAACATTTCTCCTCTCACTACACAGGTTAGGAAGTTGACAAAAAAACACATTTGAAGGGTGGTCAGAAAAAGAGAATGGAAAAGCAAAGGAAACCCAGCAGGGTGAATTTCAGCAGTCAGCAGCTGCTAAGGGAAACTCTGGAGCTGAGTGGTAGAAGGCAAGGAAGAAGCTCTAATAAAGACGAACACCAAGTGGAAAACACAGACTAAATAATAAATACTTGGAGCCTGCTGCCTGCATTGTAATCAAATTTCCCTTTGTTCTGAGTCTGAGAAATCAAATCCAATGCCACACACACACGTTGGGACATGATTTTACTGCAGCCAAACTCTTTCAGCACCTCTCTCTGCCACTTCTGTTCAAGGGAAGCTTCAGGAACCATTACAGTCCCACACCAGCTGATTTCTTTTGGTATTTTCATTTGGCTATTGAACCCCCAAAGAAATATTTGAAAAAATAAAACCCAAAAAAACCAGTGGCTCCATTTTCTCCAGCGCTAAAAAACCTCAATTTTTAATTTATAACAGCTCCTATTTAATATTTTCCTTAGATCTCTGCTGCTAGAGGGATGTGATTACATGACACTTGGAGATTTAAGAGATTGCAGAAGGATTTAGTACATGAATCTTAATCAAAGCTGTAAAGCAAATGCAGAAAAATCTTCCTAAAATATTCAATGCAAATGTTATGATTTTCAATCCAGTCTTGTGATCCCCAAACAAATGAGGCTGGAAATGTTGGATAAGAAGTCCCTAACTTTGGGGGGAAAAATACAAAAACAAAACAAACCACAAAAATACTCCAGAACAGGTAGGATTTATGCACTTATATTTTAAAGATTTCTGGCATCACAGAGGGAAGGTTCTGTATGCTGTGTGTAGCACAGACCTAACAGAAAGTTCCAAGGGAAATGCCTGAAAAGAGATCTGTCCCACCCCACCAAGGGAATAAAACAAAATATTCTGTTATTTTTTCCTTTGTGCTTTTCCAGGACAATGTAGCTCTTGAGGGATGTTTGGCCAAAGCAGAAAGTGATGCAGAAGTGCCTCTGGGGACATTTTCTGACATTTTCAGAGCAGCAGCTCCTGGTCAGGACCTTCCCTGTCCCTGCAGCATCCTCCTGCCCAGGCTGGAGCAGCAGAACAGAAGCAGCACTCTGCACCCAAGGTCAGGAATAAATCCAAATTCCTTTTCCCATGTTGTTTTATAGGTTAATAACCCACAGCTTCATGGAGCAGTCCAAAGGAAGCTGGGCAGCAAAGCCCTCCCCTTGTCAGGCTGTGCTGCTTTGATGCCTTCTCTTCCCAATGCCAGCAGATGTCATTGTCTCCTAATCTTTTTTTTTTTTTTTTTTTTTTTCCTCTCTTATCAGGAGTGATGCATTTAAGTCAAAAGCTCTCATTCACAAGCAGAGAGAGCCACAAGTCATCCAGATGAATTTATCTTAGCTTGAAATGAGGGAAATTGGGCTGATTTGCCACTCCAGCTCTTTCCAGAGGATTCCAGCATGTCTGGGAAGTCTGAGCTCACTCTTTACCTGCACGCAGCACTCCCCTAAAGCTGCCCTCATTTGATTTTGATTTTAACTCTCTACCTTATGCCTCCAGGCCCTCCCTGGCAGGGGAAGGAGCAATCCCGGATGGGAGCAGCTCCTTTCCGAGCATCCCCAGCCATTGGCAGCTTTTCAAACATTGCCCTGCCTTGAAAAGAAGCTGCAAAATAAATGATCAGAGCGTGGCAGCCCTTAGCAGAGTCTTCCTCGAGTGCTGGTAATGAAATCAAAGCAATTCAAGCCCAGGGGAGGTTGGGTTTGGGGGGTTTTTAATCTGCTCTGGGAAGGTAAGGGCTCTCCATGCACTTTGCAGATTCAATAAATGAGAATATGGGGCTGCATAGGTTCTTGTTAGAAGAAGGAAAATGAAATGGAAATGGAAATAGTGGTCACAAACAGAGAAAGAGACTAAGTTTTCCTTCTGAAACAGGCAGTAAAACTGGCGTTATTCACACATTGGTTCTGGCTTTGTCCTCCTATTCAGAGCATGGATTTTCACACAACAATTTTTAAACTATTTATACAGAACTCGGCTCACATAGGCAGTGCCTTTGATTTTCTTTTCATCATTAATATTTTCCTATTCCATTTACTGCAGGAGCATCAATGTTTGGTCTATTTCCCCATTTGAAATGCACTTCTGCCCTCACTCAGCTCCAAGGACAAAATCCCACAGCCACAGTGCTGAGGGTGCTGCAGCAGAAGGTCAGTCCCCACCATTTCCCAGTAACAATGCAGCTTTGACTGGAAGCCAAAAAGCTGGGAAACCTCGAATGGTGATTCACATATACCCGCTTCACATGTAATTGTGTCATATTTAATACAAATAAACCTTCAGACTTCAATCACATTATGGGCTGCTCCTACCAAAAAAAATATGTAACAAAAAAATATTCTCTCCTGCAACTAATGAACATAGAAGAGCTTTGCTCATTATCACTCTGCTCATTGCCGTCGTTTGAAGGACTTAATTAATACTGTAACATTCTGCTGCATTCCTGGGAGTTCACAATCCAGCAGTTGGTAAAGTTGGCTGCAGCAGGTGGAATTGATATTTTGGAAGTGGTTGTTAATAAATCACTCCAGAAAACACCTCCATGGAGAGCAAAACATAATGCTGTCAGTCTGTGCATGGAACTGGGGGATCTGGAGCTTCCCTCGGAGAATTAATGTTGGCATCATTTGATTCTGAATAAAACTGAACCACAAAAGTCCAGGTTTAGTTTTGTGATTGAGACACTAAAGCAGGAATAAGGAATTCTAGATTTCAGTTGAAATTTTCTCACTAAATTGATGGGGTTTTGAAATAGGCAAGAGCATTTAAAATCAGAAAATAAGGAGATTTCACAATCACAGCATCATTGCAACGCTTCAGTGTGTGCTTCAGCTGTGTGGGGAAGCCATGAAGTTACTGAGCACCTCAAATTGCACTTTTTCCTAAAGTTTCTCATAAAATGGATTGGAAATGCTACAGATGGCTTTGGAAGACACGTGCCACAGGTGGCATTATAAAATTATTTACTGAGATCCCTGTTTCACTGTTTTTACAAGCTTCCACACACAATATATGTCTTAGATAAACTTAGGTAGAAGAGTCTACCAAAAAGCCCAACACAAAAGAACATAAAAGTAAGATCAGTAATAATTCCAGCCTGTATCCCAGTATGGACAAGAGTTCATGAAGTTAAATTATTCCATTTTCTTTTCATTATTTGGGAAAGCACTTATGGGTTCTTAACCTATTGCAATTACAGTGCAAGTAATTTTTATCTAATAAGTCATCCCCTCAATTTCTCTCCAGTGAAGTAGCAGTGCAATATAAGTGTTACATGATGAAGTGAATTTTATTTTTTTCAGTTTGAAATTTCTGTTGTAGTCCTTTCAAAAAGTGGTGTCTGATTCCCTCCACCCCATAACAGCAGTGCTGAAATAGGAATAGGCAGAGAAATTGCCCTGTGAAATTTGTTGCATGAACACATGTTTCTTTAAATTTCTATTCTGATCCAATCAAGATTTTGGACAAGATTTCCTCTCCCCCTGTGAAGGCCTAGGAAGACCACAAATCCTGCAATAGTTCAGGAATTTTTCAGTACTTTTGTATTTGAGTCTTCCTCAGCTGCTCAGAGGACAACCAAACTCACTGAGAACCAGTCCACAAATAGTGCAAACACCTTTACATCAGAAACCAAACAGAATTAGTGCAATTATTCTTATCTATGCACCCATTTAGCTATTCATGTTTACAGACAGACTAAAATCTCAAGTCTATGTTAAATTCCTTTATAATGAGGTGCCTGAGGTGTGCAAAAATATTGAAATTAATTAAGAATAGTTATAACATTTCCCATGGGATTTCAGCAGTTTACAATTTAGAGAATAAAACCATTTTAGATGCAGTTAAATGTGAGGGTCCTTAGCTCTGACACTGCGGTTTTGAAAGCAAAAAAAGGCAACAACCTCTCACACCATCAATGGGCCTTGATACTGCACTCCACAAGCTCCCAAATTGTTTCCAGCAGTTCAATATCTCTCACAGGGATTTCAAATTAAATGCAAAATACAGCCCCTTAAGTGGAAGGCTACTATTTTATCCAGATAAGCACCATGGGAGAGGTCTCTCCTTCCACAGCATTTTGGAGAAATTACAATGCATTAGCAACATGCAATCCAAAGGAAAAGTATGAAATTGATAGCCTAGAAAACATCCTGTGTAAAAATATCAAACTGTATTTGTAAAAAGAGAAGAGTTTCCATGTGAAACTGTGTCCTATAAACTTTGGGATGAAGGTGAACCTTCACCTGGAGAGAAACTGTTCTGTCAATAACGTGCTGGAGTTTGCTGCAGTCAGGGGAGCTCTGAGAAAGCAGCCCCAGTTTCCTGTCAATACAGCCCTGGGGTTTTCGTAAGGACAAAAAACATCATTTGAAAGTCAAAGCTTTTGATTTGGGAAAAGACCATCAAAGACTCAGGAAGCAAATGCAGGTACAATTATTTTAAAATTTGCTCATGCATGTCAGTGTTGTCATATGTGTGTGCGTCTCCTTTTGCACAAAATGAAAAATGTCTCTAAAATGTCCCACTCGTGTCTCAGGGGCTTTTTCCTCTCCCTCATGATCTACATTCTCCAGAATGCTGCAATGTGACTTGATAAGTCCATCAGCAAATGGATTATAATGGATAGAAAGGGAAAATAATTTATATTTCATTATATGCTTTAAGGTACTCAACTGAAAGGCTTTTCAGGAAGTTGCTGTTCTTATTTCTCTAAATTTATACAAGTAAAATAAAAAATATGGATAGATTAATTCTGTTTTCACTGGAAAGCCAGAACCTCCACATCAGCCAAGTTGCCAGGAGTTAACTTGCACTCAAAACAGAGAATCAGGCTGCAAACCTCAGACCCTGCACGTATCATTGCCTCTTGAAAGAATTACAGAAACACAGGGAGCGACATGAACAGAGCCCTAAAAAATGGATGGCAACAAGACCAGCAGCAGGCTTTGCTCAGGGCTTGCAGCTGGGTTTTGCTTCCCTCTTCCTGAGAGCCCAGGGATGGGGCAGCAGCTCCAGGATCCCCCTGAGCTCCCTGCCCAGCACAGTCAGGGATAATTTTCTCCCAGGAACAATTAATCCCAAAGAGCTCACACACACACAGAGATGTGGGTTTGCCACAAAGGAAAACAATTTCCTGCTCTGCTCTCTAGCTAAGTGAAGAGTGGACAAGTGGGCAGATTTTATTGGAAATATGGGATAAACCTTGCTGCTCTGGAGTGTTTATTTCAGTGCCTCCGCACAACCATTCATCACAGCACAAGAGGTGCTAAAGCCATTGTGCTAGAAAATAATTTGATTCATGGCACTTGATATGGAGTCATCCCAACGTGACAAATCAAGCTTTAGGCACTGCATCAAGGGCTATAAATGGTGAAGGATGTGTTGGGAAGCGTGGATCCCGCCTGGCCGGGCAGTAACTGAAGTGCCTTGAGAAGGACGTGGTGTTCTGGGCAGGAGAGGAGTGTGTAAGTGAGGGACTCCACGCTTTTGACATCACTGCATCAACAGACTTCTTCATTTCAGGAGAGGCAGCCAAGGATCATCTCGGAGTGAGGATTGAGGAAAGCTATTGGAAGCCACACATCCTGCTTGAGGTGACTGAGATTGGCCTTGAGCCTTTTCCCTCTCTCCCTCAGTGAATTCCCTCCACTCAAGTTTAAACCAGAATCATCAAACTAGTTCAATCATCCCAATTATTTGAAGCTTCCACTGCAGTTACAGAAGTTTCACTCCTTACTCTGGGTCACAACTCAATGTACAAACCCAATTTCTTCTCAGGTTCTTCCTCACCCCCTCCTATTCCTTTCCAGGAGCTCCAAAAGATTTTTAAAGGAAAACACTCTTTACAGGCCTCCGTTGTACCCCTACCTGCCATCACCATGTTTGTCAGCAAGTGCTTGTGAGGGAAAATAAAAATATTTCTCTAAGATGCTGGGATTCAGTTGTTCTTGCAGAAAAGCTCAGCTGGCTCCATGAATCAAAAATATTTCTCTAAGATGCTGGGATGCAGTTCTTGCAGACAAAGCTCAGCTGGCTCTGTGAATCATTTCCTTGATGAGATGATGGGCATGCACACCATGCCCTGTCCTCAAGAACTATTTTCTGGATGGTCAAAACACCACAAGAGACCCAGAGTTGAGCACAGGCACTGAACCCATTTCATCATTTCAGCTCAGCACTCAGTTCAGACTCTAACAGAGTCTTTCATACTCTCCCTTCTTTGATCCCCAGTATCCTCTAGCTACTAACCTTGAAGGTAGCACAGAGATTAAATTCCCAGTGATATGCTTAAATAAGTTGCTGTTAGCAATGTGTTATCGTGTGACACTCCAGCCTATGAATCCTTTCTGTTGTCAATGACAGCTCAGTGATAAACTTCCCTCTCAGCCATAACACCCCCCTGATGCACCTTATTTTCCCATTTGCTTTTATGTTTAACAAAATGTCACACAGATACAAATAAATAGGAATATATTGCATCAAATATTCCTCACGGTAGCATTTTCTTAACAGACAATGACACAGACAGATAGATTTGTTTCTGTGGAAAATACAGGCAGATTTCAATGAACTGCCTTGTTCATCTCCAGTGTAGATCCCAAAAAAAACAAACTTCAGACCAAGGTCCCTTTTCTCCCTGTGTTTCCAGCTCTATAATAATACATACATTCATATTCTAAAATATTTTTTAAAACCATTTTGACTGCTTTTCATTTTGAGCAGTTTGTTTTCCTCCTGCTCCTTCTGATCACAAAGGTTAAAGAACTGGGAGGTTTTTCTGAGCCTGGTATCCAGGACTTCACAACAAGCATGCAGAGGCTCTATTAATTAAGGTAACTGCTGCAGAAAAGTGTGTTATGCTGCATCAGCACCGTGTAGCTGACCCAAAAAAAAAGCTGTTTGTTAAGCCATCTAAGCTCCATGTAAATTCCAGCAAGAAAAGCCTGTGTTGGACTACATTTAAGACACAAGTTTAAGCATATTTTCTTCTCTCTGAAAACAAGTTTAAGGGGGAAAAAAAAGTTTATAAGCTCTTGGAAGCAACAAGAAGAATATCAATATTCAGTAGCTCATAAAACACATAGTACTGTGGGAAGCACTGCAATGAATGTGCGGAACCCCTGGCTCTTTTCTGTTAAGAATAATGCTGGGGATTCTTTAAAAAAAATAAAAGTAACCAAATCCAAAAATATCATCATTCTCCACCACCAAGAACAAGAAACTTCAACAATCAGGACAAGTTAGTTCAGGGTACAATAAATATTTTCTTGGGACCAATCCAGGAAGCCCACACAGGAGATTTTTAGGTAGCATAAAAGAAATTATTCATTTCAACTGGCAGTTTATTAAATTGGCTCAATCATGCCATTTATTGCTTACTGTTCCTCAACCCACACAGAGAATTTACTTGGTCATCTTCATGTTCAACACACCAACTCAGGCATGCCAGATATCTCCATTCACACAGAAAAACTCCCAGATTCCAGTGCCTTTAGCCACATTCCTCCTTTGTGCACCCAGAAAAGTTTGTCCTTTGGGAACAGCCCTGAAAAATCAGAGATTTCCCTGCCCCACTTCCACATGAATCTCAAGGCTGCTTAAGGAAGTTTGCTATGCCTCATTTGTCATGCTGTCCAGCCCCCGAGATCAAAGGGACAGCACACCTTCCCAAAGGTTTTAGGAATATGAGCCTATTACAGCATGGAAATGTTTAGGTATTACAGAGGGAAGTACAACAGAAAAACTCCTAACTACATAAAGCAACTTCTAAATGAATCATTCAGCAGGATTCATACTCTGATACCTTTTCCCAGAGACAGCCTTCCCTCTGGAATACCTACAGACACACAACTGCATGAAAAGACAGAGCTTTATGATTTCCAACAGCTCTTATTAAAAGCACTCATAACACTAATAAACCTATTTCCTTTGCAATTTTAATATTTCCAAAGCACATCTATATTGCAATCCCCCCATCTCTTGCTGCTGCACGAGGAGGTGAGCAGCAGCAATGTTTTCCAGCTGGTGCTCCAGTTACTCCAGATATTCCAATGGCTCAGAACTCGGAGGTTCAACACAGAGGGATCAAACAGCAAATTGAGTTTGGGGGCTCAGAGAAGCCTTGCCCACCCTTCCTGATGCTCCTGCAGATCTTTTCACCTCCTGTATCTGCTGCCCATCCCTTGTGCACATCCCACCCATCTCTAAGCCCTTTTGACACATGGGACTGGAAGGAAGTCTCTGCTTTTCCTGGCCCTGAATTTTTTCCACCACCTTTAACTCACAGAACAGCAATGAGCCTCTCTGCCCATGCTCTGCTCTGAGTGGAAAAAAAGATAAAAACAGCAAGGACACCTTGAACCTGTGTTTAAACACTAGAACTAGAGAAGAGGAACTAAACCTGTTTTACTAAAGAAGCAGCAGAGCCAGGAGCCAGACTAGGTTTTGGTTGATGGAAGCTCTCAGAATTGTAAGGAATCCTAGACACAGAAAAAAAAAAAAAAAAAAACCAAAACCAAAAACCCTAACCCCTAAATCAGTCATCTTCTTTTAAGTAAATTACACACAGAGAATTCCCATTAAAAAGGCCAACCTCTCATTTCACCATTTCTCCTTTGTAACCAACTCTGATCCAGGTTCACAATTAAGCCAAAGATATAGGGAAGGAGTGTTTGCCTTTGCTTTGTTTAAATTTCTGCATAACCAAAAGTTAACATCAGGACAGGACCTTTGGCCACTTAACATCCAGGACATAAGAGTATGAACCTCAAACTCAGGCAAAAAAAAAAAAAAATGTTGCTACCCCTAGAATAACAAGAAATTATTTAAGGAAAATAAAGTATTGAATGGGCTGGAAGGACTGACAAGATTTGTTCATTTATTTGTCAGCAGTGCCCAGAGAGCAGCCAAAGGGGTGGCTGGGAGAAGAGAGGAATATTTTCCCTTTGTCACAGGTTCCAGCCCCTGAGCAGGACTGCAAACCACCCACATCTACCAAAACTCCTCTCACACAGCTGCAAACCTGGGAAAGGAAAAAATCCACCCATATTTGATTTTACATTAAAAGCCTGATTATGGGGACAAGACTACTCATGGCCAGTCCTCTGCCAGCTCTGGAAGCACTGGGACAAACTGACTGAGTCCATCATTCTGCTCAGAAAGACCCCAGCTGCCTCAGAGATAAATAATTAGGGTTTGGTTGTTAGGATGGGGTAGGACATGGATTTATCTGTCTCTGGGGAGAGTGGGAGAAGATTTTCTATGTTATTTTAAAGTATCCCATTCATTGCCAGTGCACCACACTTCATATTTCATGTTTTGCTGTTCCCCACTTAATGTTGAGTTTGGAAGTGCAACATGAAACTTCCAATTTTTCTGTTACCAAATCTATGAGTGGGTTCAGGCAATTTGTGAGGACACTGATTATTGGCTCCTCTCTAACACCGCCTAAAAACCACATTACTAAATTAAAACCATTGCAAAGCCTCTGAAGCTCTGACACAGCGTTGGCCACAGAGAATTGTTCCCTTTGCTGCGTAACTGCAATAACCATGTCTACAGAAATGAAATTCAATGATCTCACAGAGACAGGAATAATCTGCTTTTTGAACATGTATGTGCAATATTAGCTCTCACCAGGGATGAAATCCCATCCTTCCTGGGATGACTTGTTTCAAAAAGCTGCTGAAAGATTTGTGCATTCCAAAGAATTTACAGGAAGGTTATTTTGGGCTGGAAGTGGAGTGAAACATAGAAGCTGTGCAGATAAAAGTCATATGGAGGAGTGAAATTTTTAGTGCCTAGTCAAGATCTAGAGTTTTCCAAATACAGCAGAAAATGTTTAAACATTAACAGGCAGACATCTGAAACAAATGGTGTTGGATAAAACCTCCCTTGACTGCAAGGATTTGAACAATTTCCAGATTGGGAACTGGAAATTGTTGAAACTCATCTAATCAGTTTGGAATTGCAGGTTCCAGTCCAGCAGAATGCCCTCAGCAGCCCCTGGGTTTTGTCTTTGGAGCCAGAGTTTGCCTCGAGTCCAACATTTGGAATGTTTGGGAGGAGAGTGGTGCTCAGTATGAGCAAAGGCAAAATTCAAATGTCTCCATTTCACTGCTCAGGACAGAAAAGTTACTTCAACTGCATTAATGTCCACGAGTGGCTGAATTACCACCCTCTTTTTACCCAAAAAAAAAAAAAAAAAAAAAAAAAAAAAGAAACCAAAAAAAACCAAAAAAACAAACAAACAAAGAAAACCCAAAAAAACTCACAGCACAATGTTTCATCAGTACGCCAGTGCAGCAACCTAAATACTGTGTAAATGAAAGGTTTTAACAGCATCAGGAACAAGATGCCTCTAAAAAATTTGATGCATCTGTCCTAGCTGAAACTTAAAGAAAAAACTGCAGGTCTCTGTTCTCTTACAGCAGGTAAATGCAGATACACAACACTTCAGCCTTTTGACTTGCCATTCCATTTTACAGAAAGGTTTAATGCTGAATTGCCTGCTGGAGCCCAGGCTCGGGACAACTGCATTTCAGGAAAGCTTTGGGGCTGCTGCTGTCAATGCAGTCACCTCCATGTAAAATGCATTCCAGCACTGTACACCTGCCAAGGTGTGCTGGAGACACACAACCACTGTATCTGAAATTTCAACTATTTGATATGCCAGTGGAAACCAATATATAAATGTCTAATTCCATGGGAAAAAAAAAAAAAAAAAAGATTACAATTATTTGGGGTTAATAATTATTCTAGAAAGTTCAGTATTGAGATCCTCCTGTAAAGTCAGCTTGCTTTTCACCGGTCCGAACTACAAAGAGAAATATTGCTGTAGGATTAATATGTGACACCCAAATCCATAACATGCACCTCTGTGAGACAGCCTAGCAGCCCTTCATCAGGCAGGGAATTTGCATGCTGGCAATTGCCAGGGCAGACAGGATGTAATGCCTGATGAGAGCTGACAGGCAGGGGATTAACGAGAACACAGAGCAGCCATTCCACCCTGGGTTGTACCTGTAACTGACACAGGTAGAGGTATTTAATGCATTATTCCAAGGAGATGAGCAGAGTGACAGAGTCCTGCACCTGTCTGCCGTCAGCTCAGGTGCTGTGTGATGGCTCCTGGCACTGGGAGCAGCCTGGATGAATTCCTGGGTGGAATTGCCTCGCTCACAGAGAGCAGGAATCAGCTCTGAGCAGGAGAAATGCAAACTGACATTACAGGGGGATCTCCATGCTGAGCAGGGATGCAAACCCATCTACCAACAGGACTTTGCATTACATGGTTACACTTCTTTTTCAGGACATCGGGGAGACAATTAAGCAACTTGTTCAGGAGCCCAGAGCAATCCCCTGCCAAGGAGTCCCAGCACTCTGACTTGTGGCATTTTGCTTTCCATGCAGCATCGCCCTCTCATTCCTCTGGCTCTCTGTGTGCTCCACTGAATATTCAGCTTGTGATCCACGGGACTACAGTGGGGTTTAGTTTGCCTCTGGATCACAGATAAAATTTCTGAATGGAGCTTTGTGGCTTGGAGTGTTTAGTTTTCCTGTAACATCATTACTGAGTTAGCTACACACATCCTAGGACATCAATTCCAGATATCCTGCCAAAGATCAGATGAGATCCAAAGGACTGCATTCATTAGCTGCCAAAAAAATGCTGGGGGGAAGGGATAGAAAATTGCCTACATCTGTGATAGTGGGAAAAAGAAATACCACACAGTTGAATATGAAAATACAAGCAAATATTTACACGAGTTAAAAATGAGTGTGGCAAACCAGATTTTATTTTCAAAACACAAATAAACTTCTGAACGTTAGAGAGAGCGGATTTCTGAACAAAGTCTCATAAAAGCACCAAAGGAATATTTTCACTTGATATTTAGGTAACATTTTCATTTGCTTACTTTTGTACTTTGTTCTTGTAGCACTACTCCCAGGAAGAATGGAAGGTGCTTTTCTTGATTGTTCCATTGTAGTGCCTGAATACACCGTATTCTCTACAGATGGAGCTGTACATTAACAGAGCTGAGTTTGTACAAACAGCTCAATCAATGTAACACAGGGATTAATCATCACATGCCTGATTTCCCATAAATGCTGGGGAGAAAAACGGGGCCTTGCAAGGGGATCCTTTTCAGCCCTCACAGGAGTTATGTGTTTTTCAACCTCTTAAGATACTTTGGCCTTCAATTCAGTGGAAAACATTTAATCTTTTTACTGGTTGTTCCCCCACCTGAGCCTCCTGAAAGCAGCATGAGAGGAGCTGGGGCACTCACCTGCTCCTGGCATTGATTGCACTGGGGCTCACTGTGCACCTCGCACACACACACACTCCCCTTCACTCCAAAGATGTTTTATTTCCCACTCAAAATCACATTTCAGTGCTGTGCCTGCCTGTGCTGCTCCTCAGGAGCCGCAGCCTGCAGGGAGCTGTGCTTCACCAGGAATTGGGATTGCACCCAAGGCTGGCCATTAAAGCCATGTGCATTAAGGTCCTTATCTCCCTGAGAAATTAATTACTCAAATTACACAAATTTAGTGGGTTTCCCTTCCATTCTGTGGATCCTTGCAAGGTTAATCTGAGACATGCATCTTCAATTCCCAATTCCAGGGAATTTGTGTTATTGTTGAAGCTCTACAGTGCCAATAAATGCAATCAACTGGTCCAGCTCCATTGCCCATTGTTAACAAATGCAATCTTATATTTTTTAAACCTCCTCCTGACTGGCCCTTCACAACACCTCTAATTCTTTCCACTCTCCCTCACACACAGTTACTTCCCCTTTTTTGTAGTAGCCCAATAAATTTCCCACTTCAGAAAGAGTAAGGAGCATGTACCTCTAAATCTGCTAACCTCTAAAAATCTGCACAGTCAAGCTCTGGCTTCCTATTTTACAAATCATCCTTGGCAATCCCAAGTAGCCACTTAGCAGAGTAAAAGCATAACTATTACTTTTATAAATAGAAATGATGCATCCAGTCCTTTTTCCTCCATTAAAGTCATTTAACATAACAATGGAGGAAATAACATTTCCCCTGTTTGGAGCATTACATGCAACTTGCACTCTTGAAAAGTTTGCTTTCCTTGAACTGTGGAACACCTGAAGGATTTGCCCTCTGATGACCACAAACTCTATCCCAGCCTCTTGACTTGAGCCTTATAATTCCACCAGGAAAATATAATTCCACGCAGCCAAATAACTCAATCCTTTCTGTATTTTATTTGACAAAGACAACAGTATGTGCTTATTTGTGTGTTATTCATTGTTCTTGTTTGTGTGATATTCATGGCTCTCTTCTCCAACGCCCTTGCTCTGAGAAAATTGAACCTTCTCTTAATTAAGAAAAGTTCATTAGTTCAACAGATTCATTAACCTTTGTTGGGAAACGTACACTGAGCACCAAATTAATCAGCATTCTGAAATCAAGTCACAATTTCTCTGTGTATTCCTTTTTAAAAATATATTTTGATAGAGATGTATGCAAACCCATCCTACATCATTTGGGGAATTCTTATTTCCTACTTTAATTCCCCAGTGGTCAGCTCTAACATCAAAACACATTTTCTTACCTCATTTAAACAAAAGACTAATTTGAGAAACCACCTGGGACTTCAAACCTGTTTTCAGACATTATTAATTCAGGAGTATTAGGCTGTGCCCTCCTCTGACTCCAGCAGTGCCCACTGAAGAAATGTTCTTTCCACCAAATTAGCCCAATTCCCACTGATGAACCCCTCCAGATCTGTGTGGTTCTTAATCACTTTCCACCAAATAAATTCATTTATTTTGAGCTCAGCTTTTACCTATCAGGTCTTTACCAAACAGCTTCATTTTCCTTGGCAGGGCAGAGCAGAGGCTGTGATGATGCCAGGCCCATTTTTCCCTGCTTCTTTCTGGCCATGGATAAATCCCAAAAAGCTGCATCACATTCAGATTTGAGGCTGCCCACCCATCCCTCAGGGCCCTGATTTATATTTGTTTCTAAGGACTCCACCAGATGTTAATAGTCCTGACTGACCTTTTTGTTTTTTGGGTTTTTTTTTTTTTTGCCATTTCAACCTCATTGCTCAAAAAGACCTAAGAATCAGGCGACTTTGACTCTATTCAAATCTTACATTGGTATTTCATTTGATTTTTTTTTTCCTCCCAGTTCCATAGTTAAGGCTACAGAGCTTATACCAGTGTTTTACAATCTGTCATGAATGTGAAAAGTTGACTCTACTGCAAAACCTTTGTTCCCCATAAAAAATAAGGGCAGCAGCCTGTGGACCTGGGCAAGACAAGGCTAATGCAGGATCGATCAAGGCCTTTCAGTGCAGCATCGACACAGGTGCCCTTGCAGCAAAGGCCAAACCCATCATCATTTTATCACATTTGTTTCTGAGCCCCTCTCATTACATTCCAACTCCTAGTCACTAATTTTTGGCACAGCTAAACCAAGAATTAGCATCTCTGTAGCTCCCTTTATCACTGCGTGCTGCATTTTCATATAAGAGCATTTCAAAGTGGTGTTGCCAGCTGCATGCAGTTTCCAAACAGCACGGAATACATTATTGGTGGGAAAATAAAGTCAGATTGAAAACTGCTCACAAGATGAGTATCAAAGAGTTAGCACTTTAAAATACTTGTTTCACAGAAATCAGCACATTTATATCAGACAAAAGGAGCTTGGGAAAAATTTCTCATCTTCAATCACATGTAGCTTACATTGAATTTTCTGTTTCATATGAGTGTCAGTCTGAAGAGTTTCTATAATCTTTAGCAAGATCCTAATTTCAGAAGAAACAGTAACTAATTTTTAACTAAGTGATAATTATAGCTGCACAAGAAATAATTGACAATTAATTGTATTATTTTTTTTAACTGTTGGTATTCAGAAACTGGTATTCAGAACTGTTGGTATTCAAACCTGCAAGAAACAGCACTGCACTCAATCCAAGCTGTCATTTATCCATTACTGTTGGCTAAATTTTTTCCAGCATTTTACTAAATCTTGTCTGGTGAAACCTTGTTCCATTGCCTTAATTCCATCATCTCACCTATGCCATTAACTACTAGAAAGTAACTAGCAGTAGTAAAGCCAGTGAAAACTGCTATAGATAAGTAGAGAAGAAGGAACTTGGTGGGAAGATTTAATAGAAATGCATGCTGCTTGTATCCATCTAAAAGCTGGGAACAATTCATGGAAATGCCACCCAGAAGCTTCAACCACCAATTCCTGCCTCACCACATCTGTGAGAAATTCTGATGCAATGAAGAGAGATGTATTAATTTAAAATGTTGGGAGGTAGCTCACTGCTTTATATTGATTACTGGATTTATGTCACAAGGTTTGTCTGTCAAGTTTTAATTGGCATTAAGTGTAAAATTGTGCCAACATGGAGCACGACCCAAAGGCAGGATTCTATCAAACCAACCCCTCAAGACAAAACCGGCACACACACGGGTTCAAGGTGTGCTCAGGAGAAACCTGGTGCTTCAGAGGAGCAAAAAGAGGAACTGGCCAAAGTACAGTCAGAAAATCTCATCTCTACAGGCTGGAAATCGCTCTGCTGTCCCAAAATGGGGAATTGGTCACCTCGGCTGGTCACCTCCCCAGCACCAGTGACCCCAAATGAAGTCACCAGTGTGGCCACTGAACACAAATCTCACATCTCCCTCCTGCTGCCCCTTTTCCTTTGAATCCACAGAGCAATCCAAGCAAACTTCATTCTTTCCTCCTCAGGGACGTCGGGCTCTATTGCATGTGCTCTCTTTTAATGGAAATACTGGCTATCATATCCCCAGAGAATCTTGAAATCTTGCAGTTAAATGGAAAGGATACACTTGACCATAGATCTCAGACTGATGGAGATACACTTCATGCAAGTAATATAAATAAAATATTAATTCTGAGGTAATGGGAAAAGTGCCTTACTAACTTTTCTTTCAATTTTAAAAAGCTTGAGACTTTCTTAGCTCAAGAGGAAAATTCCAGCAAGTTTTGAATTTTCATAAAAGAAGTAAAAGACTTTAAAAAAAAAGAAAATAGTTCTTCTCTGGTCCTCAAAGGTATTTAGGCATTTACCTCTCTCCTAAAATTAGCAGTCACGCAATTCTGAAAATGCATGTGAAATATGGATTCTTACAATTTAAATGAGGACTGTGCACACCCTCCCCCAACTAGATGTAGAGCCTAAATTTTAAATAATCCAAATACCCTAAACTCATGAAACTCTAAACCAGTTCATGTGGATGGCTAGGTGCACCCATCTCCATGCAAATTCTAATTACCAGTCAACATTTGGGGCTGTTTTGGGGAGACACACAATTTGTATTTGTGCTGCTGTAGACCTGAAGCTGACTTCATTGAGGTGGGGCTGCGAGGCAGAATTGAAGCAGGCAGAGTTTAAACCAGGGTGTCCCACGTTTGCTGATAAATCACAGGTGCCCCACCAGCCCACTTAGAGCCAGGCACTGGGGCTGCAGTGCTCTGCCCGCTTGGAACAGCTCAGAATTAATTCACCTTGGCCTAAGGAACTCCCTCACCTGTACTACGTGTTTACAACACTGGGTATGGGCTCAGGAAGGGGAAAGTTCATCCTCATCCTCATCCTCGCAGTGCTGTGCACTTGGCTTGATGGAGCCTCCAGTGAAGGGAAAGGGTAAGTGCAGCTTCATTACCCTGGTTACATTAAGGTAATATTTTATAAAACTGAGTTAATTGCTTGATATTCCTCAGTCTCTACAGTAAAAAATTAAAAACAAAAAAAAATAATAAAAAAACCAACAATGAAAAAGAAAAACCTATCAAATCAATGGTAAGTCATTTTAAACCACAGAATTCACCAGTCTGTGTTGGGATGTGCTCCTCTGGCAGGGTCAGAGCCACCCCACACAGCCTCCCTTGACCCCCAGATGTCCCTGCTGGCAAAAGGATCCCAACAATAAAGGAGCTGCCCAGGCTCCATCACCTTCCTCTTATGGGAACCTCTGCAATGGGCACAGGGAAAGTGAAGGTCAACCAAAATACTGGAGAAAACTCCAATACTGGAGAGATTCTCACACCTAGCACAGGTCTGGGGCTCCCAGCTGCCAGTTATGACCAAATAAATAAAACCACTCTGTGTTGTGACAGTCTCCAGGTAAGCAATGACACTAATTGGGCAGGGGAGCTCCCCTCTGATGCTTGAATTGCAGCACACACTAAAAAAGGATGCTAATGAGATGCTAATGAGATGCTACATTTACCAGGCAATGCCACCTCAGGTACAGGGTAACAAACACTGCAGAGTGGAACGAGTCACAAACACAATAAGAAAGAGATGCTGAAACATTTTTACCCTTCTACTCCTGAAATTATGTCCCCGTGCTATTTAAAGAATAACAATGACAATATTTTGCTCAATAGAGGATAGCACAGAGCAGCAAGGAAAAGATGGCAGAGGTTGGCAGTAAAGTCAAAATTTACAATCTGTAACCTGGCCGTGTCTTGACATAAGAATTACTTTTATTGGAAATGTTATATATTCTCCAAAGATTGCACCTATATTGCAAAAAACCTCTAGCAAACATGAGGCAACTGCTGTGTTAGAGCAAAGAACCAGCAAAAAAAAAAAATAAAAAAGAGAGAGCAAACATTTCTTACTAAAAATCCCTATGATAAAACATGGCATGCACAAAGCTGTAGAGCTGATATTCTACACAAGGACACAGAACCTGCTTGCAAATACACCTTCCACCAAAAATTAAAACTAAAAAATTAAAATATTTCCTCCATTGGTATGCAGCCCTAGCTCAAGGTGAACTTGAAATCCTAAATTACAGCAAGTAAAAAGTGTCAACAAAATTTACTGAGAGAGCAAATTAAATAGGCTGGAACAATGAGAGAGGCCCAGAATCCAAAGTTAATCCAAGTGTAGG
The DNA here is from genome assembly GCF_028018845.1 of Melospiza georgiana. NCBI lineage: Eukaryota > Metazoa > Chordata > Aves > Passeriformes > Passerellidae > Melospiza > Melospiza georgiana. The sequence continues at coordinate 2,552,831 of NC_080441.1, forward strand.
ATGGGGGGATGCAAGAATGTCCTGCTTGTCCAAACAAAACCACCCCACAACCAGGAATTATTGTCCTTCTGTCCTTTGCTGAAGAAGTTTTAGGGACCCAAAGGGTTGCTGTAAATGGGCAGAGAAATTCCTAACATCATCCGTAAGAAAATGTTCATATTCTAATTTTCCCCCCATACTTGAAGGATTGCCTTTACTGAACTGAACTAAAACACCCAAAACTCTTTCTAGGGCACAGGTTTTAAAGCAATGTATTCTCACCAAAAAAAAGGTAAGACTTATCCATTTTCTGATTACCATAAATCTGTCACAAATTGTATAACACATCTTTTTCCTGAACTGAGGAGCTTATGACTGGAAGACACAGTGAAAGAACAATCATATAGGACATAAAAGGATCTTATGCAAAGGTTTATGAATATTGGCAATTCCTAATATTCATCTCTATAGTAATTTTTACATAACTGCCCTTCATTGCAGATTCATTTTTACTGCATATTCATTTTTATCAATGTCAAGTGAAAATGAATATCCTCAACTGCTGCTAGAGGCGCTTCCTTTAC